>NC_086228.1:10432500-10739722 GCF_036321145.2 Pelmatolapia mariae | reverse complement strand
AGCAGGAGAAAAACGAGAGGAAGGAAGGATGAACGAGAAGTATTTTGCCAACAAGGATGGAAGCCCCTTTGCTCTATAAAACCTCTCTGAGCTCAGTCGACCACTGCGTCATTTTCTGCCTCAGTGCTGAAGCAGTTAACCAACACACACACACACACACACACACACACACACACACACACACACACACACACACACACACACACACAGAGCAAGCCGCCCTCTGCCCTCGTCACGCTCTGCCCTGCAGGGTCCAGGGATTTTATGACTGGCAGAGGCGTGTGTGTATCTGTATCTGAGTGTGTGTGTGTAGGGAGGAGGAGACATAAAGTAGCAGCACAGAGCTAAAAACAGTCTTTAAACCTGAAGCCTGCAAAGTGTAAAAGTGTGTACAGAGGCAGAGGATGAGGATGATTGAGATGAAGATTACAAAGTGGACTGAATGTGATGAAGAGCAGAAATGAGGATCAAAGGAAAACTTCTCACTACCAACACACTCGGTCAGAATCAAAGCCAGGCTGACTTAAGATCCTGTCTTGCTGTAAAACATGCGATGTAGGCGAGAAACAACAAGAACAGCACTCGGCTAGTGAAGGCTACATATTAGCTTTAGCTAAAGCTGCTATAATACCCGAAGACAAGATTTTTTTTTCATCACATGAAACCCTCATAAACCTCCACGCAGGCTTTGGGGGTTTTACAGTGAACCTATCCTGCTCATTTCCAGGTCCATTTTTATTCTAGGACTTTACTTGAGTAACTCTGCAGACTAACAGATTTATATCATACTGGTTCATCGGCTCATCCTGTGTGTCAAAAAGCAGTTTCAGCTCCTGTCTCCTTAAAAGTCCACCTTCTTTCCTGATTGGCCGACTAGGGGTAACCATTTCTCTTTTTATAAGTGAGCAGTTTCAGGCCTGTGCACCATACGTTTGTCAGTGTGAGCTATGTCTGTGCAGTTACTAGAGCTACAATTGGAGAACGTCATTATGTGAAATGTTGGGCACATTTCATCTAGATAACTAACAATGCAACATAATCTTCAGTCCATGCTAGTGCAATATTTTTAAACTAATACTTTACCCCAAATCAGATTACCCTCCACGTGGTGACTGTTAGGAAGTTTATTTGGGCAAATAAAACTTGAAAGCTAAATTGCATTCAAGTCACGTGTTCTGAAACCACCTTGTTTAGCACGGGACTAAAATGCAACCTGCTTCGCTAGCACACGCGTTAAACGTGGGTGTAGTCGATGGATTGTGTTTTGGAGAGACTATTTCAGATACCAGCGTTTCAGAAAAAACAAAGTTTTATTTTCTTGTTGTTTTTCAACACTGGGAAATCTGTACTGGTTTCCTACGTTCAAAAACGCCGTACCTGCAGCTCTTCACTGTGAGGCGCAGCCATCAGTGTAAACAGTGAATGTGTTTCTGCTGTTTGTGCTCGGATCAGAGCCAGAAGATGAACCGCGAGCGGACAGACAGCGACGGAGGATGCAGCTAAGCTCACCGATTCTGCTGCTTCTCCTTCTTGTTTGTCAGGTCAAACAATGAGGCTGCTATTTGACAGATGGGGAGAGAGAGCTGCAGGAAGTAAACACCAAACAGGAAGTTGAACACAAATGCAAGGCAACAGGGCAGACCATAGCCTCCGTGTAATGATCAATTACTGTTGGAGGATGGCATTATAATCAAATAACAAGAGGAAGCAAAGGGCTGCTGGTGATTATGTGTTATTTCCTGATTGATGAAGTCATGTTTGTCTCTCTCTCTCGCTCACTCCGGTAGCTGTCACTTCCCTCATCGTCACCTGTCAGTCAGGATGCAGACGGAGGCGGTTGCCGCGGTGACTGCCTGTGACTGTACACTTGGCAGAAGGTCCTTTAACACATCGAGCTGCACTCCCTCTCTAACACAACTCTCCAGAGACTCGCTGCTGACAGTCCTGATTGTCACTTAGCATCTGCTGCCAATTACTGCACTATGTTCCTGAAAATACTGATCCTGATACTATTACGGTTACTGTGACTACTGATACTGATACTACTGTTACTCTTACTTTGGCAACTACGCAGTAGTGATGCTGCGTGACTCCTGATCCCGATGCTCTTTCGGTCTTGGATGCGAGAAATCACGTGTCAAAATATTTATTCCTCTTTTAGATTGCCTGTCACGCCAATAATCTCATCAATTGCATTTTTTAAATTAAAGCCAGCGTGCGTTTAGTTTTTCACAGAGGTGAACCCCATTCCAATTAAGACAGAAAAAATAGTGGAAGAAGTCATGTTCTCCGCAGAGCTTTTCCATCGTTTGAGCTTTGACTGGAGTTCTTTTAATGAATCTCTGCTCTGTCTTCTTCTTCTTCTTTTGTGGTGGCTTATTGGCAACAACTGGAGAATGAAGTTCCGCTATTCGCATGACAGTAGTGGATGGAAAACTGCATTCATTTGCATTTTCTTTTTGCCAATTTGGATTTCAGTTCTGCTTGGAAAGCTGACTTTTATCAAAGTGCCCCTCACCAAAGAAAAGAATGACAAAACTCCTTGTTATTTATGACAAATGTCCAGTTGTGGCAGCCGAAATCTGCTCAAAATGAAGCAGACTTCAGCTTTGTTGTGTCAGTGTGGAGTCCACATCAAGATCAGGATCAGCAACACATGAACAAAACCAATCCCTGCCCATCTTTTTGCATTTCTGTTATCCTGCTCTGCTTCTATCAACACAACACAGTCACACTGCAGGCAGCATCCGAGCTGCTGCCGCCGCTGCTGATGATAGCAATAAGCAGCCATGTTGTGTGTGTGTGTGTGTGTGTGTGTGTGCGTACTTTCCTGCAGACAGATAGAGTTCAGCAGCCCGGTGTGCAGAGCAGCTGTACAGCATCTGACCTCTGACCCCACTTACAGGTGTGTATGTGCATGCATGTGTAATATGTGGTGCACATCTGCAGCCCTCTTCTCTCCTGAGTCATACCACCTGCTACCAGCCCAGTCACACACACTCACAAACATAACGCTAACATACATGCTGATATGTGGAGTGAGCGTGTGTCTGTGTGAGGTTTGAGTGTGTCTGCGTGTGTATTCGTGTGTGTTTTGCACTCGGCTTCATCATCTCCTCCACCTCCTCATTTTTTCCTCTTTACTGGGCCCACACTCCCCCTCCTCTCGTCATGCTTGCATCTACTGTCGCCTGTTTTGTTCGTGTGTGCGTGTGTGTGTAAACCCTGAGGCAGGTTTCCATTCCACTTCACTTGTGTTGTTGGAGCAGGTGGCAAGACATCACACACACACACACACACACGCACAGACACACACACGTACATATATATATAGAGAGAGAAATCTATATAAATGCACTGAACACACAATAACACAATAACAAAATTATGTTTCTTGTGTTTTTGATTTCTGGCGCCACATAAAAGTAAAACACAGACACACACACACTGATCTTTGTATTGAGTCGTCTCAGTGGCTCGAACACAATCACAGCCCTGAGGGGGCGACCGAGATAGACAGAGATTGAGAGAGAGGCTGAATAAGAGTTCCTTCATGGCTCTCTCAGCTCTCTATGGATTGTTTAAAATAAACTGGCACTTCTCAAAAGGCTAAGATGATTTTATGTTTTCTGAAGATGATTTCACTCCTGTCCTGTTCTTCTTCTTCTTCTTCCCTGAGAGCAAGCAGGAACGTTCTGGTGGCGTCCACTGAAGCACTGAACTGTGATTGAAGTGATTGAAAAATGTTGCTGCTTATTGTTGTAGTCCCCATTTTGTCACTGCTGCTTTTAAATTGGCCAAACGGCTCCTGTGAATGGCTCCTGAGCCGTCCTTTGGCTCTCAAAATAAGCTTTTGGCAGGAAACCACGAGAGGTTTTTTTTACACCATCACGCTATTTTAATCATTTACTTAACTGTTTTAAAATTTTTAATTCCTCTCCTTTCCTTATACACTAAGACAGAAGAAAATGGTCTAGCTTTTTCAAAATTACTTTTATTTTATTGGTTTCATCTTAAATTTGAGCCCCAACCTGCTTTGGTCCCAGTTTTATCTATTTTTTTACATGGTATGTGGATGTAAAAACAGCAGCTCTGTGAAACTTTGGCTGCTGATATGGGAAGTATATGCTGAAATAATGATGGTCAGCAGGTGTTTTGTTCATCACCTTTACCTTTTTGTTTTCATATGTTAGCATGCTAACATTTTCTAATCTCCCAAAGGCTTACTTACAGGTGTGCTAGCTGCTTGTAGACAGAAATTTCCACCATGTCAGCAGACGTATCATTTATCATAAGGAGAACAGGAATCTATGAAGTAACTCTCATTACATTGTTGTACCTAAAACCACCGAGTTAGCAAGCTAACTAGCCACCACGATAGGTTAGCTCAAACCACATGAGTGGTGCTGATGATACAGAGCTTTTCCCTTCATGTTTGGAAGTTCTGTGATTGTATATTTGTACTGTATATTTTCAGATATCTGAGGTACAGCAGGACAAACTGAAGTTGCTGTTTTGCATCATGACTTCTTTGGTAGCTTGCGTAATGTTTTCAAAGCTAATGTGGGTTGCTGCTAATAGTTCACAGCACTTTGAGGTACACTCTATCTCTGTGTTTATCTTTGAGCTGTAAATTTGCAATTTTGTACATTTATATAATACAACCTCATACAATATAAACAATTTTAATATTGCATATACTGTATATATTACCACTGTGACAGTCTTGCAACTACTCGCACTTTAAATTCTGACTACACCCACACACAAGCCACAAAAGCTACAAGTGCTACACAAGCACTTGTTTTACTGTTTTACTATTTTACTATTTTCTACGCTCAGAGTTAAGTTTATTCTTATTTTAGATAGTTGTTTATTTAGTTGTTTGAAGGGAAGCTGCAAAGTAAGAATTTCATTGCTTTGTGTAACCACTTGTGTTTTGCAGTGTATAAGACAATAAACTTGAATCTTGCATTTTTAAGTCATTATAAGATTTCATAGTGTAATTATTATAATTTTTAAAAGACTCAGACTGCTGGCTTGTTGTTCTTAGAGCCTTCAGCTCTCAGGCTGATTTTCTGTGGGACCAGCTTTCAGTCTGGGTTTATTAGACAGATGCTTTTTCTACTTTTAAGATTTGAGTTAAATGTAGTCATACTTATAGGTATCCAAATCCTGTGGCACAAATAACTGGACAAATATTTTGAATTTTAAACAAGATGAATGGTTCTCTTCCTCTTAAACTGGAGGAGGTGACTCTCCAGCAGCACCTCAGACTCATTTAATGTGTCCTATAAACACCTGAGCGAAACGTTCAGATGCTAATCTCCTGCCATCCGAACAGAGTGTGAACTGTTTAAATCAGTTATTTCAAGGAGAGCTGGAACTGGGTGTCTTCATGAATCCAATAATTTGATGTAATTTGAGGAGTGAGGTGTTTTCTACCTGTCAGACATGTCTCGATGTGTGTGTGCGTACACACACACAAGCTGAGAGGATTACTTTGTGCTGACAGACACCCACGCCTTAGGAATGTGTGTGTTGTATGTCTGTGTTTGTGTGTCAGTGTTACAAAGGCCCTTTGTGATGAAACTCCCCAACCGTTCTGGACCCGCAACTTCGCCACTATAAACACTGCGAGTAGCTGTTCTAATCAGTGAATACACACAACCTTCAAAACATTATGCTCACAACAATGAACAGTCAGTAACAAATAATTAGTACAAGCGCTACTGCTAAAAGGAATAATATAGAAAGGTGACAAATTCAAGGAAACACCCGAACCTTCCCATGCAGTAACGACATATTTATTTTGGTTTCTTTGGTTTTAGTTAATCTAGTAATACTAATACTAATACTAAAAAGTACCAAAAGACCTATGGTGGAATTTTATGTTCTTGATGTCATCCAACTTATTTCTGTAGCTAAATTGTTAAACTCTTTCCCCCATGAGCAACGTTTGGGGGTAACCTTTGTTCCTGTCATATTTCAGACCGGATTCCAGAATAAAATGACTGAATGTGCATCAGAAGTTAATGTGGGTGATCTCTACACAGTCTATTCTAATGGTGCCCAAACCATGTCTTTACTGATAAAGACTACAGGGTACAGGGTAGGTCATCAAATGTGATCTTTATAGGGGAAAGACTCATAAATACTCACAACTGCTGATTTTACATGAGCTGGGTCCTGATATCTTCTTAATGTATCAGCATTATGTATGGATGAGTGAAGATCCTGAGTTTATTTTAAAAAAATCTTCTGGAGAAGCTATTCAACCACA
The DNA here is from genome assembly GCF_036321145.2 of Pelmatolapia mariae. Lineage (NCBI taxonomy): Eukaryota > Metazoa > Chordata > Actinopteri > Cichliformes > Cichlidae > Pelmatolapia > Pelmatolapia mariae. The sequence goes on along the minus strand of NC_086228.1, from coordinate 10,733,439 downwards.
AAAGACTAGTGCAACTTTAAAATCCTGAAAAGGAGCTGTGATTATTTTACATGAGTGTTTTGGCAAATGAAAGTGTGCAGCTGAAGTAACGTGCGAGTACAGTGGCAGTATCCGTAACCTTGCCTTCCACTCAGCTGAACCTGACTGATGACAGGCACTCTGTCCCAGCCTGATGATATTTTAGCCGCTGCCATGAAATTACAGTAATTTTCTGGGGGAGAAAAAGCTGCTAGCTGCCCGCCTAATGACTGCCATTACAGTTTCTTTTCCTGACAGTGAGCTGGACCGCAGAGAAACAGGAAGTCTTCTGTCAGTCAAACTACAGAAACACATGCTATTGATTAAAAACACCTGTTCTGAATTGCCTATGGTTTAATGAAGTGAGCGAGCTGATTATTGAGTGTGAACATTAACAGGTCCAGTGGGATGGCAACCAGATTTTGGTTCATCGTGTGGTTTCGGGTGTGTCATTTTCATGGATTTCATCTGTTAAGCTGACAAGCTGAAACACTGAATGAATGGGGCTGATGGTCTGATTGCTATTGTGGGTGAAAGAGATTAATATTTTTCTTTTCACCCCAATAACTCAAGGAGAAAATTTTATTTCTAAGCTACGGACCAGCATTTCCAGGGCTTTTTAACTTGGTGGCTGATGTAAGTTATCCCTCATATGATAAAAAAAAAAATGTAAAAAAAACCAATGACTGATTTTTTTTCCTTCTCTACCTTTGCCATCTGACTGTTTTTTCCCCACCCTGTGGAGGTATGAATACCAAATATGTTTTCAAAATTGGAAAAAAATATGAGACAAAAAACTGAAACAACAGTGTTATTTTCATGCCATGTTCCTAATGACTACAGCGGGCCCACAGCAGAGCATCGGCCTCCTGGATGCCTGCTAGCTGAGTTGTTTTCAGGCATGTCGACATGCTTAGAAGGAGTTCCTTATAGAAATGTGTTTCTTGGAAGACCTAGAGCTCCAACCAAGAAGAGCTGGAGGTGGTTGTCAGGGTCTGGGTATCAGTGTCAAGACTGATACCCAGATAAACCAAGATTTGGAGCCACTCCAGCAGACTGATCGTCGGTAGTACCTGATTTAAGATGCACAAACAATGCTTTAATGAGGATAGTCTAGTACTCGCTCATATTTTTCTGGACAATTACAACTTTCTGCACGACACCTACCACCACCCTGTTCCAAACGCCAATTTTGGGAAGCTCTCTCTGCGTGTCTCGAAACTCCACTCAACTCTCCTGGAGAGGTTCTCCGAACAATTAGCCTGTTGTGTCTTGCCTCTCTCACAACAAGCCAGGCTTGGACATTTGAAACCAACAGCAACACAGTTCTCTTCCGATGTCTTGACTCCTGCGTCTTTTCTCACAAAAGCCGACCCTCCAAAAACAGCTGCAGCTTTTAATGAGTGGAATTGTTGCTTTGCCTATTTGAGACTATTAAAAAAAAACAAAAAACTGCAGAATGTTCCCACAAGCACTTCAAATGAAGCACGAAGTAGTCTTTGGATTTAAGACACACTAAATGTGCCATAGGAGCCTTCTGCACAGCCTGTAAGCCTGTAGAGCATAACGCTCAGATCATGAATCAAACTCAAACAACAGAGTGAAAGTGCAGATATGAACGAAGTGCTGGTTGTGAAAACAGTTTTTGTTCTCCTTTAAACAGCTGATAGGCGCCATGATATGACACTTGGGCTGCTGGCACAGAGATACGCAACAGCACTACAACAACAACACACACAGAGCGAGACCTGACAGTAGACATTTGCACACCTCTATGAAGGTGTTTATAGTTTCTTATCCAATGTTTCAAATGTGTCCTGGCTTGAAATGTTTTTGTTGTCCTGAATTCATTCTGGGCATGTCCATTCAGCACTATTACTATTTATTCTGGATTATAAACTTCAAATAAAATAAAAAGTAGCTTAATCATCTGGTATTTGATAAATAAATGTATTCAACACAACTTTAGTATCAAACTAAAACTGGAACGCTTCAGCTGTACAGATGGTAATATGTAATCCAGAAGTCATTTAGCTCAGAGCTTATGCAAACACACATCTCCTCATTCAAAGGGCAGAGCTTTCCATAGAAGGAAGGATTGTGTTGGGTTGGATGGACGGAGAGGGAGGTTGGTCAGTACTATGAGTCAGCACACACACACAGGCAGAGGTCGTTGTGTTGCCATAGAAACGGCTGAGCTGGTCAGCGTAAAAGCAGGAAGGACGCTGCCGGACTGTTAATGTAGAGACCAGACACAGGGAGGAGTCGGGGAGAACTGTTAACTTTTGGCCTCTTCGCTCCTCTTTGCTAATAGCTGTTCTTGAGCGATATTTGACCTTTGTGTCCAGCGGGTTCAGGACCTGCTCAGAGTTGTTTTGATCTCAGTCCTTTCTGTGCTGTTTGCTGTAGGTTCAAAGTCTGAAAGAGTGTTGGGTGTGTTTTGCGTGCATGTAGGCCACACGCCACCAGGTAGGCAGCTGTAAATTCAAAGTGACAGAGAGAATGGCTGATGTGTTCCAGTCAGCTGTTATGGAGAGAAAACATATTTGGAACAAAGGGCTAAAGTAAATTTCAAGCACTGTTCAAACTGTAAAGCTCATGTAATAGACCTCCATCGGAAATGCTAAGAAGAATGCTATTTTCAGCGAGTGGTTCTTAGTTTTGAGTGTTTGCTTATAGAAATGCTCATTTCCACCAAACACAAAAATCATTTATTTGCTTGTCAACCATCTGTAAGAATGTAAAGCATGCAATGTATGTTTTCAGTTTGTTTTTGTCTTCCTTTTAATGTCTCAGTATTGCGTTTAATCTACACTTATTTCTGAGTGCTACACAAATTGTCATTGTTATAGAACGTCTGATAGAGGGCTAACGGTAGCACAGTTAGCACAGTTAGCCTTTGGTTTGCATGTTAGCATGCTAACAAGTTTAGCTGAAGATAACAATGTTGTAATATGTCTTTATCACTAAATACTTACTTGGGAAAGTACTGCATTATGACCCGATGATTATACTTGGCACAATTTGACAGCTATTATTATATTGTGCTGTTTCCTAGATGTGATGCTAGGGCTAACACCATGGCTCTGATGATTCTGCCCTGAGTTTGGCAACATCATCTAACTTAACATGCTGCCCACTGAGCTGCATAAACCGGATATGTGGCTCTAAAACAGTCATCTGGATACATCATTAATGTAGTGGACAAAAAATCATGATAATCCATCTATCTCTGGTCTATTTAATAAAAGTAGTGGATTGACAGAATTAGACACTTTTCCGACTAACAGCCAGTTTTATCTTATTATGTTATTCAGCTTTAACCAAGGAAAAACTTTAAAATACCAAGGAAAAAGCTTGCTAATTATCCTCAGATGTAATCTGATGGGTTTCCTTCTCTTACCCTATAATTTAGTAGATAATGTATTTGAGGACTTTTTTACATAACCTTGTGCTCCCTGTAACTGTGAGGTCTGAACGTAGTTGTTAAAACATCAGAATTATGAGCATAAAACCAAACAATTGAGAAAATGGTCAGATAAAGAATTCAAAAAAAAAAAAATCTAAAAAGGGAAAAGAAATGTTACCATTCTGTCATCCAGCTCTAAAATCAGTGTTTTCTGCAAAACCTAATTGTTTGTCTTGACATTATTAATGAAAGGTGTTGAGAACATGCAGAAACCATACTCAGAACATCTTGGGCCAAATACATTTTCTCTCCATATATGAAAAATGAAAATGAAAATAGAATACTGTACCTCTCCTTGCAGCATTCCCAATATTCCCAATTCAAGAACCCAGTGAATGCACAGAAAGCGCCACTTAAACATTTAAGAAACAAGTTTATTGAAATAAATTCTGCTTTAAAGTGTTAAAAAGAAAAGAAAACACTGTACAATTATGTCCCCATAGAAAAGTACATGAGAGTACATGACTGAGCAGGTGTGCAATGGAACAGACTAGATGTGGCTTTAAATTCTAGTATGATGCCTGCATGTTAACAGGCTAAATGTTAAACCAGCAGGAGCGCTAGCAAGCTGCCAACACCAGCAGGGACTCTGCGAGACTGACCAAACAAACAGTTTCTCAGCTTCGCGTGTTCATATATATATATATATATATATATATATATATACATATATATATACATATATATATATGATGTTATATATGATGCTGAAACTGATGATGGCGATGACAGTGAAAATGCAGGTGTGTGTGAGTCTTTGGTACATGTTTTCAAACAGTCAACACAAGTCTTTAACAAGCCGGTAGAACAATGAAATGGCCTTGTTAAGCTCACACGAGACACACTGTAATGTTGCAACATAAACAGCAGATGAAAAAGCAGAAACAAAACAAAATGTTTCACATTCACATGTATGTACAGTCTGAACATCACTACAACACCTTAATCTGATTGTCTGGTTTTTTCGGTGCATGTGACATTTTCACTTTTCACAGCTGCAGGTCCATCAACATGAAGCCACAAAACAGCCGATGTGGCGTGAACGCTCATCACAATCACACAGTTAATGGCCCCCGTCTCACAGACCCCCTCCCAACTCCCCTTTTTGTACATTAAATAGAATAAAGCAAGGCACTCTGGGTAAAAGAAGGCGAAAGCGGGTGCCTGGAAAATTACCTGCCATTAATCTGTGCAAACAATTGACTTTTGAGCCCCTGTGATTGGGAACACAGCTAAATTAAAAGTCGTCTTTCAGCTGACCTGACAGGAAGCGTTGTGGCTCGGAAACGGTCGTATTTAGTTTTAGTGTACCTTTTCCTTCATAGCGTAGAGGCTCTTTATAACCCCACTCCCTTAGCCTTCTTATTCCCTTTCTTCCTTTCTTTCTTCTTTGCTGCTTGGCTCCCTGACTGAGCTGAAATTACCTTAAATTGGTCTGAACTGGATGGAAACACTAAAGTGCTGCTCAGCCAGTCTACTTCCTGGCAAAAGAAAGCCAAGAAACAATAAAAATTGGTTAAAAAAAAGAACGAAAACTAACTCAGGAATTCACAGTCACTCTTTGTCACACTTCAACAAGCTGATCCGGCCATAAAGAGCAGCTTTAAGCCTCAAGTCAGCTCTCCAGAAAAAAAGAAAAGAATAACACATTCAGACATAATGAGGATGTCAGCATGAACCTTTCAATGGGTGCTCAAAGAACTCCAAGAACATTTGCGAATAATAAAATGGGGAAAACTCATAATGTCCTTCATTTAATCCACCATAAAAAAGGTAAAATGAAACACAAACAAATGAAAAACACAGATGCTAAGGACAGACCCATATGGGATTTCCAAGTTGAACAGGGGGCTCAATCGAACGTATGCTATCAAACTTGGGTTTACATAACATCATAAGTAATTCTTTGAAATATCACATATTTCGCTATAACAGGAACTTTTAATTAAATTCTGCAGATTAAACATTTGAATGCAAGGCTCAAAAACATCATCCAAAAAAACCCAAAACCCATTACCTCAAACATATAAATCCTCCCTAAATGTGTTTTAGATCAACAGAGTCCATTTTAGGAGGGAGGTTACTGTAAGGAATTGACAAATTGGTAAGCCCATATTTGGTCTAGCCCTGCAATCCTTCATTCTGTGGCTTTGTGGTGTCCATGTTGAAGTGAATACCCAAAACTGAGCAGAACAGAACACAAATGGTGAACAGAACCAAACTTAAAATAAAAGGAATCACAACTGTGAGGAGGTGGGTGATGTGCAGGGAAATCAGTGCAGCTTTGGTGGAAGAACATTGGCTTTGCCAAATAAGTCCCAGCGTGACTACCACACCCGGTTGGTCCAATAGATCTCCCTGTGGTACACTGCTGTGTTTGCGTAGTCTCCTACCTGTTTGTTGCTGTATTTGGGTGGGTTGGCCTTGTAGCTGTAATCCGAATATTGGTCGGAGCCAGTAGAGTTGTTGTCGCCCGTCCCCACGAAGGTATTGGTGGCAGGGAGGTCCTGAACAGCCTGGTGCTTCTTGGAGGCAGACGGTGACTGTGGCTGCAGCTGGATGGATGGTAACGGGGAGTTGGAGCGGTAGTGGCGCCCCAGATCAGGGCTCCCTGGTGGATAGTTAAGGGGCAGGTGGATTCTGGGACTGTCATTGACATTCTCATTGATTAAGTTGAATTTGAGGCCTTTTTGTAGACTGGCGTCCTCATCGTCTTCTCCTGTCTTAGCTGGTTTTGGAGCCTTCCCCTTTTTGCTCTTTTTCCCTTTGCCATTTTTAGGGCCCTGCTTTGGGGCATACAGGTCCTTACTCTCCTTTTTGCCGGCCTGGTAACCACTCTTGGTATCCTTCTGTACCCAGCGTCTGATGAGGACCACGGCAACTATAACTAAAATGACAACAGCAAAACCGGCAAGACTGCCGTACAGAATATTGCTTTGCTGAGAATAGGCATAGTTGGGATCTCCGGCAATGTCCCTGTCCAAAGGGGTGTAGAGGCTGTGTCCAACCAGCGCTTCAATGAGGGAGACATTTGATTTTGTTTCATTTACAAAAACATGAACTAGTGCAATGGTGTTACGAGGAGGTTTGCCCTTATCAACAACCTTCACTACCAGCCGATGTAGCCCATTGTACTTGGGGGTTAATTCTTGTGCTGCTGTGATTTCCCCATCATTGGTAGATATTTGGAACAGATCATATGGATTTCCACCTATGATGGTATACTCTAGCTCAGCATTGAGTCCAGCATCAATGTCCTCAGCTTTTACCACCTCCACGTGTGTGTTTGGTCGGGTCCCAACCGGTAGGTGTACAAAGGACGAGTTAGACGGCCTGGTAACATATGGGGCATTATCATTTTCATCCAACACATTGATGGTCACACCCACATAGGAGGATCGAGGTGGGTTACCACCATCCACAGCCTTTAGTTGAAACGTGTAGGTGCTCTTCTTTTCACGGTCGAAGGAGATGCTTGACAGGATGGTTCCTGTGCCATTCTGGATGACAAACATGCCATTGTCCTGTTCCACAAACAGCCTGACTTGGGAATTCTCATCCTTATCTGCATCATTGACTGTCACTACACCAACAGGATTGAGTGGAGGCATGTTCTCTATGACAGAGAAGCTATAGCCATTCAGTGTAAACTTTGGGTCATTGTCATTGCAATCTAGAACATTTACCACCACCGTGGCAGTGCCGGTTTTACTAGGCACACCCTTGTCTGCTGCAGTTACACGGAATTCATAACGCTCTTTTTCTTCCCGATCCAATGAGTGATTCACACGAACTTCTCCAGTGCTGGAATTAATTTTAAAGAGCCTTCTGGCTGTTGGCTCAGTGATGCTATAGAACAACTCTGCGTTTGTGCCGCTGTCTGCATCTGTCGCCACAATGTCTAGAACTTTGTCTCCTGGCTGGTTGCCTTCTGCAAAGTCCACCTCAACAGTTGAAGGGGAAAAGTTTGGTGCATTATCATTAATGTCTGTAACCTGGACTTTGAGAGCGTTAGTGCTGGACAGAGCTGGGTTTCCAGAATCCACAGCGACTATTTCAATCCTGTAATCCTTAATACGCTCATAATCCAGCAGGGTTGTTGTCTGCAGGAAGTATTTTCTCTTCCGATCGTTGGCTGACTCACTTGCGGGACGAAGCTGAAATGGAACATCACCAGCAACAACACATGTCACCACAGCATTTTCCCCCTCATCACGGTCTGACACCTGGACCAGTGCCACTGGTGTACCAATAGGCATGTCCTCAGAAATGTTGGCCACACCATCGTGATGTGTTACCAAGCCAATACCACGGATCTCAATGGCTGGTGCATTGTCATTTTGGTCCTTGACGTGTACGGTCACAAGGACCTTGGAACTCTTGGAATTGGGTCCACGATCTCTTGCCACCACAAAGAACTTGAGAAAGTTTTCTTCTTCTCTGTCCACAAGACCTTTGACGTAGACGATGCCTGTTGCGCGGTCAATGCGCAGAAGCCTTTGGACAGATTCTGATGCTTGATGGAGGCTGTAGTCTATCTCTCCATTGAGGCCAGTGTCTGCGTCGTTGGCTTTGACCTACAAGAGTTGGAAAAAAACAAAAGAGAGAAAGAAACAAAGAAACAGATTCAATCTTTTAGCCAAACACTGTCCAAAACAACAATAAGAATCAGATCATTTGCCTGTTCAGAATTGCATTTGGTACACTGGAAAATTAAAATATCATCAAAACATTGATCTTTTGGCAGGTTTGCAGTTTTCATGACAAGCAATAAATATTCTATATTTAATACATTCAAGTAATCTCAGATTAAAAGAATGATTCGCCACGCTCTTTTTCATGTGTCATCATTGAAATATACGTCATGTTTCCATTACAGTCTCTGTTAAATTTTAATGATTATTTAGCTTCTTTGGCTAATGAAGAGTCATGACCATTACTAATGCAACAGTACAAGGCCCTTTATGTTTTCCTCAGGGGGAGGAGTTTGTATGCTGCGAAAGATAATACCCGATCAAAGCTGATTGCACAACCCTACACAACAACATCTAACGGCCGTGCAGCGGGTCATTGGCATCTAATGGGCAGACGAGTGAATGTTAATGTTCCTCTCATTATCAGAAAAGCCCCAGCTCCTCAGGGCCCATTAGGAGACTGAATAGGACAGAACAGGATGAGCCACAAGCTGACTTCATAAGTCCAAACCTAAAGTAAATGGGGGCAGTTAGTCAATTAGGAGATATGAAAAGTCAGCAAAATATCACTTAGGAAATACTCGTTAACACACCTGTCCTATCTACGGATCTAAACCGTTTTAATTGCAGTCATTGAATGCCACGGCTGCCATTCAGAAATGTAGGTTGTTTCAAATTAAGCAGTTCTTGAACAGCTGATTTAAATGTCCCAGGTACTGCTGATCCAGTGTTTGTACAGCCTTCACCCAGGACAGAGTAATGTAATTATGTTGGGTTTTTTCTTCTTCTTTTTTTTTAGGCCATTATACCTTTAAAGCTGGGCTGGTTCTTAGCCAAGCTTGCACTCAGTAATATATTTCCCTGAAATTTAAGTCCAAAATATTATGATTTACTAAAATACAAAAAAAGAAATCTTCCAATGGGATAAGATTATTAGGGCTATTTTTTAAAGAATCAATCAAACATAACGGATTGCTTCTGGTCGTAGCTTCGTATTTATCCAAATAAGAAACACCCTTTAAAGCCCCTAAAAACACCAGCTACGTCAGTAATCAAAATCTAATATAATGTAAACATGATATAAGTTCAATGAAGATACAGATTATACCATATCAAAAACCATTTAAATCAGTTTTTAGGAGGAAATCAGGCTTTAAAAGGCTACTGCTAACAGAATCTCTGAAGACTCTTAGTTTTTCACACAGACTCCAGTTCATACTGCCACATAATAAATATGTTGTTTATCGTCTGCTCAAGAAACTCACAAACTGTGACGGACCACCACTAGCACCATGATGTGACCATAGAAGCTACTGATCCAAGTCAAAGAGGTTAAGGTTAAAGAAAGCATGAAAGTGAAATTATAATTTCTCCTGCCCATTGATTTCCTTTCCTTTGCTCTGGCCTTAAGCAGCAGACATCACCAAACAGCGGTGAATTATTGACAGCTTCTGAGAATTGTGTATTGAACAGTGTTGTTGCTGGAGCCCTGTGCCACTGTGATGGGGACAGAGCTGCGCTGGCTGTGCTCCAAGGCCACTTTGTCCAGGCATACAGAAACTATAAACACTCTTTATCTACCAGTTAACAATTAACCTGCAAGAGCGTCTGGTTTCCTGACTGAGTGAACCAGAATCTCTGAATGTTTCAGCTGATTTACAACAGTAAACCTTTAATTTATTCCAACATTCTCCAAATCAGCCTGGTTTCTCCCCCTCCACGAAACTGTTAAAGAATTTATTCCCGAGGAAATGAGCTTGCAGACACTTAACGCAGAGAGATAATCTATCACAGTTTATATCCTGTCTAGTTTATTGTTGACTAAATTACATTATAATGACGTGGCAGTTCAGTGTGGACTCTTCAAACCATTTGAGGCTGCTTTTTGAACTAATTAATCAGCTTGTCAACACCATATTGTTTTTTAAATCATCTTTAGGATTTTAGCGACTACGCATTAGGGACCCCTGTCAATATTCCTTGGTCTTTAATAAGCGCTAAATTTCAAGGATCTGTCTTCTGCTTATTACTTGATTAAAGGCTCTAAAAACATTTATTGTTCTCACTCAGCTTCTTGACGTGGCTGATTACAGCCACATTTTAAAAGAAAAGATGCCAAATTTCGAGCTGCTCTGGTTGATTTCCTTCTGGTTAGCTTCTATTTCTGAAGGGTTTCAGGTAGGCGGAGCTTAGTTCAAAAGCTTTAAACGCAGTGGTGCAGAAAAAATCAGTGAATTCAACGTGGCAAGGTGGGGATGTCATGTAGCTCAGTGCACCTATCAGGCACAAGAGCAACATTTGAATGTTAAAAAAAAATCAGATCAAAAACCACACCCACACAGGCTCTATAACTGGGCTTTTCCACACATTAAAAGTTCCAGGGAATTTACTCAAGGTTACATTACAAGGGAATATCAGTCAAAACTTTTTTATTGCATTATTTTTATCCAGATTAATAGTTTTTTTTTTTCCAAAAATCTAGTGATTTAAACTTAAATTTGCCCATTTTTAGAAAATCATCAAAGTTAGACCCACCGATGTTCACGGTTACTTTTATTGAGATAACAATCTGGTTGCCTGAAGGTCTAAAATAAGGTGACTCGATACTGAAACAGCATTAGAAGAGACTAACAATAATCACAAAGCAGCAGTGTGTTCCTTTAAAAAACAAGTCAAAAGACAGGGATATACATGTCTGTGCTGCCATTGGCTGATTTAAGCAGGTCAGGGTCGTCAGTCAGCGATGTCCCGCTGCCTCTAAAGCATCGCTCCTCAAACGCACGTTAAGTGAAATGAATTCTGTGGCTCTCTGAAATGCAATGAGCCACATCCAGAGCAATAATACCAATAAGCCCCGTGGATAATCTCATGACTGACTCAGATTAAGTCATGCACAGCAAGCTGGAAGGCTGGCTGGCCGCACTGCAGTCTGGGAGAAGGGGCACGAAAAGTGGAGGATGACATGGTGAAGTGGGTTTGTCGAGATGTTGCGGAGTCACCGAGCCAAACCGGGCCTTCCTGCTCTGCTCGCTGATGGCGACATCACGTACCGCCGCTCCAGCCGGGGGCTCAAAGGTGAAGTAGAATCAGTGGTTAATATGTGACTACACACAGCGATCCCACGCCCCGCTTCACCTCCGCTGCACCATCTGTCTGTACGGATAATTGAGCAGCATATTATGTGCAGTCGCTGCTCCGTGTTGTCCTGCAGTGTTATCGCCAACAAGGCCAAAGGTTCCACTGCAATGTTCGTCGGACAAGAAAAACTCTGGATTGACTCCTGAACAGCAGCAGCAGCAGCAGCGCTCACACGCAGTTTTGCCTGGAGAGAACTAACTTTACTACTTTTTAAAATAACACAATAATAATCATTTACTTGTGATATTTTAGATGTTAATAGACTGTAAATGAAAAAGCTCCCATATGGAAGGATCTCATATGGTTGAGACTTGTATCCCTAAATCACACATAGGGGACAATTTGGAGTAAATAAGAACTGTCCTCAACTTGGACTTCATATTAAATTTTTCAAAATGGAAAAGGTTTTAACAGCAAAGCTTTACTGCCAAAACAAACAAGTGACTTCATTAAGGAAGTTCTAGTTTCTGAAAACCTGCCCATTTAGCATGCGGCAACACAACTGAAAGCCGACGATCTGTTGGGTATGAAGAGGTAAAAAACAATATTGATATGTTGAAACCTTTAAATTTAAAATTTAAGCGTTTAAAGTTACATTTTACAGTGAAAAACATTAATCAGAGGATGCCGGTCGATAAATGACTGATTAGCTACCAATAATAAATCAGAGCAAACTGCTCTACAGGTTCAGATAAAATGAATTGTACGACACTGATGTGTGTGCTGACCTGCAGTACAGAGTGTCCCGGTGGACTGTTTTCTGGTAGGTCAGCTTCGTAGTGACTTTTCTCAAACTTCGGAGTGCAGTCGTTCTGGTCGGTCACCGTAACTCTCAGTAGAGCGCTGCTGCCCCTCGAAGGATTCCCGCCATCCTGTACCCTGATGTTCAGGTCATACGAGTCCTTTATCTCACGATCTAAGTTGCCCATCACGACCAGCTGCGGCAGCTTCTCCTCCGCGTCCACGGCGACCTGCAGGCTGAAGAGCTGGTCAGCGTCTGATCCGGTGCTACTGCTCAGAGAGTAATCTGCCACGCCGTTGCTCCCCGAGTCTCTGTCAGTGGCCATGGGGATGGAGAAGAGGGCGCCGATGTGCGTGTTCTCGGGAATGGACAGAGTCAGGATAGGCGAGGAGAACTGCGGCGTGTTGTCATTTATGTCCAGGACCTCGATTCGACCTTCAATGAGCCGCGGCCCGTTGCCGATACCCTTCACCATGTCAGTGATCGACACCTCGAACTCCAGGTAGCATTTGTCGCCCTCGAACAGGTTGCGGCAGTCTCTCAGTGTCTCACGGTCGATGGGGATCTCGGTGGTGTAGATGTCACCGGTCGAGCCGTCGACCCTCAGGTACGGCGCACCCACCTCCAGCTTGTAGAGATGACCGGCATTGGGCAGGCCCTGGTCTGTCGCCAGGCTGCCAATATGCGTGTTGGGCGGTCGCTCCTCAAGAACCCGATAGAGGATGTCACTGGGCGCGGCGCTGCAAGACACCAGCAGGAAGGCAGCTAAAAAGAACAAAGCTTCACACCTTGGCGCCGCCATGTCTCTGCCAGAAAACACCGCTCTGAAACGGACAGAGACAGAAAACACATTAGTAAGACTCATGTTCCGCTTCAGACGGCACCAAACAAGACTGATAACTGAGGATCTGCAGAGCTGCTGCTCAGATTTATTTCAGGGCCACTCAAGAAAAAATGGCTGAATTCATCTCCTTCAGCGTCTAAACATATCCTCAACGGTTACTCGCCAGACCCGAATGCGGAAAGTTTTTGAGTCTGAACTCATCGGCTGAGACGGTGTGGGGAGAGCAGCCGAGCAGGGTAGAGTGATGACTTCCTCCTGCTACCAGCCGACCGCTCTGGCAGGAAGACAAACTGAACGCGGCTGCAGGCGACCAAAAATACTGACAAGAGGCAGCGAGCGGTAATGTGCCACATGATTAGAATAAAAACGTAAGATAACACGTGGGGAGGACCGCACTTGTAGAAAATCGGATCATTTTCATGTCTTTTGTGCATCTCAAAACATGTTTATTTTGCAATACAACCTAAAGTCCAACATTCTGAGTAGCCTATAGCATTGAAGGCTGTTTGCAGGGATAATTAACTCAAATTTAAGCTTTTTAAATGTCAAACAGAATTTCAAGCAAGAGCAGATCTTGTTCCTTTGCAAGCAATTCAAGACATAAAGAAAAACATTTGCCATCGCCTTCATCACACACTACTTGTTGGGCATAGTACTTGTTTTCCAGCATAATACAAATGTTGTACAACAGGTTCGGCAAGTCATCAATGATTGAATGCTTCAGGTAACCGTTTTATAACTACACAAGACACACAAACCTTCAACTAAGAGTTTATTAGTTTAAAGTTTAAGTAAATTTCAGACTTCAGTTGACCTTGCAGACTCTCCGAAGAAATCCTTTTTTCTACAGAACTCATAAAAGTCGACTCTGCCGTCAAGTCTGAATGCGTTTACTCAAACTGACTTCATACCTGATGGCCTGGTGTTCATAACGCTACATCTGAGCCAGACTCTTCTTGATATAAACTCTTTCTTCTCCCCTCATTCACTCCACCTCTCCTTCTCTTTCTTCTGTCTCTACACATTATCTTTTCTTGGCAGTAAATCTCAGACAGACACTCCACTCTGTATTTCGTGCTGTAGGAGTTTCTCGGCTGCGGGTCGCAGAGGTTAATCTGAAGAGTGCTTTTTTTTTTTTTTTTTTTACTTTTCCTCCTCACGTACTTGATTTGGAGAGAGACCATCTCTCTCTCATACACACACATACACACACACACACATACATAGATCCAACATGGACCAGCATGCTGAATGGGAAGCAGGAACCCTCAGATAACTGCAACTCTGATACACACAGTTTATTTTGTCCTACAGGATGGAGTCTGTGTGTGTGTGTCTGAGAGAGAGGGGAGGAGTGAACTTTCTCTGTTCACAAATCCAACATAAAACCAGGACAATATTATTTTAATAGCACGCGACCCTTCACACATCAGAACGCCTCATCCGTTCACACGAATCCAGAAAGAAAGTGTTACCCTGCAGAGCACTGTGGTGATATCGGGCCACATCCACGCCAGACATCAGCCTGTTAAGTGAGACTAGTTATCTGCCTTAAACTTCAAAGCAATTTTTCCCCATTAAATAAAAGACAAACGATTGTCTAGTAAAACTAAGAGTATTCTCATATGGTTGGACTCAAGCAGCTGAGCAGGATTTTAAGTGAAAATGAGCAGGAATGTAATCACGGATGACTTTATGGACCGATGATTTCTGTTGTCGGTTTGTTTAATGGTCTTGTAGTGTGGACAGAGTCTCCTGCACAAAAAAAACATTTTTTAAAATTTAAAATCAAAAATAAATTTCAAAGTGGCAGCAGGCCCAGAAGGCTGCAAATTAGCCTTTTATATTAGCTTCTGTTATTCTGTAACAACGTTACGTAAAGGTCAACCTGGGATTTGGGACGTCTCACACTTGCACGATGGGCCCTAATTATCCATCTCCCACTTGTTTCAAACAAAACAGAGAACGGCAACAAAAACCTGACACTGATCTGAGCGTTCGCCCTCCCCCTCCCCACTGTGACACACTGGCACCGAATTACCCCTGCACCACTGCGAACGTGTGCGTGCATGTCGGGCTGTGAGTGTTTGTGTGTCTGTTAGAGTGTAAATGATGCCCGTGTGTTTCTTTTCTCACATATTTTCTTCAGAGCTGCCAAATACCCCAAACTATTGACCCCTGACCTTTGACCCTGTGATATTTCACACGTCACTGTGGAAACGGAGCAAAAACGACTCGGGTGGCTGGCTGGTGTCCAGTCTGCTAATGCAGCTCTGAACACATGAGAGTGGCTCCACAAAACCAAAGCAGCCTCGCTCTCATCAGTCTGATACATACGCACACAGACGGGACGGCAGCGATCGCTGATAAGTGAGCTTCCTTTACTGTCAATGCAATGAATGCTCATGAAGTATTTTCATTTCCTTGTGTATTTACATGAAACCTCATGTAAATACACAAGGCGCTGTTCCTGAAAACAGTTTGTTTAAGGGTGAGCTCATGCTTTGCCAACAGATGAATATAAAGCAGATGAATGGGATGATAGGCAGTTACTGGGTCCAACATATCTTTCCTTCTAAACGCCTTTAATGAGACTATGGAAACATGAACCCCTGCCCTGTGGATTACGAGACATTACCCGAGAACACAGAAAGCAGTTTTATTGAAAACATCTATAGATTCAATTTGGATTTTCAATTTGCAGATAAAAGTTTGCACGTGTGCAAAGATCACGACACGCTTGTAATGTAAACTGCAACACGCTGAATCACAGTGCCAATATCCCCTCTGGGGCTCTCTGGGGCCAACATTTTCATTTAGAAAGAAGCAGCTGAAAACATTTTTCAGCACAGCTCGTGGTACCTGAACGTGAGCGCTGCTTTAACGCCTCGTGATAAAAATAGAAATGGAATCAGAACATTTGCTTTATTCGCCTTTTCAGCACAAACAAACCACGTAGGTGCGTTTGGTTTCTGCACGCTTGCCACTCAAGGCCTCAGGTGAGATCAGGGGATTCTGTTGTTGCAGTTGTTTCCACAGATCGTGGGGGGTTAGAAAAAAAGAGAAAGAATTCAAGTCGTGAGAAAAATTTGATGCTAAAAGAATCTTCAGGGTCAAAATGTGAAAAGTTCAAAGAGCATGGATTCCATGTTCGCATGTTTGTTCACATGTAGTGTTCATTTTTGTGAGTTTGTGTGCGCCTTCCTCGGGGGACGAGTGAGCCAGAGATCGCCCCGCTCGTCCTCTTTCCCACAGTCTCGAGCTTTCTCACTAAGCAGTGTGTGTGCGTGCGTGTGTTTGCATGTTTGTGTAGAAAGCGGGACAGCCAGTTCAGCTGCTGGAGCCACTTGTGTGTGTGTTACATTACAAAGACATTAGACAAAGACTAAGGACAGTAACATTTCCATGTGTAAGGCTCGCTGCCGCCGTGTTTGCCGCTGGAAGAGGCGAGAGACAAAGACTCACAATAAAGTACTCAGAGGGAGCGAGAGAGGGGGCGTGTCCAGACAACAGCACTCATCTATACATTACAAAGCAGCTTAAAGGCCCTCGGACCACCTCCTGTGAGCGTGTGTGTGTGTGTTTAGTGTTAATATTCAGAGTGTGTCTCCATGTTAATGTCCCACCTGCATCCCCGTGGAGTCACAGCTGCATTAAATTACCACCACTGTAAATGCCACATTATGGTTTTTGCCCCCTCTCCACGCCTCGCCCCCGGGTGCTCTCATGCCAAACTTGGTACGAATATCTCCAATATGCACGTAAAACAATTACAAGTGTGTCGTAAAATTGTAAGTTCAAACGCAGCTGCAGCTGAGCCATAAACTCAGTCTAAACATCGTATTTTCACTGCGGTTTATTAAGTCGATAAAATGCAATAACGTCTTCAATGAAAAATCGTGTTTTATTTACGTAGCAGTTTGAAAGCAAAAAAGTAAAACGTATTTCCTCCTGAAAGATGACAGAACAGATCGGCTAACTGACTCCAGTCGGAGCGAAATGCTTCAAGACAAACACGCTTCTTACTCTTTGAAAGCATTAGTGAATGTGCAGACTATTAAGTAATATCACTTATTATACGATTCATTTGATTTAGAGTTATAAGAATACCTTTAAATTATGACTTGACTTTCTTCTTTGAGTACTTACTTAAATATTTGAGTACTTCTCAAACTTTTAAAACCTTTAAAAACTGATGTAACACTTTCAAAATTCTGCGTACAGTAACGGGTCGCTGGATAAAATCAGGACAGATAATTAGAATCATAAATCAGTGACAAAATGAAATCCATTGTGAGGAAAATCAAACTAGAATAAAACGCTACTTCAGTGTTTGCCAAGGGAAATTCTTGACTGGTCTCTGTGGTTAAACGAATTTATATCAATGACAGTCACTGTTCCAAACACAAGACTGCAACATATTTTATGTAATCTCAGAAAATGTAACAAAAAATGATCATAGAATTTAAAAAAAATGTTTTTTGTCATTTGCTTTAAAAGAAATCTATTTTGAAAACCATCCACGAATGGGTTAAGAGATGGAAAAACCAGATGAAATTTCCGTTTTTTGCTAATCCTGTTAATTAAATATCAGACAAATCCAGACAGCATGCAGCTCACTGATGCAGAAATCCCATAAATCCAACAAAACCATAAAACAAATCTGTTCATTAGTTTTCATGAATGAAAAATAAAAGAAATAAAATAGAACAGAGTAAAAAGGTGGCTAGCAAAATATATAAAAAAAACACGACTGCACAAGAACACACTGAACTGCAGACACAACTTCTAACACATAAATTGGACTACTGACCTTAGCGCTGTTCTGCAGAGCCGGTTAAACTTTAAAGATCCTGTGACTTGAGCTGTTCAGCTTGTCTGTGCTCCCTGGTGCATCTGCAGGGATGAGCTCCCGCTGCACGAGTGGGCGTATCTAAAGAATGGCATTTTCCAACCATCCTGCCTCTCTGCCTGTCCTTCCACATCATACTGCATGTATCTCCATAACAAACAGCCCTGGTACCTCTACACATGTCCCACTGACTGCAGAAGCATCAAGGAATGAATGACGAAATGTCACGAAAACCTTAAAGAACACATTCTCAGAAATAAACACAACATCATTGCATCTCTGTTGTCATTGTTCCACGTTTATTCCTTAACATGCCACATTTCACACACGGATTCATAATCCACCCTTTTCAGCTGCGATTGAAATGTAGCATCTAGACAAAAGGGCATCAAAGGGAAATCTGATTATGACTCCTCATCCCTGCTTCTTTGATTCCACTTTTCTGCAGGTCACACAAAGAATTACGACTGACTTGTTATACCACAGTATTTGGACTTGTGTTGCACTGCTAATATGTCCAACACTTGACTGTGACTGTCGATCAACACAACAATCATAATCCTGAACATTTTAATCTTGATAATTTAACACAAATTATTTGTAAACTACTGGCAGGCGCAGCCGAGCGTGAAGATAGCTCCAGGTGACAGCAGACTTGAATACCTTTGTTCAGTCAAATTTTTGAAACGTCATCACAGTACCCTAAAGTTAAACGATTACAAAAAACAAACAGGATACTGCCTAATTGATTGAGCCACTTATCAATGAACTGCGGCACCTCTAACACTGTATATGCAAAACTATAAGTGTGTATAAACTTAAATGATTTCCAGCCCTGTGCGATACGCTAATGTCCCTCTGCTGCTGCACAGTATTTCAGTGAAGTCATTACTGAACTGGTTTTCTTAAAGAGATCCATCTAAAGAGAAGCTGCGTGACTGTGACAGAAACATAAAGTCCTTTGTGTTACATAAAAGGCACAATTATCCCTGGTATCATTTTTAATTGCGGTAATGTGTTGTGTAATTACACACGAAGTCCATCAGACCAATTACAAACCACAAAAATGGCAGCATGGAGCTGATGGCCAGCGGCCAAACTGGAAACCAGTTCGCAAAAGTTTCCGTGCAGGTGCGCACCGCTGTACCTGGGCGTGCACGCAGGTGAGTGTTCCCTACACAAAATGCAGTAACCTGAATGTCCAGCTCTTCAGGTTCACGCATACCAGAGCAGGCCTGAATTAAACATCACACACAAACACAGAAAATCAAAAGCTCCTTTGATGTTTTCAGATCTCAGATGGGTAGGATGTGCATGGTTGACGTGAGCTCTCTGGACAGTCCAGTGTGTGTGTGTGTGTGTGTGTGTGTGTGTGTGTGTGTGTGTGTGTGTGTGTGTGTGTGGTCCCCTGCCTTCCAACACAATGGGGATTACTCTAATGACTCCATTCACTACCATTGTTTGATCCAGATTACCGCGCACACAGACACACATCCTCCCTTTTCAAATGCAACAATCAGGGGTTGCCAGGTTCTTTCTGCCTCCCGACACCACCTGGATATGTTCAGTGTGAATTTGCTGGGCGCTGTAAATCTTTGGAAGTCCTGCAGTTTGACTCAGAAGTGCTTCTTGATTCAATAAAAAGAATCTGGGAATAATATTTACATTTAATTTAGTGCCAAACGAGGCTCCAGTCATTTGCCCTCAGAGCTGCGAATGAAAGCCGGAGAGGACGGAGCTTAAACTTATTTATGCAACTGCATTGATTTGGAGGCATCCCCCGCTTGTTGCCTTGCGTGATTTCTTTCTTCCTTTTTATTTTTTTTTTTAAAGAAAGTCATTTCCTGACCAAAGCACACGTTCATCAAAATGCAGTATGGGGGCAGGACTTTTATAACAAAAGCAGCTAAAGCTCAGAAGCCTTTTGTTCACTGAACTGTGTGAACAGCAAACAACAATTTAACAAATATGAGAAGAAGCTCTTAAAATAATCCAGTTATGATCAATGGTTTTTGGGTCTATGATGCCTCTACACCTCTCCTCACAGGCAGTAGGAGCTGTGCAATGTGGTTTATCATCGGTGTGTCCACACCTTGTGTACACAGCCTTGTAACTTATCAGGTGTTCGGGGTTAAAAATGAAAACAACGTGACTACGCTATGAGTCACAAACATGCCGTGTAACTCGAGCTACGTCACATGATCGTCATGTTACTGTCAGACAGGAAAATTTGGATTTATGTGCATTTAGTCACTGATTTCATCACGCTCACGACTGGTTTCTGTATGCTTGCTTCTTCTTCCTGTTGCGCAATTTTCATCCCGAAACTCCTGGTCTGAGGCACTGTGGCACGACTGGCTGGTTCAGGGATCAAACGTTTGACCTTCTACTGACAGGATGTGCCAACCTCTGATCCACACACACACACACAGTGATCCTCTGGGAGCAGCAGCAGAAGGGGATTATGGGAGCGGATGGTGGATGAACAGCAGGCTGGTATGAAGTAAAGATCGGGCATCATCTGAATGCGGTTTTAAATCCACGGCAACATATTTATTCCACATGAATGTCAGACTGCGGCAGGAGGAGATAATAACAATAAACTACCACTGCTTTATAAGCACCAGATAACACGGACTGACATGCTTATATAACATCAGTGAGCTGCTTTCACTTCTTTCCAGCCCACCCTGCTGGATTCTTGAGGGGTTTTTTTCTAATCTAAACTCAGATTATTTTTTAAAGGCTCCAATGACTCTTGGTATAAAAAGGGTGTGGCCAAAGGTGTGAGGGGAAGCTTTTACAGTTACTGCTGTAAAAAAAAAAAAAAATGCTGGTTAAAGCCTCTACAATTACGCATTTAGTTCTTGAATGACTAAATGTAACATTCTCGGTTTGTGCTGGGGACCTCGCCTTGGATTGGATCTGATGCTTTTTTTCCATCGGGTGTTTCTGATTTATTGAACAAATTGTTCCCCTAATCTGGACAATGACGTGTTGACTCTTGGCTCACCGCTCTGGTCACAAAGCATCGTCACAAAACAAGGTCTCAGTGATGAACGCTACGAGAGCGCCCATAACAGTCGTTCTTTATGTTGGCATTCAAAGAATACCTTTTCAGCACACATCATGTGTGAGCTTTGATTCAGCGGTCCATGCATCTTTATGTTTCGTTACATATTCCAAGTCTCTGACTCACCGCTGCAATCTTTATGATTTGGTCATCGCCGACCACTCGTGGTAAACGGCTCTGGCGGATTATCTACGAGGTGCCCCGGGTTTTTAGAGCTCTGGGATAACGATGCTTTCTTACTCTTGGATGCCGAATGTGTTGCAGAATGTTAAACGTGCTTTAATCTGGTATCATCGAGAATGTGGTGGCACTGAAGTTCCTGTTTCAGTATATACTGCATTTTACAGTGTATATGTCTCTCCTGTAAAGACTTGATTTGAACCGTTCTTTAAAACTGCAGAGACAGATCATATATCACCTGAGCGCTCTGGATACAGGTATACCTGTTCTACACTGTTCAGTCATTATCAGTGCCACTCATCAGTGCACTCTGCACATGCTCAGTGCTGTTCTCTTGGTTTGTTGATCATCCAGAGGCACACATTGCGTTGGAGGAAAATAAAGACAAACAAACCTATTTATGTGTAAATATGGAGGAAATCAGTGTTGCTTTTGTGTTTAATAAAGCCGAAAGACGCGTGTCTTTGCTGGTGCCGATCAGTGCACCCAGTTCGCCCCAGTCCTCCAACCAAGGGTTTGAATAGTTGCCGTCAATTACCCCTGAAGCTCCTGAGCCCAGTAAATGGTAATCGGGCCAGCCCCATTAATACATACGTTTAATTCTTCTCTGCACTTGATGGCTGGCGAAGCTTAAAGAGGTTCTGTGCAAGTTTAACAGATTAGTGTTAATCAACCACGAACTGATTAAATCGCTTTAGTCATTTATCAAGAAAATGTGACAAGTGTCTTCTGCTTCCAGCTTCTAAAAGCAGCATTCAATACTTCTCTCTCTGCTTAGCGTCACTGTAAAATGCTCGAACAAAAGAAATCTGAAGACGACGCCTCGAGCACCTGTGACAGTTTATCGACCATCACCGCACGTCTGCATTATGTGAACACGCAGAGACGCAGCCTGAAATGACGCCTGCTGCTCAGAGTGAGAACACGCAGCGAGTTTTTAACATTTAACTCACTTTAATGATCGCCTCTATTAACCGACGGAGAGAGAGAGAGAGAGAGAGAGAGAAATCAATACGGCTATATCATTCCATATCGGTGCTTTTAGTCTCATTTATGACAGGAAACGACGACAACCTTCCATCTGCCAGGCTGTAAAGCATCTCCATGTCAGCCGGACTGATTTACATGAAATTAACAGTGGGTGTGTTTATGATTCCCTCAGGAGGAGTTCTACCATTGCTCCTTTTTAATAAAATATAAGAATGATGATGACATTGGAGTTCACGGAAAAATTCAAGCCGAGCCTTCAACCACCTTTAGTTGATTTATGACATATTTGCCACTAGAAAAAGGTAAAAAAAAAAACAACCTCGCATAGGAGAATGTGGGTGAAAGTTTTTTTCTAGCACCACCATCAGGTCACAGTTTCCACAATATCACCGACGTGCTGCAACAGCACCGTGCCCTGAGTTCCCCCGTGACTCCTCGCCTTATTACAGAAGAGCAAGAGTGTAGCTACCAAGCAGATATAAACCTCTGCGACGTGTTCAGTGTGCTCCGCGAGCTGTAAGGGTTTCAGTGGGAAGAGGGGACACATCTGATCTCAGAAAAACAAAACAACAAACCACAAAAGCCAACCGGAGACCGTCATCCTAACAGACTCAAAATGAAGCATGAATGTGCATTTATAACCCGAACAGAAGTAGTTTCATCTAAAGAGAAGGAAACTAGTCTTAGAACACATTTCACCCCCACAGCTGAGGTTTTTGTTTTATTTCAAATGATTCATGTTTTCATCTCGGACAGAAATCTATAGAAAAATATGTGATGGCTGTTGTACAACCACATCTCTGAGCGACCTGTTCAGGATTTTCTTCCTCCCAAACTAACCGCAGCATCATCTAACTGGAAAATGTTACTGCCAGTCAAACTTTTCTAGCTTGTTTGTGAATTTCACTGAGATGCCAAAGATTTTATTGCTATTTCCAAGTTATGACTAAGAGCTCATGAGCCATACCCAGACACCATAAAAGAAGAAACAATGGATTAGTCAAGTAACCAGCCGTGTCACAGGAAAAACGTGACAAAGCATCCATTTCTCCTTTTTTCTTCCGCGTGTTAATGCGAGTTTTTGGTTTCCTCTCTCATTCGCCTGCTCGTTGTCACACCTAAACTTAAAAAAGAAGGGAAACTGTCCGTGAAAACTCTGAAATCTGAAGCGTGGATGTCTCTTTTTCTGCAGAGCAGTGATGTGAATGCATGTGTGTGTGTCCATTTCACACACCAAACCCATTTCCACTCTACCTCCTCCTATTTTAATGACGGGCATTAACAATGCGACTCGCTCAGATCTCCAATTTTTACGCAGAAATGTGCAGAACGGACTCGGTGCGACCTCTCTCCTCCCACTTGTCTCGTTTTTCTCCATCCCCTTTCTCCCCCCACTGACTAATCCCCCACGCCGCAGAGCCACGGAGGACTGTGACGTTTGTCACCGTTTTATCTGATCACCCTGAATTAGAGGAGGCAGAGAAGAATCCTAAAGATGGGAATCAAACCTCAGACCTCACCCTCAACGCGGCGGATGGCATAAGCTCAAGTGACAGCAGGCTTGCCATCGAAACCGGCCGCAAACCTCAGGGAGAGTAGCTCCACTTCAGTCGCTCCTGCTGCACAATAAACCTGGATCTACGCTTACAGTGGCAGAATGCACAGGGGGAAACCCTCCAGCTCGACCATAAAACCACAATCTCACCCTCGGAGGCTTTTTATGTTTGTCCAACAGCAGAACGCAGCAACGCGGCTACATTAATTCATTAATATGCTTTTAGTCTTTTATTAAATAACATCACTGTTCAAGTGGATTCTCCAGTTGTTCCAGGAAGTACACTGGACCTGCTCTACTGTGCAACATCTACCTTAAGGCCAAATGTGATTACGATGATCTCGCCTTACTGGCTGAGACACATGAAGCTTCTAATGCAGCTGGGTGATTTCACATCACGAGTTTCACAGGAAATTATGGGAGCGAGATGACAGTGGGGTAGTGGGGAATAGGGTCAAAGGTCAAGTGTGTAGGAAGAGAAAACATGGCAGATTCCCACGGAAGCGTCTCTGGAAACATGTGTTTGAAAACCACCAGTACTTAGCTCAGTGTCAGAGAGAGGCAGATGCAGTTTGCATGTAAATACACTCCCCCCTTTCTCTTTCTCTCTCGCTCCCTCCCTCCTTCATGTGGAGCAGGTCTCTCTCTCTCCCCCCCTTTCTCGTACACACACGCGCACGCACGCACGCGCACATACACGTACGCACACATGTAACAGAAGGAAGGAGGAGAACCGGAAAGCCGGAGACTGGTGGGACCGGACTGACTAGATTCCCAAGCGGTGACGCGGTGGATATTCATCATCAGCTGCCCTCCTGTCCACCTTTGATAGTTTACACTGATACTCTTGTGCTTTTATTTGCCTTCACACCATGTTAACGGCACGTACGCTCCAGAAAACAAGCTCATTAAAGGAGGGGGTGTTAAGGACGGAGGAAAAGGGAGTTTAATTTGATGCTACAGGTGCTCAAAGCGGCCTCAGGTGCCGCAGAGGATCAGATATGGAGAATGATGTATGCCCCCACGTCTGCGCGTCTCGTTTATTAGCAGCCGTGGATGAATAGACTGTTTTGTTGCTTTAAGCGGCCCCAAGAGTCCCCGAAGGCAGATTAGCTCTTGTATTCCAAGACAAACCTCAGATTATAAAGACACTGCCTTTTCACATTCTCTGAACACCGAGCGTCCCGCACAACTCCTACAGATCGAGCTGTAATGAAGCCCCACTGAGTTGATGATGATGCTCCTATATGCACTACAGGGACCCGCGCGCACACTCTGCCCTACTGTACTCTCCTCCCGGAATGCATTAGCCAGGATTACCGTGGGGTTAGTTCCAGGTTCCGAAAGGTTTATCAACCCAAAGTGACCCACAGGAACGCGCATTTTATTACTAACAGTCACGGAGGTAATGCTGAGCGGGGAGGGGATCGATACGGATCAATAGCACTGTAGTGTAACACTGGTAAAAAAAAAAAAAAAAAAAACCATCAGAAGAGATTAGGCAGAGAATATGAAGGTCCAGTCGCGCTAAATGGATATATTTAAAAAAAATTTTTTACCAACAAGTGTTTTAAAAAGAGCTCCTGCTCGACACAAACGCCCGTGTGCCTTCAGAGATTCAACCTCCATCGAATATGTGTTTTTTAATTAAGGCACAAGTGCTCATCCAAGCGAAACTGAATGCAAAGTGAATGTGTTTCGGGCTATTCTCGTGCGTAAAACGTCTCCTGCAGTCCGACAGAAGGAGCTCGAGTCAAAATATTTGAAATATTTAGCATGAATGTAGTTATGTGCAGATAGAAGAATAAGATTTTGTGTATGGATCGCGTATGTATGTGGAGAGAAGTTCCTACCTGGACCGGGTAAGAGCTGCGCGGTTCCCCGGCTCTGAGCGCTCCAGCCTGGCTACAGGCTCCGCTCCTCCTCGGTACCAAGACGGAGCCGCTCCAGACCTCCCGGGGAAAAAAAAAGAAATATAAGAATCCCGAAAATCAAATCTCTAAATAAACCAAACAATCCAGTCAGACAGCCAGGGGTGGTTATTACTCCAATTTCTCTCAAATCTCTGTCCACTCTGAGTGTCGTGATCAGCGCTGCGCGTCAGCCCGACAGTCCTTCCTCTCACCGGAGGAGCGGCTGGAACTGGAGTCCAGCCGGGGAGGAGGAGGAGGGGGTGGGGGCAGACCCGTCCGGGCGAGGAGGGGTGGGGAGGAGTTGGGTCACTCAGTTACTCCGCAGAAACGTTACCGCCGCCCGGGCTCTACGGACAGCGGCAGCAGCAGCAGCAGCATCCTCCGCTGGTGGCACGCGTGGGGAGATGTTGGGGTGGAGGTGGACGGAGCACCGGGACAGGGCAGCAATGTTTTTTTGTTTTGTTGTTTTTTTTTGTTTGTTTGTTTTTAAGAGAAAAAAAAACGACCCGAGCAACAAACACAAGGTCCGGGAGCTGTCAGCAGCGGGTCTCCAGGTAGTTCCCACTCGGACGCGCGGTCACCGCTCAGCCGCCTCAAACTCTGTCCGCCTCCCGGTCCAGCACGGAGCAGGTCGCGCGACTGCACCGTGAGTGCTGAGAAAGTGGAGTGAATCCAAACGAGTGCGCTCGCGCTTCTCTCTCTCTCTCTCTCTCTCTCTCTCCCGGTCTCTATCTCGCTCTCTCCCCCATCCTCCCCCTCCCTCACCCATACACTCTATACGCTACACCGGAGGGGGCGGGGGCGGAGCGAGCATCCACCCCAACAACTTCGTGGATTTCCCAACATTTTTTCTCTCTCTTCAAATCAAAGATTTGGCGACTTCCCCGCTGCCGTCACCCCCGTATTCTATGTGAATACACCTGATTTTATATTTGATATATCTTTATGAGGTGTCGTGTCTCGGCCATAGGTCCGAGCCTGCGCGCACCCGAAATGACAGACCAAAGTGCGCACACGCTGTGACCCTCGCATTTAAACCCGTCTCTGCATTTTCACACGCACATACAGTAAATTAATGTTTCTACCTCTTTCTGTTTTTCCGCGTCTCTCTCTCTCTTTAATTATATCCAGGGGTCTCTCTTCCTTCTCCCTCTCTCGCTCGGCTCCGTCCGGCCACAGAGGAGGAAAGCTGCCGTCTCTCGCGCTCTGAGCGCCACCTACAGTCGGTAAGTGGCACGTGAGCAGATGAGAGCGAGCGGAGGCTCTGCTTCCCGGCCGCCGTGCAGCAGAGGCAGCACGGGAAAGGCAACAAAATGGAGCCCGTAGTGGAAAATCTATAGAAAGCTTATTTATTGGACGTAACGCCCAATAGAGCCCGTGAACCCGGCGCAGCATGTGGTGGAGGGGAAGCAGTTATCCAAAGCAGCTTACTGAACACTGATATTACACAGGGCACATATGGATTATGATTTTGCATATGCCTCAGTTTTTGTGCATCTGCTTACGAGCTAATCCCGAAGCAGTGAAAACAGTCTTTAACGTGCATGTATGAGAAAGGCCGTTACCGCAAAACACAAAAGAAGTCTTTCCCTTTTCTCACGCAGAGGCCCCAAAATTACAATGAATCTTTTTTAAAAAATAATTTTCTTTTAATTAATAATCTTCCCCAGAGAAAAGCTGCGAGTTACTGTCATGTTTTGCAGTATCGTCTGTGAAATGCTCATTTATTCTGATTACTCTGGCATCTCTGGACTGTAAGTGGTGCAGAATTACAGATACCTTTAAAATTGCACTGTGTAGAATTACTGATGCAAGTTTTGCATAAAAAATCAATTAGAAGCGATATTACAGAAGGGGAAATTATTAGCACGCATTTGTTCGAGTATTAAAAGTAAAGATACTAATAATGCAGAATGGATTACTGAAGAATGGCTAATCTAAAATAGCTGGACTGCTGGATTTATTAAATATTATGTGCATGTATGTACTTGTATTGTGAAGTGTTAATATTCTTTAAAGTTCATAAATAACACAGCTGATTCATTGAAATACTGGACTCAACCAAAGTGTACCCTGTCCACTTTGACAGATTTCTAACAAAACACCACAGAGAGGATCACAACTTTACAGAAAAGAACAAGAAGGATATAAAAACACACATGAAAAGTTTACAAACAGACAAATGACACACAAATAACAATGGATACACACACACACACACACACACACACACACACACACACACAAAGCTACCACAAAGGGACAAAAAGTACCTGCAGATACAAACATGACCAATAAAATTCACAAAATGATCAAACAACACAGTTTTCAATGAAAAGCGTTCACTCTCCTGTGGGTGTTCCTGTGTGGAGTGGAATGAAGCTGGATTGTACACTGATGGTGTAGCTGCCGTTGGCTGTTTGTGGGTATAGCGACAGAGAGCTATATTTGCTGTATGCTTCTGGAATGGAAATATTAGAGGCATGCGACAGTAATTGGGTGAATAACCTGTCCAATAAGTTGATGCATGTATTGTTTTATTATGGTGAGCCAAAGTCCCATCTGCAGGATGAACATGTTCTGTAATATTATTGGATTGTTGACCAGTTGTTGAACTCCCTGATGAGCTCTATTAATTATTTGGGGCGTTCTGAACATTAATAACTGTTTGCACAAGGGTTGATTTTCCATGTTGCTTGACTTTTATGAGCTATATTTACTGTAGCCACTTTGCTGCCTGGCTAATCAAGGTCTCTGTAAATAGCAGTTTGCACTTTTGGTTAATTACAGAGACATTAAGATCAGAGAAATTGGAGGGTTGGTGAGCAGAGTTGAGGATAGCTCATGTGCTAGGATCCACGGAGCCTTTATTTAACATCGCATTCCCGACTGACACGCACAGCACTGCAGCGGACGTAGTGATGGGCTGCTCATTACCCTCCCCCAGATTTCCTTTGGTGCACCTGGATTCAGGTTATACAGTGAAATATTAACACACTCACTTGCATTTTGGGGATTATGGGTTTTTCTCCTTGTAGCAATATTTGTCTGAAACACTCAATCTGCAAAATGTGATCTAACACAGGGATATTGAACATAAGGCCCAGGAACCAGAATTAGCCCAGCAAAGACTCCAATATGACCCACTGTACTGGAAGATGTGAAGGAGTGAACAGATTTGGACATTTTAACTGTATCTTAATAACATAACTTTTATCTGCTACAGAAATGTCTGTTTCTACACTAGATTTAAAAAAAAAAAAAAAAAAAAAAAAAAAGAAGACAACAATAGAAAATTTATATTTCATAATGACAGGACAGTCTGTGCAACGAACTTCCACATTTATCACGTAGTTTCATTGGTCCAGCCCACTTCCAATCAAAGTGGCCACGATATAAATCGACTTTGCCGTGTCTGAGATAACGTCTTCTGATTAATGATTAAAGCCTGACTTCACTCTGGAACATTTGTGATTTTCTTTTGTTTGCCTTCATCTTCAAAATCTAAAACACGCTAACACAGAAAGATTGGTAGTTGTGTTTAACTGGACCTGGATGTGCTGCTCGCTGTAAGATGTAATAATGGAAATGAGCTGAATACCTTTTCCAAACATAACCTAATAATACAGCTAGACCATGTCTACCACCCTGACTGGTCGCAGCAGATGGCCGCCCCTCCCTGAGCCCAGTTCTGCTGGAGGTTTCTTCCTGTTCAAAGGGAGTTTTTCCTTCCCACTGTCGCCAAAGTGCTTGTTCATAGGGGGTCATATGATTGCCGGGTTCTTCTCTGTATGTAT
Organism: Pelmatolapia mariae; assembly: GCF_036321145.2. Lineage (NCBI taxonomy): Eukaryota > Metazoa > Chordata > Actinopteri > Cichliformes > Cichlidae > Pelmatolapia > Pelmatolapia mariae. The sequence continues at coordinate 10,704,174 of NC_086228.1, read as the reverse complement.
TAGTGTAGGGTCTTTAACCAACAATACAAAGCGCCTTGAGGTGACTGAGGACGCTGTATTAATACAATTGAATTGAATATGAGTTAATCAAAAATGCTGTATACAGTTTTAGGTTGTTTTTGTTTGTGCTGTATGATCGAGGGTTCACATAAATTCATATCAGACTTCGCAGCGTGCGTTGTTTGACAGTTAAATCTCTCCAGGGAGCCCTGTTTTTGCTGATTGCTGTCATTTCACCTTCTGAATATAAACTGTGGGAATAGCATGAATCATGATGGATGTCACTATGAACACTGACATAAGTTTTTTTTTAAAAAAAGGAAGAAAAAAAGTGGTACAAAGTGGCACCGTCATCATCGTCACTGATCTTGGATTTGGGGTGTTTGGTGAGATTCTCCTCCGTGTTAACATGAATCACTGCGTCACTGCTACACTGATCAGATCTGGTACCCAGGGAGTTCAGTGACATCAGTAATCACGTTAAAGCTGTCATTAGACGACAGTAAACATCTCAGAAACTACACTCGTGACTGACTGGTATTAAAAACAACCAACACAAGTGCACCAGCAACAGGACTGTGTGCACAGGTTCCATGGCTTCACGCCGTTGACACCAGGTTGTGAGTCTGCCATCTGCATAAAGATGATAACCAGGTAACGGTTTCTTTTTCTTTTTTGGGGGGTCCAGTCAGCTGTCCAGTCTGGGCGAGCCTGCACCTACTGCATCTCCTGACAGGAGAGAGCCCTGACATGGTTTTCTGCTGTTGCGGCCCATCTGCCTCAAACTTTGACATGTTGTGGGTCTGAGTTGCTTTTCTGCCCAGTGCAGCCATAAAGAGCGGTTATCTGAGCTGCTGTAGCCTTGCTGTCAGCTCCAACCCATACTCCTCTGACCTCTCTCGTCAAAAAGGCGCTTTCGTTTGTAGAACTGCCACTCACCGGATGCCTTTTGTTTTTTCCAGCACTGTCAGTAAACTCACAGTAAATACTGCGAGATTAACGGGCTCAGAAATTGTTAAACAGCGAAAACCTCAGCCTGATGCTAGACGAGCAACTCTCAAGTTTTAGCGGCTCGCTTTTATGCCGTGCAGCTGCTACACGATTGGCTGATTGGAGATTTGCATGACTAAACAGGTGTACAGGTGTTTGTAATAAAGACCTTGATGACTGCAGATTTACAAGTTCAAACAACTGCAGTCAAATAAATTAGCAAATTAAATATGAGGGTTTACATAACATGTCATGTCATCACGTTCATATTTGCTGGGCTGCAAATAAAAAAAAAAAACATCACAGATAACGCTTCAGCTCAGCTCAATTTCATTTCCAAGGTGCTGCCGTCATCAACAACAATGAATATCACTAAGTCGCAGCATGGACCCACACACGCTTGTTGCCTTTCAGACTTTAGTTGCTTCCTTATAACTTTGCTGCCATTTTTCTTTTTTCTGCTGCACTCAGATGGATGTATTTCATTTTTTCTGTTATGGAATCTGTTACAATAAGCTCAGCAGTTTTCTCCCAGGATAGAGATGTAAGATATACAGAGATAGCGTATGATAGACAATGGTGATTTTGTTTTCCACTCCAATGTGCCCCTTAAGGGTGGTTTCAGTGCTGAATAAGCTTACCTCCCAGAAGAAATGTTTCAAATGAATGGGCCTATTTCTCAGCCTGTCTTTATTTCAGTTCACAAAAGGAAGTCAAATACAAAGTAAAACACAATTTCATTACAATAATAATCACAATAATAAAATGCCACTGGCTTCTTGGCTGCCGGAGCAATCCATAGTTTTCTGAGAGTCCTGGAGGGCAAAAGCACCAAACCGGCCAACGCTGGACGCTCCTCAGAGCTGGAACACAGGACGGACAGATTTCCATCTGATTCTCACCATGATTATTTAAATTAGCTCTGAAAGGGAGGAAACAAAAAGACCCAAACATGCATGTGCTGATGCAATTTGTCCGCGGTGCAGGCCTTTGCTTGTATGTGAGGATGTCTGTACAAATATATAAAAAACCCAAATGCTTGAATGTATGTTTGTGTGCTGGAATTAGCACATTTCTTAACTAAATGTCTGGGTTTTTTTTATCTAAAATGGAAAGCGCGTTATTATTTTTGTTATATTCTACAGGGTCAACAGCCAAATAAAAGGTGATAATGAAAATAACGAGCAGGAATCATGAGAAAGCATCACTGTGACCCTTCATGCAGAAATATAAAAATCCCACAACATGACAACATGAAAGGAGCAGTCTTGTAATTCTTCTTTGTGAGACACTTTCACACACCAGACATGTTAAATTTATGCAGAAATTTAGTCAAAATATTTTTTGGACTCGTCTATTCTTAATGCAGCCGTTCACACCGAACACAAATTTAACAGGAAAAATTTGCAGGATTTTATTTGTGAAAATGCGCACTAGTACTCAACACACAGGGTGATATACAGTAATGTGGAAATAGGGAAATAATCCTAATTTCTGACTTTTTTTTAGTGCAGTTTTTGGGTTTGAATCTTTTGTAAAAACACAACATTTTTCATGTTTCTATACTTTGTACAGGTCCGCATCCTAAAAGTATGGAATTTTGTGTCATTTTTGTCAACACACTCGTGTATAAAGACCTCTACTTCCTGTATTTCATTCCCATTCGCTCTCTCCTGACTGTTTTATCAAAAATAAGGCAGTAGATTGTAAAGCACTTGTAAAGCTTAATTTTCAAATGAAGCAGTTTGTGATCTAAAAGAGAACTGATCGTCCACCTGTTGACTACATGGTTTTAAAAGACGCTGAATTACTGGTAAATCCACTTTTTAATCTAAGAACTGGTATTATTAACATTCTTTATAACTATATTTGTTGAAGGAGATACAGAGATATAGTTCACGCCAAACTTTATGCTCCAACTTGGTTCTACCTGCTTGTTAATGAATGCAGTCAAGTTGTAGTCCTGACTAATAATGATGATCATCATCAATTATTTATTCTTGAAGTCTTTGTGACACCAGGGAAGACAAACAGAGGCCAGGTTCAAAGAGCCCCCCGAGCTGCTGTCAGTCACCTGCATTTGATTTTGTTTCATTAGTCTATGTTGCTGTGGCAGTGCAGGATGATGTCGCCAAAACCGAGCCCAGAGCCCAGGGGTCAGGAGTCATTTCTCTTCAGAAAGTTAAAAGAGGAAATAAAGGCAGGAAACAATAACAAAAAATTCATCAAGCGAGAGACGTAAATAGAAACACAGAAACAGATAAAGATGAGAAACACACGATTACAAGAGGTGACCTCAGTCCAACAATGGCTAAGAAGTCACATTAACATAACTAATCATTAACATAATTAAGACATGACTTTTATTTCACCATTTCCCATTTGTGTTGGTCTTTTTCAAGCTTCACTAGAATTTGCAGCGTGTTTGCAGACACGTCAGCATCTTCCATTCAAATTAGGAGTGACTGTGACCGTGACTATGCTACAAACAAAGCAATCACAAGGAGAGTTTTGAAGCAGCACCGTATACCTCTCTGCAGAGACCGGCAGCAACCACTTGTAACTGGTTAGGGAATTCTCACCAACCAGTCTGTAGACCTGTGAGACTGGGGTCCAACATTTTTATGACATAGCATTTAAACTGTTTGGTTTAAACTAGAGATGGACCGATCCGATATTACGTATCGGTATCGGTCCGATACTGACCTAAATTACTGGATCGGATATCGGCGAGAAATAAAAAATGTAATCCGATCCATTAAATATCAAAAAAGCACCTCACAAAACTTGCGACACGACGTAACTCGGCTCATAACCGTAGCAGTCGGAGCAGTGTGCTCACGTGACAGAGCGGCTGTGTGTATTTGTAGCCTCGCTAGCAAACCAGCATTTCATCTCCGAGGAAGTGATCCCAGAGAGAAGTAAAGCAAGTGTGTAAGTTCATCTCTGAATGGTTGTAAAGCATTCCCATGTTAAGCTTAACAACCGATATACGGAGCGACTCCTCTCTCTCTCTCTCCCTCTGCTACTTCAATCATGAAACTGCTTAATGATCAGCTGATCGGCTTTTCTGTCGAGAGTCCGTCTCTCTTCTTTGTTTTTGGCCCACTTTGCACCAGAAAGAGGAAACCAGCGGCTGAACAACAGCAGCACGTTTAACCTTGATAAGCTGTTGTTAGAATTTATTTAATATTACTTTCTAGACCAGGATCCTTTTCTACGCAGCTGATGGCTGGTAACTGTGCAGGGGCGGATCTAGCAAAGTTTAGCCAGGGGGGCCGATAGGGCATGAACAGGAAAAAGGGGGCACAAAGACATACTTTTCTTTCCTATTCTCATTTAAAATATCTAGCTTTCAATAAATAATTATCTGAATCTTACACCCAAAGTTTTAATCTGATGTAAAATGTATAGAAGTCCATTACTGTATATAGTAACTGTTAAGTCTAATATACCCTAGTATGCTATAGTACTTTTTCCTTTTGAGAAGATACCATCTGTGCAGTTTGCAATTCTGTTGAAGAAAGATGTTGACTCTATTTAATTATTCTTGAAAAATAATTTATTTCTGTGCATTTTTTTCACCCTGCATCAAATTAAAGTTGATTACGTCGATTAAGCATCATCAGGTGGAGGGTGGGTGGTGGTTCCCCATTTTTTTTTGCTGGGAGTTTCCAACCCTATTAGTTAGGTTGCTTAATATTTCTGCTAAGTACTCTTTAAAATACCAGAATAGGAAGGATGGAGTAGGTTTAATTTTATTAGATTGATCAGTGTTGCTGAACTATGAAATATTTTGGGCGCAGTGTATTTATTTATTTATTTATTTTACATACAGGTATAACAGAATACCTTTAGTGTTGTTGTTTATTTAAACTTGAGTATGAAATACAGCAAGATATTTAAAAAACAGTTTTATTGATTAAAAAACACACTATATCGGATTCATATCGGTATTGGCAGATATCCAAATTTATGATATCGGTATCGGTATCAGACATAAAAAAGTGGTATCGTGCCATCTCTAGTTTAAACTAAGAAAAGCAAATTTACAGATAATAGAAGGATATAATCCAATATCGCAATAAAAAGCAAAAAGGATTTAAAGAAAACTGTCAGCAGTTTCAATATGTAGCGTCTGTTTTGTTCTCTGATAGCCAACCTCGGTTGTCTGGCACTGACTCTGAGTTAAAACAAGACAGCCAGCAGTTCTGTCGATACCGTTTAGTTTCTGTCTGTTTCCTCGGTTTGTTTTTCCTCCTCTTCTTCCTGAAGACATGCCGCAGCAGGTTTGTCTCCAGAGGAGTTTAAACCTCTGCGGTCGACTTCGTCTCCCAGCATCCCTCTCAGTAATTAACCCTCCAGCCTGTGTGGACCCTGCTGATCAGCTATAATATCCTTATCAATATTCTCTGTCTGTCCTCTGTTGCTCTTTGCTGCACTCACTCTCATAATCACAGTTATGAAGTTAGTTCAGACATAAAAGTTCCCTTTGTTCAGTTACCAAAGTGTTTGCAGGAGTTATGGATGGTAATGTCTCTGCTGTTCCTTACATTGATCTGCTGTTAGTTATGTTAGTCATAGCTGCACCACAGGTAAAAAAAGAAAAAAAAGAAAGAAAAAAAGAATATTGTTATTTACAGATTTACTGTCCATGTTGGTCAAACAGAGGTCTTGTTACAGAGTAATCCGATCTGATGAAGTAGGAATAGCATTCTTGGATTTGTGAGTTTTGGTTAGAATAGCCAGAACTTTTCAATATGGCCTGACTGATCATGAAATAATAAACAATTAAACAAGAAAAGGAACAGATTATTTGATTTGAAAATATTTAGTTGTAGCCACTGGATTGATAGATTTCATGAATTTGACATTTTAGTGATTCATTTGTTCATCCGGTCCTCCAGACATGGATTTCCTTACATGTAAACATGATGAGGAAACCAATTTAAATGTGCAGAAATGTAATTTTGGCCATAACCACTACAATTCAGTTTAATTTACTTATATAGCATCCTTTAGACGTGCAGTGAAATCAGGCCCAAGTTGCCAAAGAACCGCGTGCTTTGACAAACACGTTTTTGTTTTTTGACGGTTATTTCCGTCTGCAGTCGTGTATAACTGGCGTAGGGCTCTGTTATGGGACCTCACTGCCCCTCCATGTACATGCACTGGAAACACAGGGCTGTGCATCCGTGCACAGAACGGAGCAGTCATCACTTACAACGGATGTGACTTTGCAGCACAGCCTCACAGCACTGAGTAATGACCCCTGATCTGTTTATTTGTACTTCTGGATAGAATTTATCATCTCTTTGGCCTTATTTGTAGTGATTCGTGTCCATGTTTATACAATTTATATTTTCCACTTTAAAAAAAAAAAGCCCACATCCGGAGCCGGTGGTGGAGGGAATCGTTTTATCAGTCGTAGCACAGACTGGAGTTTGATTAAATACAACTTTGTTAGTTTAAGGTGTTTTTCTGCCCAGTTTGATTAAAAATGCATTTTTGGGACACAAATCAGATTGTTTTCATGACTATTTCCTGTTTTGCTAAGAGAAAGGGGTGGACACTGACCACAGCAGAGAGGGATGAAAAGAAAGAGCTGGGCTGGAGGTGCAAAAGTCCTTGCAGGTGTATTAGTTACTGTGTGCAGACCAAAGAAACTTAAATCGTGTGGATGGTCAGCTGATCTGTTTGCATTGTGTTTGGAGATTAATAACACATTTTGAAACGTAATATTTCACAGCAGCTGTGGCTAAAAATGCAAACATATCACTGTGTTATCAAGAGTGGCTCCCTTTAAATCAGCAGCCCCCCAAAAAGCGCTTCCCTTCTCATTCTAGCTGATATCATGTTACTGAATTTCTGTTAATTCTGATTCAGACCTGTGTGATCATAAAAATATTCCTTTCATCATCGGCAGCAGAGGAGTTCAGCTGGGGTTACACTTTTATTCTTCTACATTTCCCTGACAAATGGTGTTTTTACTGCAATACACTCATTTTGAGACCTTTAGCTTGTACAGATTACACCAGTGTTTCCCAACCTTTTGGAGCCACGGCACATATTTCATGTTAGAAAAATCAGACGGCATACCACCAAACAAAAATGTCACAAAAGCATATTGATCATTTTTGCCTGCGCACCAGCCATAGTGGAATTGGCTCGGTTTGTCCCCGGTATAGCTTTTTGCTTTCTTCTGACCACTACTCATGCTAGGGCCTTCATCTGGGTCGGAATTTCTTCCAGGACCCAAGTCAGACTGGCTACTTATTCTTTTCAAATATTTATCTATTGTGCTGTCTCTCTCACAGCATGACTATTATGTAATTTCTTCTTCTTCTTCTGTTTTGCTAGCAGTTGGTAACTCATTTACAGTTTTTTTCAGTCGCTAACAAGCGTTTGTCCAAACAGTTGTCACATTTGCAAAACTCTAAACACAATTAGCACAGCATCGGTCTGTCGTGGCCATACCATTCACACATTTCATGTCGTGTTCACCCAATATGCAGTCAGTGAACACATTTCCACAATGCTTACATTTTCTTAACAGACAAGCTATACCTCCCAACAAAATTATGGACTGTGTTTGTAGTATTTACGAATGTTAACACACAACATCCCACAATAGCAAAAACAATATTCCAAACCTTAGATACAGTATAAAAACCTCTGCTTCTGCAATGATATCAGTACAAAAACAATATCAATATCAAAAATATATCTCAGCTGATAATAAACAAACAATTGAATAATTGACACACAGCTGATTTATGTTGGGTAAATTGGGCCAACCACAGCTTATTCCAGTCTGGCTTAGACTCAGTGGGGTTTATAAGGCAAGACCTTGAGGAGTGATGTTTTTGGAAACAAAAAAAAGACAAACACTGTAATGTCTGGTCGAGGAAGAGTAAGAGTAAGGGGCCCAGGGAGAAGAGCAGGCCCAAGGAGAGGGCAAGGTAGAGGTGTAAGAATGCGTGGTGGTGGCATTCCAAGGGCTGCAAGAACAGTAGTCAGTGATGAAATTCGTGCCACTATCATTGACCATGTAATCAACCATGGTCTTTCACTAAGAGAGGCTGGTGAAAGAGTGCAGCCCAATTTGAGGCGGTCAACGGTTGCCTCCATTATACGCATCTTTCAACAAACCAACAGGTAAGTATTGCATTTCACATGGATTGTTTCTATTCTCACTTGACATGTCAATATGGTCATACAGTAATGCATATGTTGAATTTTTTGTCTTTCTAAAGAATGCAACGTCTTCCACCCTCTGGGGGAAGAGGAAAGCTCCTCAGTAATGATCAGGAGCTTGCCATTGTAGAAATGGTTGCTGCAAATAATGCAATAAAACTGCGTGACATCCAAACTAGAATTGTGGCAGACCATGAGATATTTGACAATATCGATAGAATCAGCCTCACAACCATTACGCGGACATTGTCCAAACACAGAGTGCGGATGAAGCAGCTCTACACTGTTCCCTTTGAGAGGAACAGTGAGAGGGTCAAGGAGCTACGACGACAATATGTCCAGGTATAGTGTATATTCAATCCAATGTCCAGTTCTATAAGCTTTGCACTTTGCAAGTAGGTAACCTACACAATACTAGGTTACAGTACAGTATGGTATACAGTAATAACATGACTTACATAAACTTTGTTTCAGAGAGTTATGGAATTGGAGGCCAACCAGGCCCCTCATGAATTCATATACATCGATGAGGCAGGATTCAATCTGGCCAAAAGGCGTCGACGTGGACGGAATGTAATTGGAAAAAGGGCCACAGTTGATGTGCCAGGACAGAGAGGGGCAAACATTACCATGTGTGCAGCAATTGCAAATGCAGGATTACTCCTTCACAGATGTCAGGTTGGACCCTATAATACAGAGCGCTTGCTTGCCTTTCTCAATGATCTCCACCAGCGCCTGGTTCCAGAGCAGGGTCAGGAGGGTAAAAACATGAGGACCTTTGTAATTACCTGGGACAATGTGGCTTTCCATCACTCGCAAGCAATAACAACATGGTTTGAAGTCCACCCAAGACTGGTAAGTCTCTTCCTTCCACCCTATTCACCTTTCCTCAACCCCATAGAGGAGTTCTTTTCTGCATGGAGGTGGAAGGTTTATGACCACCAGCCACATGACCAGATGTCCCTCCTTGAAGCCATGGATGCTGGCTCCAGGGACATCACAGTTGACGATTGCCAAGGGTGGATCCGACATACCAGGCGGTTTTATCCCAGGTGCATCGACTTGGATAACATCAGATGTGATGTTGATGAAAACATGTGGCCTAACCCTGAAGATCGCAGAGATTAGATGCAAATTTTTTGCCTTTTTTTAGCCCCCCTCCCCCTCCCCCCCTTTTTATCTTGGCTTTTTGCTGTTGTTTTTTTGTTCAGAATGCTCTTGTGTGTTTCATGGATATTTTGTTCACTGTAAGCAATACTGTAAAACTTTCTCTGTCCTATCATACCGTGTTTCTACTGTACTTCCTGTAGTAAACAGTAAAGAAACAAAAACCTGTTTGCTTTTTACTGGAATGCTTTTGAATGTGAACATTACTGTACATGTGGACATACAGTTACCAACCAAGACATTTCTGGTGTCAAAATGGTGGATTGCATGTTTCGCATGCAAATACCTGTAAAACTGAAACATAGAAGTCTATGCAGTTTTTGTAATGTCAATAATAGCCAGTATTTTGTAACCTGGTGTACTTTGATTGACTGCATGTACCTTGTGAAGTGAAAACAAGTGTTATTCTTTGGCAGACTAATTTCATTTTGAGTCAGATTTATAGTGTTTTTGTACAGTTAGTGTGTGCAGGGAAAGATGTGTTCTATTTTGAAATGAAGAGTTAGTATATATTTAACAAAATGTATTTTTGAGAAGAAAATTATCCATTTGGCCAATTGTGTTTTGTAGGTGTGAGTCTGTGTTAAGAGTTTAGAAAACGTATCTGAAGTATGGGTAGGCGCTTGTTAGCGATTGGAAAAAACTGTAATTAGAGCAGGTAGTTGTACTGCCCTCTAGTGGTAGATAATGTAATTGTTCTGCCTGTTACTCACGCCGGTCGCTTAGAGTACTAATCAGGTGGAAGCAGATAATCTTCCATGGCACACCTGATCATTTGGTTGGGCAACACTGGATTACACAAACATCTCAATTCCGATTCGATGTTGTAGATAAGGCAACTTAACAGTAAACAGAAGTGGAGCTCGTTTCTTATGTTCTAATTTATTTTATGATATTGTCTTTGAAATCTGACCATTTGCTACTTTTTAAAATTTTGATTTTTGACCCTTTTTTTTTTTTTAACAAAGCCAATATCGTGCGTAACCTAGAACTAACTGAGAAAAAGAATCAGATCCAGAATTAAACATGCTCGACATTAATGGCATTTTCCACTCATGCAATTAATATTTTCTTTGCTTTTATTCACAATGCAATATTATTAAAGTGATATGCTATTACTGATATTTTATATCAGTGTATCTGATTTTATATACATAGTAATGAAGGAGAGCGAACACAGCTTTTATAGTCCGAGGATGAAGAGACCATGGGCACAGTTTTTCTCGTGTGTATGAGCTGTCTTTGTTTCAGTGACAGCCGTGTCATAGTCCCGTGGTGAAGATCTATTCTCTATTATAAAGTATTAACTGATAATAAAGGTGCAAAAGTGTTGCATTAAAATCATGAGACAGAAACATAGAAACTAGTGTTAAAAATTTGACCTTTTCCTCCATGTCTGCCTTCAACTATTGTTGCGATTTATATAAATAAGATAAATGTGAACTGAATGAAACTGAATGTTTTATTAGTTTCCATACACAGTGGCTGCTGTTTAAAGAGTGCAGGAAACTTTTCCTTTCATTCGAGATGTGCTGAAAGCAACGTGTGAGCAGGAAACACACGGGTGGACTCTTAACTGTTTAGGAAATGAAGTTAATTATGCTGGCAGAAGAACAACAAGATTCATTATAATCCCACAGTCCTCTGCAGATAATCATCATTAATCATCAAACAAAGAGAAACTGTGCTGTAAAAAATTTCTGCTTCATTGATTTTAAAAAATAGTACCAGACTGTGCTTCACGGCAGAAGTCGACTACGAGTCCCAGAGAGCTGTGCTGCACGAAACATCCAATCAGAGTTCAGCAAAGTTAAACTGCATTAATCCAAGTGGTCCAAAGTGATGGTGTCAGGGGGGCAGGGACAAATGGAAAGAAGCTGATAAGGATATTAATTATTCAACTGAATTATTGAATTATTAATGCGAGGGAATGAATGAAGTAATTCAATGGCACTGTACACAAAAGTAAGGCAAAAAATAAAAGTGACAAATGAGAAATTGCAGGAATGATTTGTAATTTCAGCTGCACAAATGACTCATTCCACGGAACGATTATTAAAAATTTCCCTCCAGACACCTGCGGGCCCAGCAGACCCGTTTGGGCCGAACGCTCAGATTCCAGCTTATCCTCGAGATGCAGTTTGGTGCACAGTACATGACCAAAAGTATGTGGACAGATGAGCATTCCAGCCTTTTAATGATGGCGTCGCCCTTCAGTGCTTCCAGCAGACGTTTAGCATTGATGCTCGGAGGCTTTGAAGAGCTTGTCATTCAGGAATGCCATTTTAGACCAGAGGCAGGATCACTAATGATAACAAATGTAACAATGATTAAGTCAGAAACACATGAAAGGAGGAGCTGGGGTGGAGGTGAGCTACAAAGGAACTTGCAGACGTGCAGAAACAGCCTAAACAGCACAGCTTATTAAGACCTACGAACTGAATACTCAGAAGATTATCAACTGAGCTGAATTCAGGTTGTCCACCAAGACTTTGCGATCTGCGCTCTGTTAGCATCATGGTTTATTTTAGGGTGTTGGATTGGTTTGGGGTAAAACACTCAGTGGAAATTGCTGATTTAAGGCAGCAAAGAAATAAATACAATCTGCAGAAACTTGGAAGGAACCACGATACTTATTGTCCAAAGCTGGATTCTGGAAAATCTGTGTGGTTGCTCATTATTGTATGGATAAGAAAGAGTAATGTCTGGTTTTGCACTGTAATTGAAAGTGCAGAATTATTTGAAAACACCTTTAAATCAACATTTTAAACTCTTGATATTTCAAAGGCTTGAAAAGTACCTTTAAAGTACTTTTAAATGTACCATTATAAGTAACTGATTAGAGTTGCAGCTGCAGCAGTGACTGTTGTACAGTTTAATATTCTTTAATGCCTGGCTATACATATCACCAGCAGTCAAATATGCATACCATTAAAAAGTACTAAACTTCCCAATGAACTGTTGCAGAGTTAAAGTACATCCTCACAATATTATCGAACAGCATATCCTGGAAAAACATAACCTGGTCTGATAAATGTTCATTTCTGCTGACGCTGGCATCAACAGCATGAATCCATGAATCCAATCTGCCTCCTTTAAGCAGTCCAGGCTCCTGCTGGTGATGCTGTAATGGTTCACTTGGCTCACTTTAGGCTCCTTGATGCCAATCAATCATGTTCCCAAAGCCAAGTCCTGGCTGAGTATTGCTGCTGACCATGTGCATCTGTTTATCAGCAGTTTACTATCTACTAGTATTACAGCACCTCAATCAACTGGTGTCATGGCCATGACAGTGAGGTTATCTACTGGTCACATTTCTGCACCCAGGAGAACATGTTTAGAAGTTCCTTCTCTTCTCAAAGTTTGCCGTTGTTAATACAGTTGTCCCTGAATCCTTATGCCCCTTTCTAAACCTTCTCCAATCTAAAAGACTCAAGTAAAGCATAAGTACAGTCAAACTGCACAAGGCTGATTGTTTCATATGTTTCCAGTCTTTCTGCTAACGCAGGCCAAGCTGTTCTGGATTTCTATATTGAACAAATGGAGATCGAAGTGAGCCTTTCTCTCAAACTTCCACAAAACAGGAATGTGTGAAACGTTGCTGATCTAAGTTTAAACCTTAAAACAGTGTGCTAAGGTGAGCAGCAGGTTGTGCTTAATTTGACAGCATTCGCTCATGTTTGTGTGTTAGAAATGTTGCACTATGAGCAGTGACACACACTGTTTGTCGTGATCTGACTGAGATGCAGACTTTAGGCTTTAATTCAGGGGGTTTAACAGAGTTTTTGCATTGAGGAGTGCGAAAACAACATACCTAATTTTCCAAGGTTCAAAATGAACTGGATGAACTAATTTTAAATATCAGGATTTTCTTTAAAGCTGCGATGAAAATCCTTTGTAGTTAATGCAAAAGTTCTATAAAACCTCTTGAGTGAAAGTTTGCCCTTCAACCATAACCTGCTTGTTTGAATTAAAATCCACTGTGTCGGTGGACGGAGGTGAAACTGTAAAAACTGTGGACCTAACTATATATAAACCTGAGCATATACACTCTGAATGAGCTGTGCAAACACATCAGAGTTCATCATCGTATCACATCCATGTTATACAACATTTAAGCTGTATATCCCTTGGAGTAGGAAGGATGTAGAGGTCAAAGGTCACGTAGGAAGCAGCCTCGCGGTTTAGCCGACCTGCTCGTTTTCTCCATCAGGGAGCTGCTTTACATTCAACGGCCTCGTTTCGTCCCGCTTTAATAAATAGAGTGTAATCTGTAATCTACCTGCTGCTAACGAGCCAAATTAATTAGACGCTGACAGTAAACATCAATTGATAAGATCAGATGAAACTTTATTGATCCCTGAGGGGAAATCAGCGGTTGTAGCGGCAAATGTTAACGGGAAGCCACAGAAGAAACGAGCAGGGGACACATGGCACCGCTGCGGCGGGAATGTACAAACAAAAAACGTGAGGTAAATACATGTGAGTCAGAGCTTTTAGTTCAGAGTAACAGAGGAGGAACAGTGACATGAAAAAAAGACCAAAGCTGTGACAGTTAATGAATTATTTGCAGTATGAAAGAGTGACAAATTGCTGGAACACACAGACTCACAAACACACACTGTTGACAAATTAGATTAACCTCCAGAGGTTTCTTTGGTGTGTGTGTGTGTGCACGCCTGCATGTGTGTGAAATGTAGAGCATAAATAATGAATCTCTGCTGGAAGTTGATAATATTGAAGAGTGTGCAGCTCTCCCGCGGTGGGGTGTGAGCTATCATCAGTTCTGTTCTTTAAGCCGTGCTGGTGGGATGTCTGCTGGTCAGTCGGCCTGCCTCTTTGGCCCAGTTGAGTGTTGTCACTTGACTCTTTCAAACCGTTTTGAATGCAAAGTGCTCGTGAGTCAAACCTCACCTGTGGGGAGGGCTGCGAGGATGAATGTAACAAAAACTAGGTGCATCCTGATGGATTCAAGCCAATGGCCTGATCTTTTATCGTTTGTAATGAAGAGCTTGAAATATTGTGACAAACCAACAATTGTCCAATTTAACGCTTCGAATTACGCGTGTGTCGTTTAGAGATAATGCACGCCTTTGTGGTGTTGGGCAGAAAATCGAAAACCTAAATTACCAAAGGCAAATTGTCCGTTTCTTTGGCCATTGTTCCATATGCTCTCTAGTGTCCTCCTCTGTTATTTACTACCTCAGTTTACTGATAGGTCAGTAGAGCAGGCCAGGCCGGTATCATCAGGGCGAAGGACACTGTCTCAGCTGAACTCTGGACATACACACACACACACACACACACACACACACAGACATATATATACACTTGCCGATGTACACTCATCCCCCCTCCCCCTCCAAACGCCTTCGACGCTTATTCCCTTCCGATGCTAACGGTGGATCAAGGAGACCAGCGCATAGGCTGCAGGCCCGGATGTACTGTCTACATTGTCTCTCACCCTTTACCCACCCCTGTTGCTTGTCATTTCTTTGGTGTATTAAGAGGTTTTTCATGAGAAAACCTCTGCTATGTGCAGAGGTGTTTTTTTTTCTGTTCTCAAACTGATCTCCCTGTTGGAGCTCAGTCTGGGGGGAGTTATTTTTTTCTCCTTATCTTTCCTTATGTGGTGCATTTTCCATTGTTATGCCTCTCTGACCTGTCTTCCCCATGTGATGTTTTTGTGTAATGTATGTATGGTCGGAGGGTAAGATGGCGCCGCCATTGCGTGCAATAGGTCGGCAGCCTTAACATGAAATTTCCCCTTGTGGGACTAATAATCTTATCTTATCTTATCAATATCAATTTTTAGCAACATGTCAATGAATATTTCAAAAATAATAACATGAACTGACAGCCCTATCCACTAAAACATATATGGAACCTGGAAGAATTTCTATGAGATGTGAAATACTGGCGATCGTTTGATTCTTCCTTTAGCGCCACCTATAAGAAATATCAATATGATTGTCCCAGTTCCTTTCTCAGTTTACGGCTGAGTGACAGAGCCATCCAGGTTGTCTTGACTTGTCTTCTTGGATTGTGCTCCAGAATTTCTCACCAGAGTCAAACTGCCAAAATTTGGGAATTGTCCACGGTAACATTTCATTTTAAATAAATGTTGCCCCCTTTTTTCAAACGACATCTTACAAAAATCCATTTCATACATGGCAGAACTCGGAGAATATGAAAACATCCTTGTGCATTGTTCTATCTCCAGCACGGGCGTCTCCCCTGGACTATTTCCAACATTTGCTGGTTTCACACACGCTCATTCACACACACGTTTTTTGCTACCATGAAGCTGACATTTCTCTTGTTGAGCGGAACGTCTCAACAACTATTAGACAAATTGCTCAGCTGTGAATTTGTGAATTCAGGATCTGTGGAATTACTCTTTCTCCATCCTGTTGTGTGTTTTCTAGCCGCCAGTGATGTACAAGTCCATTACTCAGTGGAATGATCTCCTCTCTCGTTTATAGAAACACCGAACAACGTTTGTTATGAAAAACAGTTGAAAATGCTCCTAATGAGTCACATTATAAGGACGCAGTAAACTTTGAACAGCAGCAATCAGCTTTATTCTTTCCCTGCGTCGCTGAAGTGAATGTGACGCCATGGGCAGCAGCAGGGTGTTGATTGAACTTAATATGGTGGATTTTTGCATTGTATGTTTACAAGTGTTGTCTTTTCGCACTAGGCCTAAATAAAAGGATCTCTTACAAAAGGCGATGTTTTAAAATAATATTAACTAATCATCAGCGCGTGGTTTACAGGCATGTCTGAAAAGAAGAGCCGCAGGGTTTCACAATAACAACTCATTCAGTTCTGAACGCATGCAAACAGCAAACACAAAATGTGACTTTCCAGCATTCTGACTTAAAGGTATTTCAATATATCTGTAAAGTAAAGCAACAATTGGAGATAACAAACTACTGTGCGTCATAAGATGACCGAAGTCAGTCTTTGAAGTGACTCAGACAGTATAAGACGGTAAATGTTCCGCCTGCCATCTGTTTGTCTTTACAAGAGAAAGAAAAACTCTGATTTAATACCTCGTCCAAACAAACTTTCCGGCAGGAGTGTGAGCGTTCCTGATATCACCTCTTTTACACTTTGCAGCCTCTCCTCATTCCCAACTAACCTCAGATTAGTTAAATTGTTTACTCTGTTTTTCTGTTTGGGATTAATTTAAGAGTAACAACCATAAAATTAGCTTTTTTATATTTGTTTGATTTGCGTTTGAGCCTTACTGTTTGAGAGTAATAAGGCTCACACTGCCCCACCAACATGGTTCCTCTCGTCTGTATTTCATATAGAGATGTTTTTTGGAAACTTGCATGTATACATAGGTAATAATAATCTGACACAAGTCAAGAAGGATAAAGCGATGGCAACTGAAATGCTAGAACTGTGAGGTTTAATATCTTTGAGTGAGGAGTCAGGAGGTCACTAAATCGTCACAGTTTATCCTCTGAGGATCATGACTCTACATAGAAAATATCATAAATCCAATGATTATGTTTCCATGTGCTTGGTCATGGGGAAGTTTTCTTTGCAAGGACAGATTTGGGACTGACAGCAGAGGTACAGGAAAGGTTTCATCATGTTCTGAGCGTCAGTGCGAATGTTTAGAAAAAAATCTGAAGTGTTCCCAGTAAATTTTACCACAGCGGGAGGAATTTAGTCTTCTGTCTCCAGGTGTCCCGAATGCGTCAGTATCCAGAAGCATCATCAGAATCTCGAAGCGAGGACTCCTTTTTGCACGCCGGTTCTGTCAGCATCTGCAAAGTCATCCGTTCTTCAGTCTACCACATGAAGTGTCTCCCGGCAGAGCACGCGCTAATGGTTCCTGGGTGACATTTCGATAAAGGTGACAGGGAAAAGGTTCAGTAAACCTGCCGTCGACCTTTAACCTTCCATCCAGGAAGTCAAACTGCAGTCAGTGAGCCTGACATTTCCACTGCAAAGCACTTCATTCAGCTAATTAACCCGTTAGCCGGATGACCTGCAACACAAAAGCAAGAGGAAGAAAGGATGAGATGGAGAGAGAAAAACAGTGTGACAGCAGAGGACAATCACGCTGCCCAGTCTTATGAGTTTGTGTGTTATTCACATGCAGATGGATAGAGAGATAGATCCCTGCCCATCACTTCCATATCACTGATATTTATAGAAGACTAAATTCTAATTATTTTATATAATTTCTTTCAATTGCATAACCCTCAAAAAAGAGACCGGGGCTAGTGACCCATCTGCAGATTAGGTAACAAAAATATTTAAGTTAGAACATTGTTTTTGCAGATAAACAGCTGTTATGGATTTTATGATGAGGCCGTGTTTGCCCTTGTGCAGAAATAAAAGTTTGGGAGACGGTGATGAATACAACAGGCAAACTGATCCAGTTCTTACATTCTGATCTCCCACAGTTTCACAAATCCCTCCTACATAAATTCTCCAGATAAGACATCAGACCCATTCCTACAACACTGTTCAAAGACGTCTTACAATTAATTACTGCTTCAGTCTTAAATATTATCAATTTATCTTTATTAACAGGATATCTTGCACAGGCTTTTAAGTGGTTGGTTGTAATTAAACCACTACTTAAAAAGCCCTTACTTGACTCAGCTGTCTTAGCTAATTACAGGCCAATTTCAAACCTTTTCTTCTTAATTTCTTGAAAGAGTAGTTGTAAAACAGCTGGGGGATCATCTGCAGAGGAAAGGTTTATTTGAAGAGTTTCCATCAGGATTTTCAGTCAGTGCATCACGGCACAGAAACAGCTTTAGTTAAGTTTATAAATTATCTTCTTATCTTCTTTTCATCTCTGTGCTGGTCCTTCTAGACCCCAGTGCAGCATGCGATACTCCTGACCTTAGTATTTTACTACAGAGACTAGAACAGACCAGATCAAAGGTACTGTGCTGCAGTGGTTTGTATCATATCTATTTAATACACTCCAATTGTAAATGGAGAGTCCTCCTCACACACTAAGGTTAATTATGGAGTTCCACAGGGTTCAGTGCTAGGACCAATTCTGTTTACATTATACATGTGTTATTAGAAAGTATGACATACATTTTAATTTCTATGCAGACAATACCAGTCATTATGTCTGTGAAGGTTCTCAGTTTTTCTGGACTTCTTTAAATTAACTTAAAGAAGAAACTCATGTAGGCAGATAACATGCATCAATCAGTTGAAATACAGGAATGTCTTAATAATATCCTGCTTCTGAATTACTAAATTATTATTACTTCTAGACATTTACTTATTTTATAACAACCTGCTGATAATGAATTATCAGCAGGTTGTTAGCAGCCTTCAGCTGATCCAAAATGCTGCAGCCAGAGTACTGACGAGGACCAAAGAGAACATAAATCCAGAAACAAATTTATAATCCTCCTCATGTACAAAGTCTCGAACCATCACAGCCCATCATATTTTTATAGTACAAAATCACCCCAGTAGAACACTTCGCTCTTAGACTGCGGACTTACTTGTGGTTCCTAGGATATTAAAAAAAAAAGAATGAGGATTAGGAAAAAAGGAAAGTTTTAAGATTAGACTTCCCTTCTTGATAAAGCATATACAGTAGTTAGGGCTGGATCAGGGGACTCTAAACCATCTTTAGTTATGCTACCATAAGCTCAGGCTACCTAATGCTCCCCTTTTGTATTTAATTGTTAGTTAATCTCTTCCATAGTAAATGTTTTGTCCTGTCTTCCTTCCATCACCCCCAACTAGTTGGGGCAGATGGCTGGTTTCTGGTCCCTGAGCCTGGTTCTGCTGGAAGTTTCTTCCTGTTAATAGGGAGTTTTTCTTTCCCACTGTTGCCATGTGCTACCTATTCTGGGTTGTTTGGTTGTTGGGATTTTCTCTCTAATATTTTAGGGTCTTTAACCTACAATGGAGGTGACTGCTGCTGGAAATTCAGTAAGAAAATTTAATGGGATTTTGTCTATTCGTTATCCAAAAGCAGCCAGGGTATTCTTGCAGCACATTGGTGAGCCAAGACACCCAGCATGATTTCCTCCTCACCGCATTGACTTTAGCTATGAAATAAGAATAAGAAATGCCGAAATCTGTCAAAGAGTTTACACGTCATTCATTCAAAATGAATCAAAATATAAATCAGTAAAATAATCATTTTTGCATTCTTTAACAGTGGAACAGTTGAACATTTGCAGGGAATCGTGGAACACACTCGTCATTTCCACTGTGACCTGCGTTATACTGACTCATGCCACATGCAGCATAAAGTGAAAAGGTCTTGAATTCTTTATTAAGAAACAATAGTTTGTTTTTCCATTCCCAGAATACTTTTGCATTTGCATTTACCACTAAGAGCTACAGGGGTCACCAAATCACACAGGAGTGAAACATTATTTTAAGACAGAGCTTCATTCTCCAGCCTCAGCTGTCTGAGGAGCGTTGTTTTATAATCCAATAAAGAAAACTAAGTCTTAGTTTTCTGAGTCTGAGTAGGAGGTCTTCAGATTCAGCTTGTGAATTTTTTTTGTTGATGTATTCTTCTTTTTTCCTGGTAATTTCTGTTATTATTCTGTTTCTCATTCTTGTCTTTTCTATCTTTTGGTGGCCTGATTTTACTTTTATTTTGGAAAATTGTGATTACCCTCACTGTGTAACATTGTTTTCATCACAGAAAACTGTCCATCAAAGAGTTTATTTAGTCTGCAACAATGGTTCATATAACATGTTATTTGTTACACATCACTCTTTGTAGTAGCTGGAAAAAGATCCAAGCCATTGTAAATGTAAAAGCAACCAAAATAACATCAATATTTTTTGTAATTGCACCAATCACAGCTTGCACCAAATTTCAAATGTTGGTTTTGGATCTCGCTTTTGAAGAGAACCAAATCTACAAATGATTGAAAAAAAAATCATTTGGAGAATATTTGATTTGTAATAGTAAAACTCATCATTGTGGTCTCAAAGTCCAAAAGTCAAATTGTCCTTGAACGTACCAAAAGTTTTACTCCTAATCTGTACCTGCTTTCAAATAGATAATGCCAAAAATTCCCTGCATTCATTCCTTCAAGCTGATTTTATATTTTCAAAGGAAGTAAAACAACAGACATCATGAAAAATTTGATTTCAATCTAAAAACTCATTAACTTCCAAAGCTCAGCTGTAACTGAGTGCACACGGCATTTAATCACATAAACTGTGCAAAAACAAATCAGCATATATGGACCTCTAATCTGTTAACCCGAAGTTAGACTGCAAACCTAATCAAAGGCGACGAGTGTTACTGGCACAGTAACCACGGCGATGGGGATCATTTTAGCAGCGGGTTTTTTGTGTATGTTTGAATGGAGCTTTTAGCCTAATCGCAATTAATTGGTGTGCAAGTGGCTTTATCAACGCACTGGAGGATTATCCAGTGACATAACAGCGACATCATCAGGCGGTGCTGCAGTCTGGGAAGGCGAAGACATGATGGTTCACCTTTTGCTGCTTGTCAGGTGACCTTTGACTCTGCCTGAAGAGACACAGTTTATTAAACCCTTTACAATCAAAATGCCTCTAGTTGAACATTTAGGAAAGTCAGTGATAAATCTGGTCATCTCCCATCTGAAGTCTCCCACATGTGAAACTTTGGACATGCACAAAGATCAAATATCAACTTTTTACACTGAGGATCCTCCCTGCTCCTGACAGCTGGCTCTTTAGCTCTGACCCACTGAAATATGTTTCTTGTCCCCTCCATCACAATCACTCCTCCCTCTCTCACCAGATTTGGTTCCTTCCATAAAATCAGCACATCTACAGGTGGTCCGATGGGGATTTCTGGGGGGCGTTTAAATGAAGCTTATGCTTAAGTTCAGTATAGAAGATCTGTAATCACTCATCTGCCGGGTTTCCTGCATCTTCAGCTGCTAGTCTGTTGTTTACATCACTACCACTTTAGCACGCTGTCAGTTATGTCATTACATTAATCCAATCATCTTCTTGCCTGCCGTCTTTGAGCCAATCAGCCCTCACTCTGCGTGGTTTAAATCTGTGCGCTCTCCCTTTAAGACTCTCATTTGTGCAGCCAACCTCCACCCACATTTCCACCTCACCTGAGAAACCCAGAGCCCCATCCAAACCTCAGTCTCATCTTCACCACTACAAGCTCAATAAATCATGTTCAGTTCTTTCAAACGATCTCTCCTTATTGAAATAAATCAATTATAATTTTCTTTTTCCTTCTTTTTGTTTTCTGTTTTAGGTTTACGGCTGGGAAAAATAATTTATTTCTGAATTACTAAAGATATTACAATAAAAGACTGCATATCAAAGATGGACTGGCATTACCCAATTCTGAAAACATTTGGTTTCTCACTGCATGTCATCAGAAACAACACGAGAGACAACAAACGCTGCATTTATGTTACTTGTCATAGCCTAAATCACCCCCTGCTTTAGCCACTCTTTTACTCTACATGGAACAATAATTTCCAAAATTAAATCCAAACTCTTGAATGAGATGATAATGACGGCAGTACCTTACAGACCTCTAAATTCTTTAAGCAGCAATGTTTCAGTTAGACGAGCATGGACTGCTCCCATCGATGACAGCCAATGTGGATCATGTGACCGAAACAGGTTATTAGATCCATAGTCACCAGAAGCAGGATAATGGCTGTCAGTATCAAATCAATACTATTTAACAAGATGTGATTATCAGTCTGTGTCCAGGTATTTTCCAGTACAGACAGTTTGTGTGTGTGTGTGTGTGTGTGTGTGTGTGTGTGTGTGTGTGTGTGTGTACGGGTTCGTACTATCCTGGTGGGGACCAAAATCTGACTTTTACTATCCTGGTGGGGACTTTCTGCACCGTGGGGACCAAAATCCAGGTCCCCTTGGGGTTGAAAGCAATTTTCACACTCAAAATGCGGTTTTACTGTCAGGGTTACAATTAGGTTATGGTTAGGTTTAGGGTAAGGGTTAGGGTTAGGCATTCATTTTTAATGGTTAGGGTTAGGGTAAGGGGCTAGGGAAAGCATTATGTCAATGGGATGTCCCCACGAGGATAGCAAACCAGACGTGTGTGTGTGTGTGTGTGTGTGTGTGTGTCTTTGAGCACTGAAAAGCTCACTCACTTCTGAATCTGTTATTTCTTCATGTGGACCTTTTCAGTGAACCCTGTTAAAATTTCACTTTTAAAATCTGGAAAAACAATATGGCATGCTTTTATTTTCTTTTAATCCAGGGAGCAACGAGACATTTCACAGCACCTCGCTGTGAACAGCGAGATGAGTAGTAAGTCATCTCACTGTCTTGCTTTGTAAAGACCGAACAATATTTATTCAGAACCTGCTTCGACACATAAGAGAAGTCACTCCACTGCATACTGGATTTATTCATGTAACATTCCAGCCCGGCAAAAATATCGTATGTATATGGAAAGTGTGGAACACGTTCCAGACTTTCCCCTTATGGAATAAATAAGGCAGCTCTGCCAGTACTATGTCATCATACAAATGTACTGCTTCTTACTTTTCATATTTATATTCTTTGCTGCATGAAACTGAACTTCAGGGTGACACAGTTAGTTTATTTATTCTGGTGAAACTCAGTAACTCAAGGTGAGTATGTATGTAGGAGTTTTTATTCAAAGCGTCCTACATGCTGTATTACCTTGGCTCTGTAGAAACTCAGGGATATTAAAACATACATTGAAATAACATTTCTTGTGAAATTAATAATAGTGTTATATTAAAACTAAAAAGTTTATATTAATCTTATATAATAATTCTTTTTTTTAGATAGCATACAGTCCACTTAGTAAGACCACCCAAGTGTAAATCAGTCAGCACAGTAACTGATTTGATTCACACATTTATAGTTATTGGAACGTGATTATTGCACACGGCTGCGCGGCTCCACTGGGAACTATTATTATTTCAGAACGATCATCAGATGCATTTTGGTCGTCCTCCCATTCAGCTCGCTCCCTCACTGGCATGCTCTCTTTATTGTTTTTAAGTTGATGAATGAACACTCACATAATCATAATACTGATAATCAGCACCTCTGGTTCATCTTTAAACTCAGAGCCTTTGACGTGGAAGAAATTCAGCACTAAAGAAACCTGATGCCAGGTACAAAAGAGCATTAACTTATCAGAAGAGCGATTACTGAGGTCATAAGTAAAGGGATCAGTGGGTCGTTTTCACTTAGTCTCCTGTGCAGTCACACAAAAGAAGTCACCCTCTTCCGGCCATCAGAAAGAATCCAGGTTTAGGTTCTCCTTTCTAATACTAAAGTTATAATAATTATTAATTAATCATGGTAACAAAGTCTTATATTACATTTATTTACATGTCTATCATTGTTGCAACTCTTTAGATTTTTTTTGTTTTTATTTGTCTTCATCTTACATAAGTGGAATATTGTACATGTTTGTTAGCAGCGTTTCCTGCTGTTATTGGCAGTGAATTATGAGATGATAGAAACTTGTCCTCTTAACATTACATCTACATCACATGTTTCCCTGTCTTGAGATTATTTTAAGCTTTGGATTTAGGTGTGGGATACGCTGGCATGGTGTGAACTAAGTAACAGAGCAGCGAGGAAGAAGGAGAGATGTGTTTTCAAAGCTGAACAACAAAGGGACGATTCACTTTCTCTCTACTCGACATCTCACAGTAGCACACTGCTTTGGAAAATATTGCCAATCAATCAGGCAGCCCTGACTGCAACACACACACACACACACCCTTGAGTATTTAGTGATACATTAACTGTGTGTGTGTGTGTGTGTCATCATCCTTTCTCATTAATTCATACACTAATGTGCTGCCAGATACAAAACCCTTATGTTTGTCTCAAATGAAATATGAAATTACACACACACACACACGCACGCACACACACACACACGCGCACACACACACACACACACACACACACACACACACACACACACACACACACACACACACACACACACACACCCAGCATTCTGTAGGACAACACACCTATTTAGCATCCACAATAATTGTGTTTGTGTGTTGTAGTCTCCATGGTAACAGTGAGGTCAACCACCAACAGAGGGCTGATTAACATTAATTATTATTTATAATTATTCAAGAAGGTTGCATCCACTAATATCTATCTCTCACAATTATTTAAAAAAAGCCTTTTCAAGTCCCTTTTAGCAAAATACATAATATGGGATGTGTTTTTGCTGGTTGCTATCAGTAAAAGCAAAGACTGAGGCAGGGCAGAGCGGTCCTAAATGTCTTTTGCTGCTGATATGAAACAGAAAGCGAGGGTGGATATCAAATCAGAAACTATAAAAGCCTGAAATTTTCCACTGAAATGAATCAGGATGTGTAATAAGTCTGGGTATTGGCTAGTTTAAATATGAATAAAAATATGAAAATATTCAGGCTGTCCTGTAAAGTTGCACATTTGAGAACACACAAATAAAAAAACTCACATTATAAAAGACAATTAGTAACAAACTGACACTTTTCTGCTGAGTTTGTGGGTTTAGTTACTCATTCTGGATCATACTGAACAAAAATAATAATTTTTATAATTAGTGGTCGTACAAGTCATTAGCCAATGAGAATACAGTTTTACAGTCAGACCCATCCTCGTCATCACGTTTGGTTTTGTACAATGGAAAATCATCTCAAGGCTTCAAAACAAGACTTCAGAAACCAGCGGCTGATGTCCTGGAAGCGGTGTCCATCTGTTATACTGTCTATAGTAAACGGACGAAGAATTTCAAAATAAAATAGGAAGTGACTAAACATCATGACAAGATGGATATTTTCTGAGTTGTTTCACACACACAGAGCACATTATGACAGCTGGGATAGATTCTCACCATCCATGGATATTACAACTAAAGATGCTAATTAAAAATATTATTTGACTCAATGAATCATTTTCAGTATTTTTTCTTATGACACACTTCTCCTATTAAAGACAGCGTTGGTTCCTTTTCTTCAGTTTCATTTGCAGAGAGTGGTAGTGATGTTTTATATCTTTTGAGTACATTATTGATGAATAGTGAGTGGCCATGTGCAATGACCTAAATATTCCTCATCAATATCTTCTGAGGGCTCTTGTTTCATTGACACTGAGATCAGGATTCTCAAGAGCATCCTTGATCTCACTGAATTGTGCATTTTCTTTATAGAAACTTCATTACCCACTCATTACAGGCATGATGTAACAGACTGAGGTATTTAACTGAAATTATTTCAGCCTTCTCCTGTGGTCATGCAGTAATGAACTGTATTCACTGCAGATCAATAACCATCAGGTTAGAAAATATGTCTATTTACAGTGTTATTCACTGAGTGCTAGCACTGTGCCGTCTTTGTTGTTCCATGAAATCATTTAGCTGCACAGACTGGAACTACGACATGTGCTCTGCATGCTGGAGAGGCTTGATTTGAAACTGTACTTTTTCAGCTATTGGATCTAATCTAAATCTCTATGCTATGTTTCTGTTCTGGGATTTTCTTAGTAGGCTTTTTTTATATATCATGATGACCAATCGTATCACAGCTGGTAAAAATAACATCCCTTTTTGACAAATATAAATGAAAATACATAAAGATAATGATTGTGGTTGAAAATCAAATATTCCAGTGGGGAGCCAGTTTCTATCATATAACAATTAAAAGAAGCATTTCACTGCATGAATGACTATACATCAAATATTTGTGACCCAGAAGAAATGGAAGTATACGCCATATAAAAAACAGCCCCTTTAAAATATGATTGATTATATAAACGAAGAAAAAATAAGATTGCAGAGTCTCTCGGGTACATTCAGTGCTCAGGTGTCAGTTAGGTTCACTTTGACCCGGTAACTGTTTGTTCAGTGGCTCTGAGATCCCAAAATATCCCGACATGAGAAAATCCATGCAAAAAGACAAAACACAGTAAATAATTCAGCATACACGCAAAGGAATGCAGCTCATTGCTCTGTTTAGTTGTCTTTCCTGTATTTGTATTCGAATGTGCTGCTGAGTTGGTGAGAATTGTTTCTCAATTTGTTCACATTTTGTCTGCTTTTTCTTCAAGTCACAGTGCGATCAAATCACTGATAATGTCTCTCTGTACTTGCTCGATGTGGCAATATAAACCTGTCTGCTAACAAGTTCATCAAATCCACTTCAAATGTTCACAGCTGGTTTGTGCGGAAAAACGCAGCTCGGCAGACACGCATGTTTAAAGTCTGACACGAGCTGCAGTCTGACTGCCGTAAGGAGGTTGTAAACAAACAGCAGTTTTTATGTCGGCTGACAGTAGGTGGTTCTTCTCAGGTGAACGCACTTTAATAATTCAGCCAGTGAAAAGGGGAGAAGAAACGGTGTGTGCTTGTGCTGGAAGGGCTGCCACATTAAGTATAAGCACGCAACAGACCAAATAAAAATAACCGGCTGTGCATACAAGTGTGCAAAGGACACTTTGTTCATTTTGCTATTTTGTGTTAGTATTAAAAAAAATAACCTTCATGTTATTTCACACAGTCAAGTTTACAGTTTTTGGTTGTAGTCTTCAGGCCGGGTTGTATTTTTAACAAAACTCAAGCAACGCTTCACCTGTGAGCAAAATCTTTTCCTCGCAAGGTTCAAAGTCTTTCCTCTGCAGAGTTACGCAATAAACTTAAAAGCAAACTGCAGATAAATTACAGTCAGATGCTGCTTAGCTGGGCTTAAAGACTGAAAACACTGAAACAGTCAACCAGACTGTTTTAAAAAGCACCAAAGTCCACCTACAAGCACCTTGAAAGCTCACAAATGAACTTGAGTGTTTGATCTGACAAAAGTCATGTTTTAAACGAGTCATTTTCATATTTCCTCCAAACATCTCTAAGCGGATAAAACTTTTAATGACTGTCAAAACTGCCTCTCCTGCTGCTGGCTTATTCATATTTGCAACTGAGAGAGTGCATGTGAATGGGTCTTTGCACAGTTGGTGTGGTGGTGAGGACTGCTGCCTCATAGGAAGAAGGTCCTGAGTTCAAATCCACCCTTCTGTGTGGAGTTTGTTTCTCTCTGAAGGGAGAAACCTAACACTGTTGATGGCGTTACTTTAATTGGGCGTGAGTGGTTGTCTGTTACTCTTGGGAACCTGTGCACAGTGTACCCTGTCTCTCACACCACGGCAGCTGGGATAGGCTCCAATCACCCTGCAACCCTAAATTGGAAAAGTGGAAGAAAATGAATGGGTCTTTGATTCATTTAGATCCACTCTGCTTTCACTCCATTTAGTTCCATTCGGCTGCCATGGCCCATAGTACACCAGGAAATGTTTCACAATAAAAGTCCAGTTGAACAAAAGTGTTACCAATTATTGCTATGAAGTTGACATAGTTACAAAAGGTGTCAACAGCACAATTGAGATGCTTTATCAAACAGAAAACATCCATTATAAAGGTTTGCCTCATACAAGCCTTCTACAGTTATGGCAAATTAAGGCCTCAGTTTTACCAGATACAAAAAGGTCCAATGACTCAGGGCAGAAAATAGTGCTGTTGTCATGCAGACAGGTGTATCGCTAACATCGCTGATGAAAATCAGTCTTAAGATTTAAAGGTTACCTAACACTGGGACCAGTGGTCAAACATTTATGAGCAACAGTATTGTAGTCCTGTAACTTTGACTTAAATTGCAGGCGCTGCCTGACTGCAGAATATGTTTTCAGTGACAGAAAATACTTTTAACTGATGATGCAAAAACAAAAAGACATCCAAACTACCAAAAAACAAACAAAAAGAAAAAACAAAGTAATGTAGACACACATGTATGCCTCTGTAGTTTGGACAGAAATTCTCAAACAGCTTGTTTAACATAAAACACAAAAAACCCTTATAGAGATGTTTGAAATGCAAATTCTCTCTCTCTCTCTCTCTCTCTCTCACACACACACACACACACACACACACACACACGCACACACACACACACACACACACACACACACACGGGTGTCTGGATGAATGACAGCTCTCTGTGGTGGATTGAGTCATCATGTGACACTCTGAGAAAAGTTGGCAGTGATTTGTGTGTGTGTGTGTGTGTGTGTGTGTGTGTGTGTGTGTGTGTGTGAGAGAGAGAGAGAGAGAGAGAGAGAGAAAGAGAGAGAGAGCCTCAGCAAATGTAATTCTGTCAAGTTGACATGTCAAGATGCACTGGCAGCATGAATCTCTGTTTTCATTGGAGAACAAAAATGTTTCTCTTATTCATCTATAGAAGAAGACAGCATAAACTTCAACTCCCAGAATTCTAAGCACCAAGCACACACGAGGATTAACTCTGCTTTAATAATATTTATTAATACAATATATTTTAGTATAATTAGCTTGAAGGGCAACCTACACTTGATGGGTCTGCTGTGACAGACAGTGAACTAACCATGACCCTAAATTCTTTTGTCAAGTTGCAGCATTTACCCTGGCAGTGTCACAACTAATTCATCACATCAGTTCTGTTTAAACTGAGCATCTAAACCCCTTTCACCCCAAACATGTTTTCACCAGGACCAGGCCATCTCTGTCATAAAAACAAATGCAGCAAGTAAATATTAAAAAAACTGACATTCACAGGTTACATCTTCAATCCCATATTTATTTCTGTTTTTCATACTTCTGTTTTTTCCTCTGGAATCCAAAGTAATGTGTGTGTTTATTGTCTAGAAATGAGCCAGACTGGTTTTTGGGTGTATTTGCTATTCAGAACATGATGTGAAATGTACCTTCTGCTGCATTGATTGTCCTAAAGCTGAGCTCAACAATATTGCTTCAGTTTCTATGTCTGAATAAGTTGAAAGCTAAAAGACATTTTGCACAGAACAAACTGTCTTTTACTATCGCTCCAAGAAATCTTGAATGCAGCATAAGCCGCAGCTGGATGAGGTGTGAGGGGGCATGATGGGAGATGAAGGCCTTTCTGCCTGCAGCCATGTTAGAGCACAGGTCTATAGTCAAATTCCCACGGGCTCTCATTAGAGAGCCGCCACTCAGAAAACACACCTGCCGGCAGCCAATGAGACATTGCCCTGCAACCCACACAGGTCCCGCCTACACACGAACTAATGCTAACACTCTCGCTAACAGAGCTAAAACACACACACACCTTCAGAGCTGTGAGCAAGGTCTGCTCGGAGTTTGGCCTCTTGGTGCTAATCTGGTTTGTTAGTGAGGTAGAAAAACAAAATCAAACAATTACAGGCTGGACATCATCATCTCTTATGGAGGAGAGTCTTCCTCAGTGCAGGTCAGGACACAGCCATCCGATGTAACAGAACAGCTCAGCCTGTGCTGGCACACATGATTAGATTTTAATGTTTTCCTAGAGAGGCCGGCAGAAGCTTCAGCTCCATCAAAAGTAACAAAACACACTTTCCAACAACTCCAAGATAAAGTACCTGTGGAATTTACACTGCGTTATCATGTGTGGGAGTCGGGACGTGCTAATCCGAGCAACAATGTGACATATGCAGATGCACTGTAGTGGCATAAAAACTGCGTATAGGTTATCATTATGAACGTTCACATCACATGTTGTTATTGTCCAGCATAAACAGATTCATCTTTCTTAGCAGTGTAGGCTGGAAACTGCATGTGAAGCCTATGCAAATGACTTCTGCGAAAGCTAACGAAAGCCAGAAGTTCACAAACCCAGTTTGATAAAATAAGTCTGGAGGTGTGGGTTGGAGCAACTTTGAGTTCACTTTACATGAAGCATCTGCTGGTGCGAGTCGTGCCTAGCAAAAGGAGCTGTCAAAGTTCTTATAATTAAGAGCTTTTGATTGGCACAAAGCTGGAAACATCTACAAAGTGATCTCCGAGTTTTTACAGTCCAAAGTGAAGCAAACCTGTGATGCTAACGTGACTCCAAAGCCACAAAACAGACTCAGGCTCAGCGAGGATAAAAAAGAAACAGATGAAAGCTGGAAAAAATCACTACTTAACACCTTTGTTCAGAATACTATCATACACAGGTATGCTGCCAAAGAATAAAACAACACTCTCCAATCTTACTGGGAAATTGTGTTTTGGATTAAAAATATACCTCGTCCTGCTGCCCGGGAGAAACTCTCATTTCTGCAGATATTAGGAAATGAACACTGAATGAACCTTCTATCTTAGTTATGCTATTTCAATTAATTTATCAGTAAGCTTTAAATATACTGGTAGTTGTATTTTTTGAACTGAGAGTGCCAGAGAAGCAGCTCAGCACAAACCAAAGAGTGCGCATACCCCCCAGAATGATGAACTACACCTATTACTGTCATTTTCCACCTTTGACTGGCGAAGGGCGGGGACGCAGACTCTTATTGTGGGTGGAAAAATGATGATGATGATATCCTGCAAGAGAGGAAAATTGTAGGTTTGATGAGGGGAGTAGAGAGTAAATGTGAGGGAAATGGAGAGAAGAAGCGAGAGAGGAACAGGGAGGAGGTGGTGTCGGAGGGAGGAGAGGTCAGAACTCCTTTCATCTCTCCATCTCGACTTCAAAGCCGACATTGATGCTGCTTTGATTCCATCAGAACCTCCTTTCTGAAGAGGATGGAGACACAGCCACTGTATAGTATAACCTCATACAGATTCCTAATGTATGTCCACATTTCGTTCTTTACATTTGGTGTATTTCCAAATATGAATACAGATTTCATTGGCATAGACGTTTGAACAGATCCTAAATGAGAGCCAATACAATCAGTGGCAGTACTGTGATGTTGTAATTACCACTGCAACGAAACTAATTCCTAAAACATAGCTGAAAACTTTCAAAGATCAAGGACACAATATCACAAGCTGCTGATGTTTGTAGCTTTGCAGAGGACCAAAGATTCAGATTTGAGGAGGTTGAATTTGCAAAGGGAAAAAGAGCTTTATAGCCGGGAAAAAGTTCAAAAATAAGTCCAAATGAAAGAAGGAATCAAGTCCAAAAACACCAAATGATACACGGTTGAACATGAGACTGAATCCAAGCAGACAATGCGACAAAAAGGAAAAAGAGATACACAGGAGATAATTAGCAATGAGACACAGCTGAAAGTAATCAAACCAAGAGGACAAGACAGGAAGATAAACTTGAATATGGAAGAAAATAAAACTTCAAAACACAGATGGTCGAGCAGAAGGCCCATGTTGATTTGAGATGGAATGACCTAAAACTAAAAACCAGAGGGGACAGAGTGAACTTATTGCCCCCTGGAATCATTGGGACCCAGCTCCACAATAGCGCATCCTATCCTGCTCTTTCTGTGTCAGTGTGACGTGTGATGTCAAAGACTGGGATTCTGCTGCTGCTGCTCTCTTAGAACAAAACCATACCTTTAAAATTTCATATTGCAGTAATTAATATTAAATCTTTAACCTTTTGTGGTCCTGACTGTTCAACTTTGTTGCGTTTGGTTCACATGGGCATCAAAGTGAACTAAGAGGTGTTTGCTGCACTTTAAAGTGCTTTTCTTTGTATTCTTGTTGGGTCTTTACCTGACAACATTAAGCACCTTCAGCCAACTGCTATATAAATAGATTGAAGACTAAATAATGAGGGGAGAAAATACATTTTCACAGTGTATTTGGTAATAAAATGAATTATTAGCATAAAATTCTGCTGTAATTATGGGTGAAATTCTCTGTACATATTCATAGTCACTGAAGGTTGGATGTTTATGACTCTGGTGACCCCTTTCCTCTAGTGCCAACAGTGGGTTGGGGTTAGGGCAAAATTTCCCAATTTAAACAAGAATTAATTCAAATTCAGGAGGCAGATTATCGCACTAGTTTCTTTTTTTTAACCTTTGACCCAAAAGAACAAATTTCTTTCACTGCATGTTTTTAAATTACTTCTCAGCCTTCAGACGAAGCATCTGTACAGCAAGAGAAGCACTAAATTTTACCATTTGTTCTTTTGCTGCTTTCTCTGTATTCATAATATTTCTACATAATGATTTTTCATCAAGCCTACATCTCGCGGATGTACACATGTAAACACTGATTAAAAACAAGCTTTAATCATCTATTTTTCTTACAGAAGGAATAAAAAACTTTTTGCATCGTCATCAAGGCCGCTTGTTCAGAAAGCTGCAGTTCCTCCTACATGCTCTCTGCTTTTATTTCATAAAGTTAATTAGCAAACATAAAAAAAGAAACTCTCACAGTCAGATATTTTGAACAAAGATATGCAACACTTTCTTTTTAGTCCTTGAAAGACTAATATTAAAAGATTTTAATCTGAAAACTAATTCAGAGACACTTTATACAGAGTAAATATAATATTTACCCTTAGCTGTGTCTTTGTCGTGTACAAATATATTCAGATATATAAAACATGTTGCTAAAATATATTGTATTCTACTTTAATAAAATCCTATAACAAGCAGCATTTTTGCATAGATTTAAAACTTTTAGGCAAGAAAAAAGCCAGTGAACGAAGAAATGTGTCAAATGAAAGATGTGGTTATCTCCCAGTGTCTGAACCAATCAATGATTTTTGACAGCATCAAAAAGTAACACATACAATGTGGAAAATGTTGCATCATACTGAACGTGTTTACTTCTGAGCAGCAGTGC
This sequence comes from Pelmatolapia mariae, assembly GCF_036321145.2. Lineage (NCBI taxonomy): Eukaryota > Metazoa > Chordata > Actinopteri > Cichliformes > Cichlidae > Pelmatolapia > Pelmatolapia mariae. Next base: position 10,671,239 of record NC_086228.1, on the reverse strand, counting down.
ATTCACCTTCTCTCAGTAGAAAGAAAATCTGCTGGAAGGTCACTCCACGAGTGGAAGAGAAGTGACTCTTTTTAAAGTATTTTTCAGGTTCATCTGGGTAAGTTGTTCCAGCTGAATGTTTTACCTGTGTGTGTGCGTGTGTGTGTGCGTGTGTGTGTTTGTGTGTGTGTGTGTTTGTGTGTGTGTGTGTGTGTGTGTGTGTGAAAGTAACCAATAAGTTTTTCATTCCTGTTGCAAATCATCTGCTAACGGCTTTGTTGTTTGTGACTTCAGTTAAAGGTGCCATATCTTCCGAAACCTGATGTTCTGAAAAACTTTAGTCACTCTATGAAAAAAGTTGCAGCAAGCTGTGTCCTTGACAAACAGACCCGATCCTGCTTACACCTGGTGCATCTTTTAGTTTGAAAACTGTCCAAATTCTCAGTGTTGTGTCTGTCATCCTGCACTCATCATCTGCTCTGTCAGAAATAAACATCACAGAGCTGAGAGATACCTCTGAGACACTTCTGACGGGCAGGATTCACATGTACGTGCTGCTTCCACACTTCGTGGCCGTGTCTATCCGATCATTAAGTCTGACATCATTAGCCGTTTCCAGGTCCAAACTCCGCTTCTGGTACCAAAGTCAAACGAATACTGCAGCATCACTGAGAGTTACAAACTGTCTAAATTATTTCATCTTTAATAAAATGCTCAGTGTGGCTGCTCTACCAGGTGTAACGATTAAGTTAAACATCCAGGCATCAACAAAAAATAGGGTTTATGAAGTTTATCTGTGTTAGAAGCAATGTTCCCTCTAAGCTGCGCACGTGCGCAATTGCGCACTGCTGGCACGGTCTCTGCGCACAGAAAATCTGTGTTGCGCACAAAAAAAATCTAACCTGAATTGAAATTAAAATTAAAACTTTAACAATTCTGTTTTGCAGTGTTAGTCAGTAAGTGACTGGCTGCTCCTGTATGGGATTAGAACGATACCACCTTATCCCATAGTCCAGCCAATGATGCGATTCACATTCGTATATACGCAGCCAATCAACGTCGTTGACAGGCTATGACAGCGTCCTTATGTGCTGACACTGGTGTTCTAGTTAGCAAAGCGGCGTGGCTGATGTGGAGTGAAGCCACGTTAATGACAACGTGTACAACCATTGGAGAGGTGAGCAGGACAGACGAACAATTGAAAAAGGGAAAAGTGTGGACTTTATACCAGTTTTTAAATTGTGTTGATAGGCCACGTAAAACCAGAGTTATGATAAAAATATATACAATGTTTGGTTTTCTTCCTGAATACTGTCGTTGTTTATATTTACTGCGGGAAGAAACGGTATTTTATAAGGAAAACCAACACAGGCGGAGAGTGCTCACAGGCACTCTCCGCCTGTGAGCAAAAACAAAACCAACCCCCCACCCTTTCCTATTGGTCGAAAAAGGTACCATGTCGACCAATCAAAAAATGATATGGCAATGTGGCATCTAGTTGTTAAGAAACGGGGGGAAGTTTTAGGAGTGACGGTGGTGTTTTGAGATGTGAGAGATTTGAGACATTTAGCGCAAATCGTGTGTAGTCAGTGTGTAGTGTAGTCAATAGTTTTGTTGTGTGTGTCAGAACAATGAGGCGACTGCTGAATGTTACAGGTGTTACAGGAGTGATACATCTGTTGTCAGGCCTGCAGGTATCAGGCTGCTGTTCTCCTTTATCTCATAGTGGACAGAAATTATTTTTTGGAGTGGCACAAATAATTTGTGTGGCATCAGACTTGATGCAGAACAGCTGATTGTTCTGTAAATAGTTTGAAATGTTTATTTAAAAACGCCTTGGCTGCATTAAAAAAAATAGCTGCAAAAAACTTTGTTGTTTGCCAAACTGAGTTACTTTTTTGAAGAAGTAACTATATAATTAATTGCCCAACATTGGTCATTATATACTGTATTTGGCAGACAGAGTTACAGGACTCTCTCCCAGACCACAGACTCATACTCATAATACAAGTCAGAGCTTTATGAAAAAAAGAAAAAAAGTGTGTTTTCAAAATTGGAGTTCAAGTTATTTTTTACTTCCAATAGTGTTAACATACTACACAGGTCATGAACAAGATTTTTAAAATTTTCATTTATAAGTGGGCTAAAGCAGTTAATTAAAAGTAGTCTAACATAAATGTAAATGCTGTAATTTGATTATTTTAATAAACCATGTAACTTGGATGGATTCGATGCTGGCGTGACCACAGTGCACACGTCTGCTGTTGCTCACAGTGGTCCAAGGGATCGCTCAGGGAGTTTGTGTGTTCGCTCAGACACATGAAAAATTAGAGGGAACATTGGTTAGAAGTCGGCAGGGAGTTAGCTCGCTAGTTTCCATTTAAAGATGAAAAAAATGTAAACATACAGCTCTGCTATCACTTCCAACATAAATGAAGACAGGAAACTAAACAGCAGTGACGTTTGTAGGGTTACTGAAGTTGAACTAGTTGGTATATAATCATGTCCTACGTGGTGACTAGCTACACAGCTATGGTTAGCATAATATAAACACAGTGAAGGTGGAGGATGAACGCTAACTTTTTTACACTCAATAAAAGTTAACGTGAGGGTTCCCGATGGTTAGGGACAAATCCAATCGCATGGCAGGATGCTGTAAATGGACCAAACTTCAGTCAGGAGAACAACTGAGATAATCCATCCACAATACAAGGTTAGTCATTAATATACTGCTGCTGGGCTGTAGATATATATTAAGGTTTTAAAAACTGAGTTTTAAAATGAACAGTGGTAATAAAAACCAAGAGAGGCCGACAGTGATCACTGACTTTTTTAGGAGCTTGTTCAGATTAAATAGATACAAAGCATTAAAACATGTTAAAAACACAACAGCTTTAATAAACGCAGAGTAGTTTGGACCCGGAAGCAGGATTCATACGTCATCACTTGAGCTGGGCATACACTGTGCGATTTTTTCAGTTACGTTATTCAACTTCTGCTCAAACTGTACGATTGACTCGCAGGGGTTAGAAGTTCGTAGGTCACGATGCAGGGTCTCACACTATACGGCCCGATGCTCTGATGCGACCTGAGTGCTCACACCACCACCATCAACTTTGCTAAATTGCTAATGAAAAAAATAAATCAGGCAGCTGTGATTGAGCAGCAATGTAAATTCAACTATTTTCACGGTTGTTGTGGTCGTGATAATTTTGTGGGGCCACATCGAAAAGACTCGGATGAGCTTGCCAAAGTTCTACAAGTTGTGCCTCCATCGCTTGTGTCCAGATCACACGCTGCACTGCCGTGCTACTCCGTCTTCTCACTTTCATTTCTGTGTTTGCGCGTGCGCAGTGTGAGAGGCTGCGGCGACACCCTCACGACGGCCGACAGGATTTCAAACAGGTTTGATTTTCTTACGACCAAACGATTGATGATCAGGAGCTGGTCGTGAGGTGTTAATCGCTTCTCGTTACCGCACATATACTACACGACGCACGACACACGATGAAGGCGAAACTTGGGCCGATCACCAAAACGGTCGCACGACTGAAAATTCAGCTCAAAATGAGCCAAAAATCGCACAGTGTATGCCCAGCATTAACAACCGGATATGACTTTCTTTACTGGTGTGACTGTCATGGTGACAACAACCAATCACTTGGTAAATGGACTGATCCTTATATAGCGCTTTTCTACTCTATCATCAAAGCACTTTACAGAACTCGTGCATTCACCCAATCACACCAGCACTTTTTCCTAAGCTGTTAGCTAGTGCTTCTTAACTAACATTCTCACTCCGATAAATGCATCAGAGAGGAACTTGGGGTTAGTATCTTGCCCAAGGATATTTGGCATGTAGAGAGGACGCCAAGAATCGAACCACCAACCTTCCGATCAGCAGATGGCCTGCTCTACGCCTGAGCCACCCCAGGCAAGGTTACAGGTTCGTTTAGCATGAGCAAAGCTAGCGGTGTTCATGTTCATCATAGTAGTCATTGCATCATCAACTTTTTAACTTTGACTCCAACCGATAGAACCAAATTAATGATTGAAATCAGAATTCTTCAAATGCTCGATAATTGCCACGAACAACAGCCAACACTGCTTGTGTGCACACTTCCTGTACAAGCACATTAATGAGTCAAACACTGCAAGGCATTATGATATGGCGTTTGTTCAGCCTTTTGTGTGTTAATATGCATTACCATCTTACAACAGTCACAATCTAAACGACTGCATACGTCCTCTCTACTTTGCAGATAATTAAAAGTAAACTGTTTGGAAACAGACCTGAGAGGAGTCAGGTTCCTATTTAGGCTCTACGCTGTTTGAATCACGCAGGCACATCAAGTCAACAAGGCGGATCGAGCACAGTAACAGATTTCCTTTATTAACTCAAACAGTCATCATAGATATTTAGAGCCTGAATAAACAGAATCACCAATTAATTTCCTCAGTGTTCATGCACAACAGTGACCTGTCTTTCTTCCAGCTGCAGTCTGTTTTTTCCCTCCTGAGATAAAAGCTGAAAAAAATATGAGAATGAAAATGACGGTGGTCACACATTTTCTGGCTTCACTTTCATTCTCCAGTATCTGATTTCTGACAGTCACTGTCACATTTCTGCCTGTCAAAACTTTCTGACATCATCATATCGAACAAATCATCATCTTCATGTGTTTGACAAACTGCTTTACTGATGATTCTCATCTTATGAAAATCTAACAACAGAAATCTCAAAAATAGCTTTGACTGGACTCGTACATGAACACATTAAGCTTCTTTAAAGAGGACAAATAAGCGAATGAACACTATGATCTCAAAGTAGTGACCGCATCTATCTCTCAAAACTTTATGACAACATAAAAGGGTCTGAAAACAACAACAAAGACCAAAATTTAGTGTACACAAATAAAAAGAAGACCCATCAAGGGTTAAACAGACTTAAAACAAGACTGCATAGAGACTCAAAATAACAAAGACATGCAAAATAACTGAAAAAGACTCAAAATGACAACAAAGAAGATCAATACAATGGACTCAGTGTACCAACCAGGAGACTCAAAGTGACAGCCGAGGTACATCATTACTACAAAGAGTCAAAACAAAATGCTAAATAAATAAATAAAAAGATGACAGAGAGAAATGTAAGAGAGCCAAAAAACTGTAAAGCACAGAAACACAATAAACAGCCATGAAGAATAAAGTTTTCACAAGACTATGCTGTTCTCTGAACAAGTACACTTTTACTCCTTCCATAGGTGTTAAAAAGGTAATTAACAGCTAGGTGCTGATAATCAGTTAGTCGCGGTTAACTGATCAACTGTAAATGTAGCGCTTTCACCTGTTTGCTCATGTGGAGCATTCAGGTGTGTGCAATCTTCCCAGGAGTGCACAGCCCAACAAACTCCACCCCGAAGTCTCCCTGAGCTTGTTTTATAGCCGTAGGACTTGGGCACTTTGCAGTCGCTAAGTCGATTATGAACTTCTCTGCGTAAAGCATCCGAGAGTCAAAATTGAAGCCATCAGTCTCACAGATAATGTTTTTCCAAAATTGGGTCATGCAACACGACAATGTTGTCAAGTACAGGAGCAAATCTTCAACAAAATGACTGAAAAACCAAATCAAGGTGTTGCAATGGCCCAGTCAAAGCCCAGACCTCAACCTGATTGAAATGCAGAAACTTTGTAAACTTTGTACTTTGTAAAGAAGAGTGGACCTTTCACAGAAACTTAAATGTGTTTCCGAAGACAGAAAAATGAAAGCTAAGAATTTAAAAACTACTTCAAGACCCCGAAGGTCTACAAAAAACTCACAAAATGAATACAAAGAAACGTTAATGCAACTATAAAAAGACTCAAAATAAGTGCAAAGAGACTCCAGCTAACTATAGAGAGACATAAACTGATCACAAGGATGATCCAAAAAACTAGAAAGGGATTGAAAGAGGCATAAACTAACTACAAAGATGCTTAAAATGAGTACGAGATTTAACTTGAAATGAATGCAGTGAGACACAAAGTAACTATAAAGTATAAAGTATAAATGACAACAATGACTCGAAATATATCTGAAAGGACTCAAATAGCTACAAAGGAAAAATGCAGGGAGATTAACAGAAATACACACAGCTGAGGAAACGCAACATCATGACTGTAACGATGATGGGGGGTGGGGTGTGTCTGTGTCCTCATGTCTAACCCTGTCCTCCACCTTCACCGCCTTAAAGAGGTTAAAAATATAGCAAAAAAGAGCCTGTTCTATTGCTCTACACATTAAACCAACCCTAAAAAATAACAGTAATATTTACCAACACAAATAAAGAATAAACACTGGAAACACCTGCCTAATCCTTCTGTGTCTGCACACTGTCACAAAGTGGCAACAAACACGATGTACTTCCATTACAGCTCATTTACAGCAGTTGTCCCCATAAACAAACCAGTGACCTCACTGATGAAAACAGCAACACAACAGTGACATGTGCTTACAGCAAACAAAGACTCGGGAGTTGTGACAAAAACAAATCAGTTTCCATAAAAATAACTTGCAAAACAGGAGCTAAAGCACTTGTGTCAAATATGTAGGTTAACAACAGTATTACTGTAAGTATGGTAATATGGAAATAAATCCAAACAGAAGTATTTATGGATTTTGTGTCAGAGATGACAGGGTTCAGTAATCCTCCAACACAGACAGATGTTGACCCCAGGCCCCCTTCACAAGCATTATATTTATGATCTGTATTTAATCTCTGATGGGAATCCTGAACTCGGCCTTCTGACGGGTTATTTTCCCCACAAGATATCAGAGAAAAATCAGTGTGACTCAACGCGACAAAGAAATCTCTTTAATTTCACACTGTTATCTGCATCAAAGGTCTAAAGCAAATAATGAATAAATTAAAAGCTGCTTAAAGCAAGAGTGTCAAATATACAGTGTGTGGGTTAGAATCAGGCTGCTAGGTGTCCACTTCAGCCTGCTGCTCTTTCCACCTGAGAATTATGCAAAGGCATTTGCGCTAAACTACAGTGATGATGCAGAGGCCGACTTTAACGTGTAAAGATTTCAGGTAACAAGATGTCTTTTAAGCATCCTAATCTGGGTTAACATGTCAGCTGATCAGTCACAACACACTAATCTCAAATCATTATTTTCTGTTTCCATCTTCAGACCAAATTAAACCACTTTGAAAGAGTGAAGGATTTGGTTTCACTTAACCAATCACTGGAGAGCAACATAATCACATGATTGTAATGCCATTTTATGTCAACTGACTTCAGGTTTTTCATTAGCAGCTCCTCAGGGTGCAAAAATCAAGTTAGTCCCAGCCTTCTAAAATTCCCCAGACAACAGCATCAGTCCCAGTCGTGGTGACTGGTTAATCATTGGCAGTGGTCCTCATGCTGGACCAGCTGTATTCAAACTGAGGCTATTACAACTGCATCAGTCCCAGTGTCAGGTAAATTCAAAGGTATGAAGACAGGTGAGGTTTGCAGCTGTGCAGGTTTGCTCCCTGATTCAACTGCTCCACCCTGCATACTTGCATATTCATCCATAGTTGGTGCTGATGCTCGCTAGCTTTCTTTGGAGCACGTGTTGGTGCTGGACGGATGGTAGCAAACAAATAATCCATCAGCATCAAAGTCCAATAACAGAAAACCATTCAGGCCGTCTCTCCCTGACAAACCAGGTGTCACTGTAATTGCCTGTGTGAGCACTAAAGTTCACATTGGAGTCCCCTAATTAGGGCCCCACCCAGGGTCACTAAGAAGGCCGGTACTCTGAACTGCCTTTTGGTGTGTAAACACCAGGTAACTCACTGAGTCCAAATCCAGAGTGGAATATAGAATATATAGTCCAGGCCCTCACCAGAGGATTGGTTGCAGAAGCCTAGCTCTGCAGTGGTGTGAGCCAAACCACATTTAGCCAGATATTGTTCAACCTCGCAAATAAGCTCAGAGAAGTGACCGCCAGGACCTCTGCCCTGACCCCAACCCAACAGATTCACACTGAACCCCTACAGCCCCTCCTGTGACTGGTGGGCCCACAGCAGGGTATAAAGCTCTTTCGGGCTGTTCTTCGTTGGGCTTCATCAGCTGAGATCTGGCCACCAGAAGCTTATCTTGGTCTGGGTCTTCATCGGCTTGTTCTGAATTTCTTGGTCTGGCATGTCACCTTGGTCACCTGGTTCAAATTAAAATAGTTTCCAAACTTTTTTGTTTGCTCTGCATTGTACATACGCTCTGATGGAAATAAGACTTTAATTCTTTAACACCTTTATCACCTTAAACATAAACAGTTTTTAACTAAGTGTAGACAGCGAGAAGTAAAATCGTCAGACAGAAGCAGACTCGGAGTGGGCGGCTGTCTGCCGGAACAGAGTCGAGTTGAGGAAAGATAGAAGTTGGAAGAAATGCTTTCACTACTGAAGTCTGAGATAAAGGAAAAAACTGAAAACATACACAAAATATCTGAAAATAAACCACTAATGAGAGTATGAAATAAACTTTTAATAATATAAATTTGGAAAAATCCACAAATATTTTACTCCTACATAGTTACAAATAGATATAAATACACACTTTCATACATGTAATGATAAACGTTTCTAAAGTGTGTGTCCACTGACAGTGAGTGTCCAGGGTCGTCTCACTGTGACATCACAAACTGCTGCGGTGCTGAACTTCAGCAGCAATGTTCAGTGTGCATGAGGGGATTACCCACAACCAATATCATTCTGTATTTATAAAATGACACAGGATATCAGGGGAGAGCTGATGTGAGAGAATTCATGCATTTGTTTAATTCAGTCTCCAGTAGTTGTTAGCAGGGTAGACACAGTTCTTCCTGGGATCCACATGTAAAAATACACCATCATCATCATCATCATCCTCTGACACTCACATCCTCACTTTTAGAAGGCTGAAAAAAAGACATCCATGAGAAAAGGAAAATAAAATGAGATGGGATGAAAAGAAACTTGGCATCATGCTTTGTCTCGGGAATACTGTGATCATTCCCAGCCACCCTCGTGTAAATCCATCAAAAAGCAAAATCAGAAGTGTGTGTGTATTTTTGTATTCCAGGTGCTGTATGGTTTGTTTTTTTCTTACAGGTGCAGCAGTTGGCGATACATCATGTGTTTCTATTTGTACTCTATCCTTTTATTATATTTCCCCCTGCCCATTTTTCTGTCCCTGCCGGCCCTGCCTTGGACATGGTCACACTGTACCCATATAATGTAATAACTGAAATAACACAAATAGAAATGGATAGATAGATTCACATGAACAAGAGCAGCCTATAGAGAATTTATACAGCCATTCTTGGGAAAGCTAAATGTGTTTTGCAGTCAGAGTTATGATCTGGATGCTCTGTGGTGCCAAAGTTGCCAAAAAGGACATGATTTAAAAAAGAAATCAAAATCAGAGAAACTTTATTAATCCCAGAGGGAAACTGAGCTTTCATAGCCGCATACATACAACAGACAACACAACAATCTTATAAAATGAAGTGTAGAAATAAATTGTTAAATATATTCATAAATATAAAGAGACATGTATTAACACTAGTGTTTCTGGGATATTACAGGTACAAATACCAGCAGACTCACTAGTGCACGGTACATCATCCAGACGTACTCTAGAGAAGTTGGCAGTTTATAGTTCAGGGAAAGGAAAAATATGGCAGGAAACCAACAGGATTTAACAGGATTTTCAAAAATTGAAGCTGGTGTCAGTGCTTCAAGAGCTGCTACGCACAGAAACGTCACACTACAACTGTCACATTCCTAAAATCAAGTCACTTCTCAACTGAAGGAGCATCTTACCTGGGCAAAGGGGAACAAGGACCGAATGAGTCAAAATTTCAGATGAAAGTACATTTTGTATATTATTCGGAAGTCAAGATCCTAGAGTCTGAGGAAGAGTGGAGAGGAGCAGAATTTGTGAGGTGTTTGAATTTCAGCTGAAACTTTCCACAGTCTGTGCTGATTTGAGATGCCATGTCATGGTGCTCGTGTTTGGTCTGCTGTATCAAGTCCAAAGTTGACACAGACATCTATCAGGAGATCACGGAGCACTTCAAGCTTCCACCTGCTTACACCATTTATGATGATTTCCTTTCCCAGCAGGACCTAGCACCTGCCCACAGTGCTAAACTACTACCAAATTGGTTTGCTGACCATATTAATATCTGTGCTGGATTGGCCAGCCAATCAGTTTAACCCTAGAGAATCTGCGGAGTATTATTAACATATTGTCAGACATAAGCAATGGACCAAAAAATACAGAGGAGCTGAAGGTCCCTATCAAAGCAACCTGTGCTCCAATAAGAACTCAGCAGTGCTGCAAGCGGATGGCCTCCATGCCAGGCTCCATATGTTGTCCAACATGTGTACATTGTACATCTTATTTTGACTGATCCAAAGAAGTATTCCATCAACATACTGGATCAACATTACACTGCATATAATGTTAAAACACAGATGGCACTGTCTTTCCAGTAGAGAAAATTTCATAATTTTCAATCATCTTCACAATGACTTTGAATTTTTCTGAAATGGGGAGAGTGAGAAAATACCAATGCTCAGTTCAGTCCAGGTTTCCTGCACTAACAGGGAAAAGGAAAGAAAGATGGATCTCATGCAGAATGAGGGAAGGAGGTGAGGAGCGCTGATGGATCCTGGGGTGAAGGTTAGCAGTGCAAGCTAACCTTTAGTCTCGGGGTGCACTGAGCTGCCAGCTGTTTGTTGTCTGCTGTTCTAATGAGAGCAGCCGGTGTCAGGGTGAGGCCTCACTTTTTGCAGGTCGATAGAAAAACACACACACATTAGTCTGGGTAATGGGTTACATGGGACACCTCGCTCACATTTACAGTGTTTGACCTTTCCTCTCTGAGCGCACTGAGCTTCGAGGCTACAGATCCTCTGATGAAGGGAGAGTTTTTAAAGATGAAGCTTGCATTACTGAGGTGATTCAACTGAGGAGGCGGGGCCGAGGGAACGTCCGCCATAGCCGCTCGCCTCTGAATGGATAAATAATCAGATGTGCTTCCTCTCCTCATCCTCCCACACAGGGTTAAAGCCACTGCTCCTCACATCGCTCAGCAGGAGAGGAAGAAAACAGGACCGCAGCCTGAGATGTGGTCAGGAAAACTGCGAGATTTTAGCGCTGTTGCTGCTCCCTCCTCGCATCCTCCTCCCTCACACCTGACCCTCATTGGAAATGGACAAGCTGGGATTCACAGAAATACAGCTGCTTCACAGGCGAGAGGGCACAAAACTACAGCAGAGGAGGATTTTGGAGCCGTTCAGACGGATGTGGGTGGAATTTACTGCTTCACCAAAACACCCCAATGGTTTACTTCAGCGATCTGATTGGCAGCCCGTCTGTTCCGCTGTCACTGAACCGACTTCACCCAGAGTCAGCGCAATTCTAACAAAACCATTCCAAATCTTCACTTTCACCAGCTCTCCATTTCTTCACTTCGCAGCATTCCTGCACACCCACTGACCCACAGAGTGACCATAGGAGGCAGAGGAGTCACGGAGCTGCTTAAAGCAGGAACTGAACCACTGACATTTCCTCTACTTCTGCAGATACACAGAATTAACGCTGCTGAGAGCCGAGCATGAACCAAAATGGAGAAATTTAATTCAGCAATCATTCAATTTAACACAGTTTTTAATAAAAACATCACTTATGTTTGTTTTTTATATTTGTCTAGTTTTGCGAGCTTCCTTTTTAGGGATCAAAGAAAGACGAGGCTTTCTGGTGAAGACATTAGAATACAGGAGGCCTGATCATAAACAAGGAGGAGGAGGCTTTCTAGTTTGGGAAATTGTATTTTTCTTGTTGAGAATCATGAAAGAAGGCTTCCTAGATGGAAAACAAAAGATAAAAGGAGAATCTTATTTCGGGAGCAACACAAAAAACATTCCTAGTTAAGAAACAACAAGCAAAGAAGATGCACCAGGAGCTAAGAGAAGCATCCTACAGAGAAAGACAAAAATAAAGAGTCTATTTAAAAAGTAGGTAAGAGAGAGAGAGAGAGGGGGAAATTGTCAAGGTCACAAAAAGGTTTCTAGTTAGGAAGCAGAAAACTGATTTCAGCTTCGTGGCTGAAAAAGCAATTAGCACTGAAGGTTTCCAGTGAAATTCCCAGAAAGTTACACCTGGTTGATTTGCTTATACCTGTAGTCACCAGTTCTTAGTGCAATGTGGTTTAATACTGCAGGTCAGGGAATTCTCAAAAAAAGACCACCAGCACGATTTCCAGATGCATATTTGATTAGCTGTAACACTAAATGCAAACATTGCTGGCAAATGCACTGTTTCCTGAGAATATGTCTTAATCATCGTCAGCCCGTTGAATGCTTGCAATGCAGAACTGCTGCAGGGAAAGTCTGGTTTGTATTAGAGGCATCCTTACAAAGAAACAAAGCTGAAAGGAAGATATACTGCAAATCTTTAATTTTTTTAGATAACTCGTTATATTCTAAATTATGAAAATTCAAAGAAATTTCAAAAAGTTTTAGAAGAGCGGGTTTAATGTTCCCAGCATTATAAACATCTACAAACAAATCCTTTCAGCGGGGATCTTGTCAGCTCCCCTGCAGCTCACCTGTTTACAGGTAGTGAGCGATTTAAAGACATCTGCAGCAATCTCCTACAGATGAGGTCATCATGTTTCTTCCTGCTGCACGGCCTTTTGAGTTAGAGCTGGATAAAAGAAAACCACTTTATTGTTGTACGGTTCGGGATGATAGTTGTGAGATTGTAGGTGGTTGCAGCTTGGTGATGAAAGGTCGAGCAGGGGCTCCTAAAATGAGTTTGAAAGTTTACTTTGACAGCCCAGATTAGCTCTAACTTTGAAGGGTGAATGTTTTGACTTCTCGCAAAGGAATAAAGGTTGGTTATTCTGAGGTTTTTAAGGCTTCTATTGTTGGATGTTGATGGTTCTTCCTTACCTCTGCAATGTCTGCTTGAGAGAAACAAATTTACTGGCCAGGTATGCCAGCTATAACTATCAGAAGGACAGCTAAAGCTGTGACAGCAGAATCAGGTCATCATTTCACCTATAACCTCATCTTTTGAACCTAATGCAACTCTCTCCTTAGCTGTCAGCACCTCAGCATTACATCATTAGTTGTTGTTTCATTATAAACTGCTCAAAAGAAACAGAAAAGGGGTAGAAACGATAAGATTATCAACGGCTAAAGGCCCAGAGAAAACTCATTATTTACACTTTAAACAGGATGAGTTCAGGAGCACTCGATGGAAACGTTTTTGATTTGAAATTTCTAGAGAGAATTTGAAGGTGATGATTTAAATGGAGGGAGCTGGCACTGAATTGTTTATGCAGCAAGACTTGAAATGTGACTGATGAGAAGTATCTGTTATGACAGTCTGAGGCATTTCTGTTCCAGCTTGTTAAAAAAAAAAAGTTTCCAGAGGAAAGATCCTTTACTCACTGAAAAACTGGAAGCAGATAGCAAATGAAAGGAGGTTCAGAGTTTGGACAGTATCCTGTACTTTATATAATTTGGTTTGCTGGTTCTGGTCTAATATGAAGTCAGTGTTTTCTGGCACAGGTTTGCAGCTCAGGTGTCACTGATGTATATTCAGAAGACCGTCAAAGCATGATGCTCCTCTGTCAATATTTAATCAGGAAAAACGACACTGGCAGCAAGTTAACATTTCATAGAGCACATTAACATTGATTCAGCAGCTCTGACAGATTAAAGCGGATAAACGGGGGGACGCCAGGAGTCGATCATTTGGCACAGTTGGAGCAGGTAACAGGAGAGATGGCAAAAGGGAACAAACGAATAAAGAAAAATCTCTTATATTTAAAACAAAACTATGATGAATTTGGTTTCTCTGATTGATGTATTTTCTGTCAAACGGGAACTGAGCTGCCATTAATGTTATTAGCGACACCTGCTCTTTTCTTGGATCACGTACTCATGCAAAGAGCAAAAGTACTCACAGCGATGTTCCCCTCTACATACAGCTGGAGCTGACACAAGAGCCGCAGGTGGGAAGTCATTTCAGAAATGAAAGAAATGACTTCTAATTAATAGCTGTAGGTAAGTCCAATAATAAGTCCATTTTCAGTTGAGAACATGGAGTCGATGCTGTGGTGAAATAAATCTCAAACTGGGGTCTTCTCTGGCTTATTCAGGAGGCAGCACACACACTGCTCCTAATTAGTAGCCAGTACGGGAGGAAATGTATAGATCATGATTTAAATGAGGCAACCTTTAACCCTTTGTGGAAGAGCCTTGAATGCTAAACATGTTGACAACAACCTGACACCATGAAGCAAAGAGGCAAGGCTTGAGGTGGTGAGCTGTTTCAGTGTGTTATATGATGGCAGATGGTTGGAAATAACAGATCAAGTCATGCAGATATGTTTTGGTTCATTAAATAGAGACTACTCTTTTTGTTTATTTTTCTGCCATTTATATTGTTGCACCGGTGGATGCTCATATTGAGCATGACCAAAGGTTTATATAATGAGGTCAGTATATGTACAAGTAATTTCTGCAAGCCAACAGCTCAGATTTCTGTCACAATTCTCAGTTTTTCTGTCCTTGGCTCTCACTGAAATCAGAGAGAGGGGATATCCTTATATGCAGGGGTGCACATAAGTGGTCCGCAGGTGCGCATTCGCTGTCAAAATAAAAGACGCGCACCAGATAAGAAGTTGCAACGCGCGTTTGCGTACATATGAACGGCACTGTTTTTGTCCGCTAGAGTGGGATTTTCATGGTATATTCTGCACCACATCTCTGTGTGTTCATCACTTGTTTGAAGCCAGCTCACCTCCTGCAACCACTTTTCTGAGAATACGCGCTTCTTTTGCGGTTCAGACTCCTTCTGACATTTCTTTGGAGGTGGAGAAACACCAAAGTAATTGCTTAAAGGAGCTTGCTTCTTCGACATCTTTAAGAGTTCTAAACAAATGTCTGTCCTCCTCCAGAAAATCTTATGTACGCAAACGCGCATTGCAACTTCTTATCTGGTGCGCGTCTTTTATTTTGACAGCGAATGCGCACCTGCGGACCACTTATATGCACCCCTGAATATATGGTAATTTCAGGCACACTGCTCTTGCTGTCCAAAAGCCCCGCCCCTTCTATGTTCAAACCTTTTGTTTGTGAGGGGCAGCAATCACAGGAAGGTCACTTTAAATTTTGACAGTCCAAGACAAAATGAGAAGGATGCGCAAGTACATCCAAGATGAACTTTTTAAGGGATTTTGACTTTTTTGGACTGTGTAGTTTTTTTTATGTAAATTTGTAACTCTTGGTTTTCTTCGAGTTTATAATCACATATCTTTAGTAGATTAGTTTTGTTCTTGGTCTCGAGTTTTGTATATTTTCCCTAGTGATCCTGATCCTTCTGGGCAGCACAGTGACTAGCACTGTTGCCTCGCGACAATACACATTACTTTGTGTATTTATTGTCAATGTCTCCCCTCACCCTTTGTTGAGTCGTCCCACTAGATCGTCGTCTTTCCCCGTGTTTCCTCGTGCCTATGAATTGTTTCTTTACTATGTGTTACAATGGGACACACCCAAGTGGTTGGACTACTGTACAGTAGCAAACAAAATGTAATAAGAGGATCAAAATCATTTGTTCAAACACCTAACAGAGGCAGCCACGTTCCTCCGTTTGTCCTCAAATGTTCCCGAGGTTGGATTGTTGTCTTTTCTCTGCATGCAAGTCTTGCCTCAGTGAAGCCGAAATGATCTACTCAATAACTGACTGAGACTGTCTGAACAAACATTTATGAAGCTATTATGTCATCCAATATATTGGATTCCCTTTTACTTTACAATCTATCATTAAGTGAATACACTTGCATTATGCAGAATATTTAAAAACAAAGACATAAATATAGTTAAAGTATAACATGCATCTTTCCCTTACCTGAACATCAAAACGGCCATCACAGCATCACCATTTCAGTCCAGTCTTTCACTATGTTTATAGTTCTCTGGAGGGTTTCTGAACAGCTTGTGAGAAAAGAATCTAAACTAGTTAAACTGAGGTCTGCATTATACATTGAAGTCATTAGCAGCATATACAGCAAACTAATGACGACCTTCTGCTGCTTTCTTTTAGAGTACTTCTGTTTTTTTCAACAAAACGTTACATTTGGAGGACAAGAGGTGAAGGTAGAGTGCACTAGTTTTTGATCGACTGTGTTTTCAGTGCATTTTAATGCAGATAAGTGACTCCATTCATGCTTCTACATTTAATGGCATGACGGTCTTCTTCAGTTAAAGCTTTTTACTATTATTGTTTGATGTGTAGATGGAAAGCTAAATTAGGTTCGTCAAATTAGGCAGAAATATGTCCAAAACTAACTAAAACTCTTACGTCTTTGGAGTTACTCGATTGGTGTTGTAGTAAATCCAAACACTAAGATACTGCTTACAGGTGTAAAAGCTAAAAGGTGTAATGCAATAAAGGTGCTGAAATGCTTCCTGCTGTCAAAGTGAAACTACAGCTGCTGCTGCCACCTCCTCTCACACACACCAACCCCAGTCCTCCACCTCCCCTCTACCGTGGAAAAATGATGATAATTATCCTCATGAAAAATAAAAGTTACTGCCGGAGAACCTCACACATTAGCCCGAGACTTGTCGGAGTCTGCGTGAGTGACGCACAGTGTTAATTGGCAGCAGAACGATCATGAAGAATTCATGCTGGAATAGCAGCGGATTACTCTTGTTTAATTAAAGATGCTGCGTTGCCGCTGCCGCATGCATATTTAACCAGCAACATCGCTAACAGAAGCTGATTAACATGTGATGATGCGCAAGCTAACAGCTGCCTTTAGTATACACACACACACACTCTGTCCACTGGACCGGTTGTCTTCATTACAGCCGTTTTCTGTTTTCATGTCGACTGCATGATATATTACAGTTAATATCAGCCTCCAAATATTACCAGTGCTCATACAGAAATGATGAGCAAAGTCAGAGCTCACTCAGGATAAAAATGTAAACATTTCCATCATAATAATAGGGCTCATTCTGGAAGAAATTTAATTATAAAAAAGCAGATTAAACCTTTTAAAAACCAGTCACAGAGTAAGGGATGTGTTACACGTTGTACGCAAACAGTCTTCACAGTTTTACATTCGGCATTTTTCTCTCCCAGCTAAACACTTCTATGCATAGTGAAATGAAATAAAAATCATTGCGGTCTGTATGTATTTACACCAGCAGTCGTGCTACAAAAGACTACATGTGCAATTACTTTCAGCAGAACAGTACTGCAGAAAAAGGGTGATAAAGCATAATATGGGCGTTTTTCTTCAGGCTAAAATGGTGTGGGCTCACAGTACAGCTTATTACACCTACACCCTGAACAGATTATGAAACAACAGGCCCCTGAGCACAGACTGTGAAAAGGCCCCCCCATTTTCCTACCCAGGAGCAAAACACAATGCTCACAAATTAATGGTTTTCTGCTCATTTTTGTGGAGATACTTCAAATGAGTTTGGATCTTTTTGTAGTTGTTTTGTGGCTCTACCTCAAGGTTGACACTTTTCTGCTTTTAAAGTAAGATGTGGGTACGAGAAGTGAAACGGGGTGTATATTTATAAGATTTGCTTGGGCAGTAGAAATGCAGTATTCGAGGCTGAAGGACCATGCTTGAAGGTAAACTTTTATTTATTTGTGGTTGCTTGCATCCCTTTTGGTAACTGAATGCCTACTTGTATTTGTCATGTCAAGTGAAATCAGGTAAATTTAAAAAAGATGGTAATGAAACATAAAGCGCTTTAAAAATAAAAGAACAAAGAAATAAAAGAGACAGCCAATATGAAAATTTAAAATAACAAAGAAAAAAAAGAAGAAGAAGAAGAGAGAAACCCTGACCGGGAACCACTGAAAGTAAGCCAACATGAGCAAAATGTGGTCCAGCTTTATCTGACACCTGCATAAAAACTATTACAATAGTCAAGCCAAGGTGAAATAATGGTATGAACAAGCTTTTCAAAGTCTCTGAAAGACAGAGACACCTTCATCTTCACAAGTACTCAAAGACAAAAGAAGTTAGCTTTGACAACAGCACGTATTTATCAAAAGGAAAAGTGTTGGCAAAGATCGCTCCCATGTTCCTTACAAAGGGGGTTTGGATAGATTCTCATAGAAACCAAGGTTGCCACCGGCAACCAAAATTAGGACTTCTGAAATATAACTATGCTTTCTTAAAAAAAACAAATCCTATTCAGGCTCCAATATTTTCAAGCAGTCCACTTAACAGGTCATCAAAAGAGGACCTGTTTTTACATTTCAGTATCTAGTAAACAACTGAGTCATCTGCATAGCTATGAAATGACCGCCTCACTCTGTTTTTTTTATACAGTTATTTTTAAAGATGTTTGTATCATTTTGTGTCTCTTTGGGTTTATCCCGTCCAGAACATGCCGGAGAGACTATTTGAGATCCGGACTTGGATTCGGTGGAAGTTGAAGAAGGAAGAATGTTGCACAGAGTTAGACATGCCAGGCTGAGACTGGTTTGTACTATTCCTTTTTCTAAAATTGTTCAGAGGATAGTGGACATATTGGACAACGGATGTTAGATATGGATCTGCCAGGAAAAGAGGAAGACCACAGAGATGATTCATGGATGCGGTGAAGGAGGACATGCAGAGGGTTGGTATGACAGAGGAAGATGCTCGGGATAGGGTGAGATGGAGGTAGCCCAACAATTATGGGTATAGAGGAAATTTTCTTTCCAGGCAGTAACTTAAAACTGAAAAAATAGAAATAAAAAAAAGCCAGCAGTACATTTTTTTATTATTATTGCTATAAATGTTCAATCTGCATTGTGCTGGTCTCAGGTGACAAAGAGTTACAGTAAAACACAGTACACTCAGTAAAAAAGAGAGAAACTAATAATATCAAGGCAGAATCTAAAGGAATTTACTGAAGTCAAATTACATGAAACGATTCTATTAAACCAGTGAACACAGTATCTTCTTCATCATCTCACAAACGCACAACCCGAGAGCTGCCATATCATATTAAAACAATCCGCACATATAGCAAGTGATCGATACGGATGACTGATGGAGGGAGACTGACGGGTTCTTCAAATGTTAACCCTCTCAGCCAGCCAATCAGCGCGATCCCTGCTGTTCAGCGACACAGTGCTGCTCTTGGTCAAACCATGCAGATGAAAAAGAAACCCCTGTCCACAGGCGGACGACACAGAGGACAGACATTTTCTTATTCTAATTGCGTTTGTTAAATCAGCGAGCCCCCCCCCCCCCCCCCCCCCCACACCCCACACACACACACACACAGTGGGGTTATGAGCTGTTATATAAATGGATGATGAGTAAAGAAGAAGAAGAAGCAGTAGCGGAGGGACTGAGGGAATATTATTGTGCTCTTCACATCACTGTTAGTAATTAAAGTCAATCACCACTTGAACAGATTTGAAGAGACACAGAGAGTGCACACACGGCGCTGCTGTTATGGTGGCGTGTGATTGATTGAGTCAATAACAAAAACATGGTGCAGCTCTCACACACACACACATCAGCCTCACATATCCATTTACCTACCACCACCATCACAAGTTTTTCAGAGTAATTTCTTAATTTCTCTCAGTTCAGACTGTTTCCCTTTCATGCGTCTGGTATTTTTGAAAGCCCTTATAAACACTGCAAGGTCTTAAATGAACATAAAACTCTCATGGTGGAATAATCAGCACAAAAGATGAAAGACCACGCTAACAGTTTTCAAAAATTCTTATAAGCGGGAAACGAGGTCACACAGAGAAATCACATTTGCAACCACAAAGTTCAACGCGGTTCAAATCCAAATGGAAAAGTTTGGATGTTTACATGCAGCGTTCCACTGTAAACCTCACTGAACAGGCTGCAAACTACATGATGCTGCCTTGCCTGAAAGATACTTCACAGGGTGTGCGTAGAGTTGCGATGTGCAGCTTGTGTGAGTGATGGAGCCACCCGAGATAGCTGAGTTTAACCGCTTATGGCAAGGAAACTGACCTGAGCCAGACCTAGAATCTCTGATGGACTCGAAAGCACAAAACTCATATGTGATGAATCAGGAGTGAGCTCAGTGAAAGTTCTCGGGCTGCCTGAGGATCCCAGCAGCCAAAGATAAACCTGAACCCCGTTGTCTCAGCTTCACCTTCTGCAGGTATGCATTAATTAGTGGCAGTAAAAACTGCATTTGGTTAATCCTGTCAGTGTTTGCAGCTGCAGCTGACGGAGACTTTATTTGTCCTCCTTTACCTACACAAGTTTTTTTCAGTTTTTTAATTAACAGGGACAATAGTGAACTGACAACAGATAAAAAAAAATGTCAGATTTTAGGATAACTACTTATTTACTCTCATCTCCCCGTGCAGGTCACACAAAGGTATGCAATATACAAATGACAAAGATATAAAAATTACACAAGAAATACATAAAAAGACAAATAAATACATCATGTGAGGTTGAACGTGATTAAAGCTCACTCCCTTACTCTGACGTAGTGATGGGATTTCCGGCTCTTTTTAGAGAACCGGCTCTTTCGGCTTGGCTCTCTAAAAAGAGCCGGCTCTTTCGGCTCCGAACCGGCTCTTTAGGTTGTTTTGTTGCTTTAATTAATTTATTATTAACAACAATATAAAATTATGCACAAAAGGAATTACTAATTTAAAAAAAAAGTGGTTTTATTTATATATGTTTATATATAAATATATGCGGTGGCCCCTAGAGACAAAGCACATACAAACTCCAAAGCACATTTCTAGCCTTAACTGAACTTCTAAAACAGAGCTACCTAGATCACTTAAATTACACAATTGAAAGCATATGTGTATTGTTTGTGTATTTATACACAAGCACTCATATATATTCAAATAATTCAAAAAAATGTTCATTTACCAACAAATCTGGTCGTTGGTACTTGCTGGCTTGTGTAGCCACTAGGCAACAAAAGCTCAACACCGCCTAGCATCCTGGAGCACTTCTGTTGTGTTTTGTACGTGCTTCTGCGTTTTTACGTGTTTTGGAGTTTGTATGTGCTTCGGGGTTTGTACGTGCTTCGGGGTTTGTACGTGTTTTGGAGTTTTTACGTATTTTGGAGTTTGTACGTGCTTTGGAGTTTGTACGTGCTTTGTCTCTAGGGGCCACCGTAAATATACTTTTATTTAAAAACCAACTATTCACATTTCAACTTTTAACTATGTAAATTTTCAGCTTTTTCCTTTTAAACAAATTTAAAGTGAAACAACATAAAACACTGCAAACCACAACACAATTAAATATAAATTAAAATATGAAAACAAAAAGAAGATGCACATTCTCTGTCATATGGGCCTGCATGAATAAACTTTCTGTATCCTTTATCATCCGCAACTGAAAATAGTTGTGGATGATTACTATACCTTTCTAATGTGACATTGTTGTCCCTGGCTCTCTTTCTCTCTCTCTCCCTCCCGCTCTGTTCCTGTGCTACTGCGAGTGTAACTACCGCCCCTCCCCCCTCTTCCCAGCGCAAAGCACAAGGCTCGTGTGCAGAGTGAAGCGGAAAAAAAGTGCGAGAGAGAGGGTGAGAGAAAAAAACAAAAAACAAAAAACCCACGGCTCGCGATAAGGAGCCGGCTCGCGTTGTTCACGTCAAAGATCCGGCTCTAAGAGCCATTTCGTTCGCAACCGACACATCACTACTCTGACGCATCTCAAAATCCCATCGTCAGCCCGCCAGTAATTTATCTAACCACAGTTCTCTTTATATTTATTTATCGATCACTTCTAGCTCACGTTATTGCAGCCACGTCAAAATGTGTGCACAATTGTTTTACTAAGCAACGCGGCGTATCCCAGCAGTGATGGTTTTACATTCATTTCTATGGGGTCAAAATAATGTACTCTATACTATAATTCAGCATCTGATGAATAAACCCATTTTAGAAAAAGTCATGAAAGATGGGATGACAGGGTTTTAATTTAGTTACATGGTTTTTAATATGCCAAGAGGTCAAAATGACCACTTTGGCGATGTCTCATTATTCAAGTTCTTGCATATGTGGAGAGGATTAAAAAAAGGAGATACAAATGAAAATGTTACAAAGAAAACTTTTTATTTTTCATATTCATATTTTTAGATTTTGTCAAAGTGCAAATGAAACCACTAGAGCTGAGCAAAGAGCCACATGCAGCTCTGGAGCAGTAGGTCCATGAACGCTGTCCTACGCTGTGATGTCATCACTTTGGTCATTTAATCAAAAAAGTGAAACATATTGAATATAGCTTTTTGTAGTGCTCCCGTGCAGGGTGTAGCAACTCTGACGAAACCGTTAAACCACAGCAAATGAGGTCGACCATTTACTGCTCAACTTCCTCATTTACACGCTGTTGTGAAAACTGTAAACGGAATGAATACATCTAATAATTAGCTCTGCAATATAAACAGCCTAACGCAATAAACAGCTACAAAGTTCAAATGTAGCACGTTTAGCAAATAACTTATGACACCTCTTCAACAACATGTTTCGCACCAAATAATCAACTTACAGTATTGTTTCAACCAACATATATTCATATTTTTCAAAAAAAATGGCAAAAATGCTATTACCCATCAGTGATGGCAAAACGGAGGTGCACACCAAACTGTGAATTTTGTGTCGTTTTAGCATCTCGGGGACTGAGTGTGAGCCTGTTCTGTTGCTTGGAAGCCTGATTTCAGTTTATCTGCAGAGTGAATAGGGACACATATGGGTCACAATGGCATATGTCTGTCATACAAATTGAAGATGAATTGTTGTTGGGTTGTTGCAGAAGAAGTATTTTGTGCTGTTTTTCCTGTGTGCACAATGTCTGAAAAAGTCTTTAGCACCCAGTGTCACTTAGGTTTTTACTGTTACTTTAACCTTCAGGACACGCAGTTCTGTTAGTTAACCGAGGCCTTGATTGTCAAATATGTATAAGCGAAGCATTAAACACTTTTTTCTGAAAAGCATTAACATACATTTCACATATTTCAAATATCTTGCGGCATTAGAGCAGCAAACATATTCAAACTGATAGAAGTTACTAACTTAAATATTACAATAGCAGAAGCAGTGGCCATAACCTCAGTGCTTATGTGACAGGGAGTGGTCACTCAGGATAGCCCGGTGGGTTTTCTACTGCAGAGAAGGCTGGAAACACATTCAGTGACCAGGAAATTAAAGGAAGGAGGCTGTGTGTGGACACGCAGCAGGTGGTCTTAATGGTGGCAGCATATGTCAGTGTTAATCTGATTTGGGGGATTCACTGGAGAGAAGAGAGCTGGACAGATGAAAGAGAGAAAATGAACATAGAGGGAGGGAATTATGAGTGGACGGATTGAAGGGATGACGTGGAGGGATGGATGAAGGGTGTTGTAGATGGGAGTTAAAAACAGATTGAGTGTAATGTGGGTCAGTCTGGTTTCTAAAAGGATAACACACACACACACACACACACACAAACATGTTGGGGTTTTTTAAATATATTTTTTGGCTAGATCTCTACACCTGATCCATTACTTCTGCTGAGAAAGGTTAAAGAAAAACTCTCTGAAAGCTTACAGTTTCCATAAAAAAGTTGGGACACTTTGTTAAAAGTAAATAAAACAGAATTCAGTGATTTGCAAATTGAATAACCTCATATTTTACCTACGATAGAAAACAGAAAACTTATACCAAATGTTTAAATGGAGACAACATTGTTCGTCAAAATAAAATTGCAGACTTTGAATATCTTATCATCTACAGTACAAAATGTTATCAAAGAGTCTGGAGGAATCTCTGTGCGCAACTGGATTCCTGTGGTGATGGCACTAGATTCAAATGATTGTGTATGATTGTGTCATGGAAAGAGTCCAGGTACTGAGCTGGCCTGCCTGAAGTCCAGACTTTTCTGCAACTGAGATCATCTAGAGCATCATGAAACCAAGAACAAGCTAGAATCCTCTATCAGACAGGAATCGGACAACAGGCCTCTCCCAAAAGTTTATGAAAAGAAGACGGAACGCTACACAGTAGGAAACATGAGCAAATATTTTTCTTTTAGTGCTACATTTAGTCAGTTTAAATGTTAGATATCTATTCTATCAAACTCTATTGTGAATAAAACATGGGAGTAGTGGTTAGCACTGTTGAGTCACAGACAGAAGGTCCTCGCTTCAAATCCACTCTCTGGCCTTTCTGTGTGGAGTTTGACGTTCTCTCTGGTATTCCAGCTTCCTACCACATTCCAAAGACATACAGTTATTGGGGCTACATCTAAATTGCCCATAGATGTGAATGGTTTTCTGTCTCTCAGTGTTAGCTCTGCAACAGACTGGTGACCTGTCCAGGGTCTACCCCACCTGTCACCCTGTGATAGGCTACAAGCCTGGAAGAAATTGGATGGATGGGGATTCTGTACTATTTATATTTTGTCCCAACATTTTTGGAATTTGGGTTTCAGTTGATGTCAATTTCTCTTTAATGTGAATTTCTGTGTATGGGAATGTCTTATTATCACAAACAGATTCTATGTAATTGCCAACTTGACCCCATTCAATCACAGACTGATAGCAAACTTACTCCTTATCTTATTGAAGTTTTATTGCTGGTTGGTTGTGCCACAGTGCCATCAACTGAATAAAAACCAACAAAAAAAGAGTCCCTCAGTATTCTTTAATCTGTTTTTTGGTGCCTGAACCTCTGCATTAGTTCAGTGGCCCTGTAATGATGCTGATACCATTTACTGTGAACCCAGGATCACAAAACCTTGTTTGTGGCAAAAGGGGACATAAAAACAGAAAGTTCAGATATGTAAACATAGTTTAATTATATTAATGTGAAACCATAAACCCAGAACATCTTATCTATTAAGCTTAATGTGTTAGAAACTGGGTAAAAGCAGTATTTTGGTGATCCTGTGGTGCTGAGCCTACAAATAAAAGCTTTAACCAATTTTTGCCTGAATTGCCTGCCATCTCAGATCACCCCGACCCCCACCTCCCTCGACCTGTGACCCCGAACAAAACAAGCAGCTGGATTATAATCAGCTCCACGGCAGGCAGATGAGGCGCTAAAGACCCTCTAATCCACCACATTAGATACCAGCACACTAGTTTTTTTGACTGCAATGTAGTTATTCGGCCGTAATGGCCATCATGAGATTAAGCGAGAGTGTTAAGCTACTTCATGCTGTGAGAGCGCTACCGCCGCTGCCGTCAGCGCCGACAACATCAACTTAAGACCTCGACAGAAGGCAGCAGGGAAAACAGACATTTATATTTAATAAGAGGAGCCGACAGGACAACAGACAGTGTTTACAGCCGGAGATGAGGGGTGAGGTGAGGTGAGGCGAGGTGGGGGGGGGGTTAAGGTACAAGGCGTAATCTCACCACAACAATACGGCTCACACAATTAAAACTACAACAATGTCTGTCAATATTAGTATGAAGACAGATAGCAGCCGTCATGTCACTTTAATCCCTGATAAACCTGCCTGTGTTAATCCTTCATTTACTGCTGCAAACTGTCATCACTCGCAATACACAACACTCCAATATGAGTTTATTTTTCTTATTAAGTCCACAAAGTTTAGTTTAGTTTAAATGTAAATGTGGCTTGACTCTAACTCTTTTTTTAAACCTTACTTGGTGAGAATGGAGTTTTAAATCCAGGCAATCAAGTGGTCATTCTTTACTTTGTCTCTTATTATTCGTACATCTAATAAAAGTATTTTTTTACACCGTATTCCCGAGGAATATTTATCAAACACAGTTCTGATAATTCATTTTTAAGTATTTAATTTAATTTAATTTAATTTAATGACCTTATAGTACCATATCACCCCATTAGAGCAGACTGCACACTGCAGGCTTACTTGTTGTTCCTAGAGTATTTAAAAGTAGAATGGGAGGCATTCAGTTTTCAGGCCCCTCTTCTATGGAACCAGCTTCCAGTTTGGATTCAGGAGACTGCTGTTGTGATTTGGCGCTGTGTAAATAAAACTGAATTGAATTGAATTAATACAAAAACCCTACAGCACTCTGAGAGCTCTACATTTAGAATATTTGCCTTTGAATTCCAAATTTCTCTATATGTTCTGAGTTTGTGTTTGGTTTGGAAAAAAGACAAACGTGGCACTTTCCATCTTCTTTCATATTAAACGATTAGGTAATCAAAAGTGGGCTGCATAATAGTTGTATCCATTAAACAAACCCAAAAAATTACTGAAGAATTACGATTAGATTTGGGTAACAAGACCTTTAGGAAAGAGTTTACTGAGAAATCTTATTTTAAAAACATTTTCTTAAACAGATTTTTAAGTGTTAGAGTTCAGACATTTTTTTTAAAAATTCACCTTTTGACATTTTTGTCTTTTGTAAGATAACTTATTTAATTTTGTGTAATTCATTGTCAAAAAGCAAGGAGGTGTGGGGGTTGAGGGGAGAGGTGATTGGGTGCAGATAGAGTCCCCAACTGAACTCAAATTGGACATTTGGCTCTCAGAGTGCTGCAGGATTAATACATTTATATAAAGCGGCCATTTCTGTCAAAAACACTTCATGTTTCCACCCAAGAGTCATAAACTTTATAAATTTTTAATTGTGCTGTGAGGAGAAACTATTAAATAAAGGAGACCAGTGACCTTTTTTTTTTATCAATACAAAGTAAAAGACTCAGTTAATACCATCAGCAGTTCAGTGTTTCAGTGACACAAAATGTTGGGATGTTTTGTAAAATATAAATATATGGTAAATCTAATAAACTCATAATCA
Source organism: Pelmatolapia mariae (assembly GCF_036321145.2). Taxonomy (NCBI): domain Eukaryota; kingdom Metazoa; phylum Chordata; class Actinopteri; order Cichliformes; family Cichlidae; genus Pelmatolapia; species Pelmatolapia mariae. The sequence continues at coordinate 10,644,447 of NC_086228.1, read as the reverse complement.
TGTTTACAAAAAACTATTGTGAATCTGAGGACAGCTACCAAAGGTTGGATGTGGAACTTTTTCAGGTTAACTGCCAACAGGCCCGTAACAAGACTGTAAAGTTAGTGTCTCAGAATAAAGATGGGCAGAGGTTCACCAATCGTCTATCATCTACAACAGCGGTCCCCAACCCCCGGGCCTCGGACCGGTACCGGTCCGTGAGTCGTTTGGTACCGGGCCGCGAGAGTTGAGGCTCGGGTGTGAAATGTATGGTTTTCAGGGTTTTTATCGGTTTTCAGCGTTATTTTGTTATCGTTTTTATCGTTAACTCAGTTTTCCTGGGTCTTTTCACGTGTGTTATGAATAAATCTTCTTTTTTTCGGTACCGGTACTAGTTTTATTTTGTTGTATTTATCCGCGACACCTTAAAGGCCGGTCCGTGAAAATATTGTCGGGCATAAACCGGTCCGTGGCGCAAAAAAGGTTGGGGACCGCTGATCTACAATACAGAATATCATCAAATGATCCTGCTCTTTGAGAAATGTATTGAAATTACCACACATTTCTTTTGCCGCAGGCACAGAGTGGAGCAGTTTGTCAGTCACGCACTAAACATACCTCGCTTTCATTATCGGGGAAATCTTTACTGAGGTCACATTCCACAGGAGCCGAGAGCCACTTTTCTTTTCCACGTAACTGGAAGTCTTTGCGCGTAGAGCTGCCTCGTGTCGGCTATCAGACCAAATACAGTTTTCCATGCTGGTTTCACATCAGCTTCTGAAGCCTTTATACTCACTCTGTGGTTTCAACTTGGAGAATTCTCTGGTTAGGACAAGTGTGTTACTTTATAAATGATTTAAGTTCTCTGAAGGAGCGTTTCCACTCCCACAGACAGGGCTTGTCCTGTTGGTTCTGTTTGTTTTAGCTATAACATAAAAGTTAGCTCTTATTCAAGCAGGAAATACATATACTTCCATCTTCATCTTAGCAGGTAAAGAAAAGCATCTTACTTGTTTTCCTATGGCCTCAAAAATCTTATTTTACTGCTCAGGACTCTGAGCAGTTGTCTGTTGTCTCTGCCTTTGTTGTTGGTATTGTTGAGTCTTATCGTGTGTATGGTTGGCACGCTGTGTGTATTACTTTTATCCTGGAAGGCTTTAATTTACCACTGTAGGATGAGCAATAACTCTTATTGCCTATTGCTTATTATAGCTGCTAATGAGGGTCTAAATAACCAAACAAACAAATTGGAAGCAGGGCCAGCTGCTAGCGTAGCTCCATCAAGTGAAAAATACAGCTAACAACAAATGCAAAGCTGTCTAATTTAAGGTTTTACCAGGGGATTTTCTGAACACTGTCTCGTTATTAATACCTGACTGGTCTTCAGGCGTTTTCCATTTTCATTATAGTGTAGTGTTTGTTTTTTTAAACTGGTAGCTTCAACTGCTATCCAGCTGCACAGGGTGAATGAACAAAAACACTTCACTGAAGGCAGGGATTTTAGTAATGGACTAGTTCCTTGTGTTTTTTTTTTTGCTTTCACTTAAGTTTGTGGGCTTCAAAAGTGCTTTGACTGTGGTTTGAAATGGCATCATTATAAAACATCACAAAATTTGATAGCAGTAGTAATACTGCAAGAGTTTTTCCTCTCTTAGTAACCAACTACTGGGGTCAAGCCTTTCAGAAAGTTGCTGTGATTTACTGGGGGCCGTTGAACAGGTAAATCCCTAAATTGGATCAACCTCGGACAGAAACTGACAACCGGTAGGTCTTCAAGTTGCTCCCTAGACGATTCCCAGACTCCTCTGCTGCTCTCAGTGAGCGTTAATGTGACAGCCACTTTGAAATTAGGCAGAGGATTAAATTAGGGCTTTAAAATCCTTTTGGAGTCGCTCATTCAGACGTGAAAAGATTAACGGCGGACGATGAAAAGGGATTCTAGTTAAAACCTACATTATCGCAGACCTCAATGCCCGGACAAAAAAAGTGCGCCGTGCATCTGAAGCCATTCGAGATTCTGTGTAAATGATTTCTTTGTGGACGAGTGAATGAAATTATAGTGCAGGGACCAAGCGGCCCTCTCTCTCTATCTCATCAACCTTGCAAATGGACAGGGTCTGTGAATCAGACACACTTTCATTTCTGACAGAAAAGGCTCAGGGGCAGAGGAGCCAAACACCAGGTGAAGTTATTTACCTCAAGGTAATATTTACTGAGACGAGAAAGAGATGGAGAGAGGAAAGGAATTCAACCTTACCAGCAGCGGGGAGGATAGAAGATGGATGAAACAAACAAATAGAGACTTCAATTAAAAATAAATGGAAATATCTCATTTCCCCTTTCGCAGATTGGATTTATATTGCCGGAGTTTGTTGCCTGGTTACCTCTCATTGCCCCACTCATTTCCAATGTTGATTAGTTCAGAGACAATAACTAAATCGATGGCTGCGGGTAGCCAGGTCTGATTGGCTAGTGGAAAAAAAATAGTGTGGTCCTGCAATGTGAACGCCATCTCAGAGTTGGTCTAAGGTGGAGGTTTGATTTTGTGAGTGCGGGGGATAAGCAATTTACTTTGAACCAAATGGTCTCCATAAGATAAGAAAGTAGGGAATGCTACGTTCTCACGTCATGGTCTGCTCTCTTTTCCAGGGCTCAAATTCTGGCTTTTTGTCTAAGATGTGTAACCAACGTGCAAGGTGTCCTCCAGCATCTGTGCCTGATGCAACCATGTAAGGCAACAGTGACTCAGGAGTCTAATTTTTAAATGATCATATGGACTCGTAAACCTAAATCTAACTCTCGAGTTCAATTCAGTAAATTTACATAGCTTCAAATGACAACAACAGTCGCCTTAAGGTGCTTTTTATTGTAAGGTAAAGACCCTACAATATTACAGTGAGTAACAGGAAAAGTAAAACTACATCAAATCAGCAAGTTAAAACCAAATTCATGACACAAAGCTCCCAGAACTTCTTTTCCCCTAACAGAATTAAATAAAGATGGGGAGAAAAGTATGAAAGAAGGAGAAAAAAACACTGTAATTTAAAAGCAGTGGTCCCAAACAGGACAGGCTTATTTCTAGTAGTTAGACGCTTTATAATTCTCAAACCTGACAAGTCTTCAAACATCTTTGTGGCCTATTATCAGTTACTTTGTCGTTTACTGTATTGACAACTACCCACAAAAAAGATGTACAAAATGTGTTAAAATGTGAGGAGAAAGGGTCTCGTGTGAACAGCTGGAAATGAGAACATACAATAAAAGAAGGCAGCCTGCTGAGGCACTGCTGGCACACTGTTTATTTGATTTTAATTATTTTTTTAAAGATTACAGCCCCGGGAGTTTTCCGTCAGCACGGCCACGCTGCTGTCACATTTGAGCTCTTCGTGTGACTTATTTGAAATTTTGAAAAATGACAGCGTCCTTCTTTCTATGTCAAAAAAGCACACTGTGATACAAACGGTGGCCACTCTGATTCCTACATCATGTACAGAAACACTAAAGTACTACAGACTGTTTTTAATAGATAGATAGATAGATGGATAGATAGAGTGGAGTGATATGGAGATGCCAAATCTGTGCTCCAGGCTAAATGCACTCCGCCTGCTGAAGTGCACAAAGAAACACATTTAAACTTCACATTTCCATTTCCATTAGCCGGCACTCTCATCCACAGCGAGCGCATTGAATTCCCTCTTCATTTTTACATTTGATGGAAGAAAATGTCATCACACCGACAAATAAAAATCTCTTCATCCAAACATTTTCTGCTGTGTTGCATTCAGTAGAGTGTCAGAAAGCTGTTAACATGTTAATATGTGATCAGTGGGAGGTCTCAGCTCCTAATCCAAGTGTGAAAGACTGTATATTGTTAAAAGTTGGGTTTGGCCATGATGTTTGAATTTTGTGAGTGCTGTGATTCTTCTGTAAGAACAAGAGAAATGCGCAAAGCCGAAAACGATTAACAGCTTTTGGTGCTGAAACTCTGCCTGCAGATAAATGCGCCGCTCCTGGACGCAAATATGGTCGAATTAATAAAATGCTTTGAAACAGTCTACTGCAAAATAAATTGAAGATGACTATAAAATGAAAACCATGACATCAAGCATGCCAAAAATTGCTTCTCCATTAGGAAACACTTTTTCAAGTATTTTTTCCTGTAGTTTGATAAGAAGCCTTTTCTGTGACCTTACAATTAAAATATTAATTCTTTTTTATATTAATTAATCTTTTTAAATTCATATATTAATTCTAGAATGAAATGAAATAGAATTCACGATTACGTTACATCCTAATGAATACATCTGGTGTGTTCAGGTAGAAATAGGTGGCGACAGCAGCAGGTTAAATCCGTCATATCTAAATAGTAAAAACAACAACATCTGATTTTTGCATAAATTGTGATAGAAAAAAAGAAGGAAGGTCAAAGTGAAAGTAAACAGAGGAATTAGCTGCCAGGAACAGAACATTTTGGGAACAGCATTAGGGAAACTCCATCAGTGGAAAATTGCAAGCTGATTTTGCAAACCTGCAGGGAGCTTCTTCTCCTTTTTTTCCACTCTTACAAGCTGCTGTTGTGCAAATCTGATTCTCCTGGTGTTTCTACTCTGGATGCAGAGACGTAAGTTCAGCATGAACGAACAACAGGTGGTGCTATGGGTAAGTGCACCAGGTTAAAAAAATCGATTATTTAAGACTATTTTTAATGCGACTGTACACGTTTTGCCTCAGACGTTAATAACATTTTCATTAGCTGCTCCATTAATTTTTCATCTATGCGTACAGTTATGTTAAAAATAAGAGATCTGGACACCTGCTGACCAATCAATCCCTCAGAAAATCAGTGCACTATTCCTGGAACATCCCCGGAGTCAATGCATGGATAGTATGAGGGTCTATAAGCAGTATCCTAAAATAGAGCAGCCATTTGTTCTTGTGACATACCCTATACAATATTTTTTTTATCATTTATTTCTGTATTTATTTACTAGCTGTTACGATATGATCCTGTCTTCCTTCACTCACTATGTGTTAATAGACCTCTCTGCATTGACTCATACTTGTTATTAATCTCTTGCTTTCTTCCACAGCATGTCTTTTATCCTGTCTTCCTTCTCTCACCCCAACCAGTCGCAGCAGATGGCCCCGCCCCTTCCTGAGCCTGGTTCTGCTGGAGGTTTCTTCCTGTTAAAAGGGAGTTTTTCCTTCCCACTGTTGCCAAAGTTCTTGCTCATAGGTGGTCATTTGTATTATTGTAGAGTCTGCTTTACAATATAAAGCCCCTTGAGGTGACTGTTGTTGATATTTGGAGGTGTGCAAATAAAATTGAATTGAGTTATTCTATTCCACAGATCACTAACAATGGTGACCATGGATTTTAGTTGCTTCCACCTGTGCCATGTGTGCTGTATGTCAAAATGTCTTCCAGGGGTGTTTTCATGTAGTTTCCTGTAGTTTGTTTGATCTGATTCAGTTGATGAGTTTGCAAATTTGTAGATCTTTCCTGTTTTTTTGTTGGTAAACAAACAGCTACAGTATGAATTTTGCTTTGCACTGGACTGAAACAGTCTCCAAAGGATCTCGACGTGGTTGTTTTGGTCCACGTGCGAGTGCGATCACCGTGTTCACACCAAATAAACAAACCACACCAAGAGGGAAAACCAACCAGAGTCTGATTTAAACATGCTAAACAGCAGAAGTGTGAAAACACTGTGTTGATGAAAATCACATCTCACCAGGAGATGTAAACATATATGAAACTGTCTACTTAGTTGGCGATTCTTTTCCTCTTTAAATTAGACTGGTTACTACATTTAAAGAGGGATCCTAATCTTACAGCTTAAACTTCCAAACAAGCTCTTCTTCTGCTTCAGTGCTCTTTAAAGTTTGGTGTGAAGAAATATGACCGACAACACTTTTGGGATTCACGGGAACCTTGTTACCCAGTCTCCCTTTGGACCATTCAAATGCTTTTTGTCCAAACAGAAGGAAAAGTTTAGCTTCTCCCATGTGTTGATGATTTACATTTGATTTGATTCGATTGGCCCGATGCTGCCAGCACCAACCATTTCATGTGAGGATGCTCATACCTAGATTTGGAAACTTTGGGTTGATTATAAAGCTGATAACAACCCTCATGCATCCTCTTACCCCACTGATCATGTTAGGGGATGTGCAGCCAGGAATGATTAACTTGCTTTGTAGCACCGGCCTCGGGATCATCACCTGCACTTAAGACAGTGTCGACAGTGAAAGTCCATTTCTCAACCACAGACCGTTTCAGCTCGCAGAGCTAAATGCGGCGCGAGTGGGCTGTCTAAACTGTGTCCAGGGTCAGGTTACTCATATCAACTGGAACTTTTCTTTTCAGTTACTGAAATGTTTCATCTTTAAAGTTTGTTCAGAACAGACAAACGCTGTCAGCGTTTCTCCACCTTTTTGTTTTCGGTGTATTAACTTTCCAACCCTGCAGCCTTCCTCTCACTGTCTGTGGTTAACGAGCTGCCTTTTCTTGTTGATAGATGACGGGCTAATTAACACGCAGGTGTGACAGCAGACTCAGGTGCTCCCATCAATATGACAACACCATCACTGCTGAGCCATGAAGACAGCCCTGGATTGTATTTTAAGAAAAAGTTGTTTTTTAATATATATATATATATATATATATATATATATATATATATATCATATTTGTGCAAAACACATTTGCCAGTCATTTACTGTTTTTACATTCTATTGATTTGATTGGTTTATCTTTAGTTTTTCCTGTCATTGTAATTAAAAGGCTCAACTGTATGATCGTTGTGCATGCATACACATTTACAATGACATACAAATGTGAAAAAATCAACCCGACTGTGAGGACCGACCCTCACATGACTCCAGCAGTTTCATCTGGAAACATTTCGCTCGTAATTAAAGTTATCATGTAGCTGTCAGATAATTAATTTATTGATAACAAGAGGCATGACTAATTTGTTTAGAGATCAGCTGTCAATCATGACCCATACAGCAAACAGCACATGGTAACGTCAGTATTAATGTGACAGAATTCACACATACTAACCTAACATAAGCTTTGGCATTTTTTTTTAGCTGTGTTTTGATTTTTTTTTCCTCTCATGTACTTTCTGCCAACAATCAGGGGATGGGATCTCTGACCATTACTGTAACCAGCAACTGATGGGAAAGCTAGATATTTTAGTGTCACTTTTGGGGAGCTGTCATGTCTTTCATCTTTATTTTACTTCAGTCCAGGGAAAGAATAGACATGTATACCCAACAGACGGACCCAGTGGTGCCCAAAGTTACATACTTAGACCTGCATCTCTCATCTCGTCTCTAACTACATGACTTGTTTTACTGTATCTTAAGTCAGTAACAAATGAAGTGTATAATTTTAAGTCAGCTGTGAATAATTACTTGCAGCACATATACAGTTGAATTTCATGCTTCACAGATGAGACTCAATTTGGCAAAAATAGATGTAGTATGTATAAAGTGCAGCAGGAATAAGGGGTCAGACAGTCGCGATACCTTCATGAGTCAATTTACCTTTTAAATCTTCATATTTGTTCCAGTTAATGATTGGTCCTAATGTGTGTCCTAACTGTTGATTAGCAAACTAACAGGGTAGTAAGAACAGAGGGATCTGAAATTATTCGCTCATTCGACAAACTCAACTCCCTACGAGGAAATTCTACATAGACGACTCTGCAGTGAGGATATTGTTAAAAAAATTAATAATTTTAACAAGAATGTGGTAATTCTGTCATTACTGAGGCACAATTAAAGATTATTAGCCATCTTTGTAATGTTTAGAAATTATTATTCATATTAATAAATACAGTAATGTTGGTGCTTTGGAATGCGTGTGAGGCTACAGTGTTAGGTGTTTTGTTTTTTCGGCACAATAAAATGTAATACTTACTACATCTTCTACTATAAGAGGTGTGTTCAAAAAGTTCCAGGACTTAAAAACCCTTTACCTGAGTTATGCTCATCTCATCTCAAGATCACATTGATCTGGATGGATGGATTCCAGAGCAGCTGCTATGTTTTACATCATTCTCTCCCGTATAGATTTCACCAAACATCCCACACTTTAGCAAACTCCTCTTTTGAAACTGGCTCCATCTTTGTGTGAAGGATCTTGACCAGTGATGAAAGCTGGATCTCAGGTTATGACTGACGATTTTTCAAGTTTTCAGTTGTTAGGTGAGAGGCACGACCAAAGCATCCCCACCACTTCTTTAGTATTTACTCCATTGTGCACCACGAGTTCATCCACCAGCACAATGCTGTTGAAGTGGAGTTGAATTCAGTTCAATTCAATTTTATTAATACAGCGCCAAATAATGACAATAATGATATTATAAGGTAGACCCTACAATAATACATACAGAGAAAAATTCAACAATCATATGACCCCCTATAAGCAAGCACTTTGGCGACAGTTAAGGAAAAACTACCTTTTAACAGGAAGAAACCTCCGGTCTCAGGGAGGAGCACTTCCTCATAGGGTGTCATCTGATTTTGGGGGTTTTCTCTGTATTATTGTATCATTTTTTACCTTACAACCAATGTTCCCTCTAAGCTGCGCACGTGCGCAATTGCGCACTGCTGGCACGGTCTCTGCGCACAGAAAATCTGCGTTGCGCACAAAAAAAAATCTAACCTGAATTGAAATTAAAATTAAAACTTTAACAATTCTGTTTTGCAGTGTTAGTCAGTAAGTGACTGGCTGCTCCTGTATGGGATTAGAACGATGCCACCTAACCCATAGTCCAGCCAATGATGCGATTCACATTCGTATATACGCAGCTAATCAACGTCGTTGACAGGCTATGACAGCGTCCTTATGTGCCGACACCGGTGTTTTAGCTAGCAAAGCTGCGTGGCTGATGTGGAGTGAAGCCACGTTAATGACAACGTGTACAACCATTGGAGATGTGAGCAGCACAGACTGAACAATTGAAGGAAAAAGTGTGGACTTTATACCAGTTTTTAAATTGTGTTGATGTTTGGTTTTCTTCCTGAATACTATCGTTGTTTATATTTACTGCGGGAAGAAACGGGAAAACGCTCGAAAGCACTCTCCACCTGTGAGCAAAAACAAAACCAAAAAACCCCCCACCCTTTCCTATTGGTCGAAAAAAGTACCATGTCGACCAATCAAAAAATGATATGGCAACGTGGCATCTAGTTGTTAAGAAACGGGAGGAAGTTTTAGGAGTGACGGCGTGTTTTGAGATGTGAGAGATTTGAGACGTTTAGCGCAAATCTTGTGTAGTTAGTGTGTAGTGTAGTCAATAGTTTTGTTGTGTGTGTCAGAACAATGAGGCGACTGCTGAATGTTACAGGTGTTACAGGAGTGATACATCTGCTGTTGTCAGGCCTGCAGGTATCAGGCTGTTGTTCTCCTTTATCTCATAGTGGACAGAAATAATTTTTTGGAGTGGCACAAATAATTTGTGTGGCATTAAATTTGATGCAGAACAGCTGATTGTTCTGTAAATAGTTTGAAATGTTTATTTAAAAACGCCTTGGCTGCATTAAAAAAAAAATATAGCTGCAAAAAACTTTGTTGTTTTGCCAAACTGAGTTACTTTTTTGAAGAAGTAACTATATAATTAATTGCCCAACATTGGTCATTATATACTGTATTTTGCAGACAGAGAGTTACAGGACTCTCTCCCAGACCACAGACTCATACTCATAATACAAGTCAGAGCTTTATAAAAAAGAAAGAAAGAAAGAAAGAAAGTTGTGTTTTCAAAATTGGAGTTCAAGTTATTTTTACTTCCAATAGTGTTAACATACTACACAGGTCATGAACAAGATTTTTTTAAATTTTCATTGTAAGTGGGCTAAAGCAGTTAATTAAAAGTAGTCTAACATAAATGTAAATGCTGTAATTTGATTATTTTAATAAACCATGTAACTTGGATGGATTCGATGCTGGCGTGACCACAGTGCACACGTCTGATGTCGCTCACAGTGGTCCAAGGGATCGCTCAGGGAGTTTGTGTGTTCGCTCAGACACATGAAAAATTAGAGGGAACATTGCTTACAACATAAAGAGCCTTGAAGTGACTGCTGCTGTGATTTAGTGCAATACAAATAAAATTGAACTGAATTAAATTTAACTGTTAAGAGGAGATAAGCTAAATTCAAATCCAGTAAGCTTTTTCAGATTTAAAGGCCAGTTTCAGGATGACTGATGACACATTGCATAGAAGGTAGTAAGCAAATGTGAACACAACTTTCTTTGTTGTAGTGATGGGTCGTTCGCGAACGAAATGGCTCTTAGAGCCGAATCTTTGAAGTGAACGACGCGAGCCGGCTCCTTATCGCGAGCCGTGTGTTGCGGGAATTGCCGTCTTGTGTGTGGCTGGGTGCAGTGAGCAGTGTATGTGATGTGCGTGTGAGCATGCGCGTGAAGGAAAAAAACGCGGGGAGCGGAAGAAAAAGTGAGTGAGTGTCACGGGTAGAGAGGGCGACCGGGAGCAGCGTTCTAACGGGCTACAGCCTATGCAGTGTGTCTTTTTGAAGTGTGCAGTACCGTAATAAAAGCCTCATCTCTTCAGTACTCTCCGGTGTCTCGGCTGATTCCTGCCTGCCTCACTACTCCACAAAAGTGAAGGGAGTTAACCCCGAAGGAGGACAAACTTCGGCCCTGGAGGAAGCATCTCCCCTCGCGTCTCCCGACCACGGTCAGGGGACTGACGGCGAGGAATGGTTAACACGTGGGTTTTTTTTTTCTTTCTCCCACTCTCTCTCTCTCGCACTTTTTTTCCGCTTCACTCCGCACGCGAGCCTTGTGCTTTGCGCTGGGCAGAGGGGGGAGGGGCGGTAGTTACACTCGCAGTAGCACAGGAACAGAGCGGGAGGGAAAGAGAGCCAGGGACAACAACGTCACATTAGAAAGGTATAGTAATCATCCACAACTATTTTCAGTTTCAGATGATAAAGGATTCAGAAAGTTTATTCATGCAGGCCCATATGACAGAGAATGTGCATCTTCTTTTTCATATCTTAATTTATATTTAACTGTGTTGTGGTTTGCAGTGTTTTGTGTTGTTTCATTTTAAATTTGTTTAAAAGGAAAAGCTGAAAATTTAAATAGTTAAAAGTTGAACAGTGACTAGTTGGTTTTTGTATTATATGATTTATTTATTACATTTTATGTGGAGTGACTAAATAAAAGTATATTTACGGTGGCCCCTAGAGACAAAGCAGCAAGTACATACTCCAAAACACGTAAAAACTCAGACGCACGTAAAAAGTCCAAAACACATAAAAACTCAGGCTACATCCACACGTACCCGGGTATTTTTGAAAACGGAGATTTCTAAAAATGCCTGTCAGGGTGGATATTTTCGAAAACTCCGTTTTTGCATTTACGTGTGGATGAGGAAAACGGAGAAAACGCAGCGTCAAAGATGTGCGCCACGTTTTGTTTCAGTGAAATGAATTTCTACAATACTGTTACTGTTAATTGTACTTTCTGCAGTGTTTAAATGCTTACATATACACACACAGTTACTGCCCCTCCACACATACGACTCGGTTCTGCTTCTATGCCCCATCTTTGTTTACTATTTCCCACCGAGGCTTCTAGACTTCTGATTGGCCAACATTTCTACACGTTTAGGAATATATCGGCACCTGTTGCTTTGGCATGCTCCTAGCAGCGTTTTCCTTCATTTCTGCATTTACATGTGGACGGGATTATTTTTTAAAACGAAAACGGAAAATCTCTGTTTTCAAAAATACCCGTGTACGTGTGGACGTAGCCTCAGAAGCACGTAAAACGCCAAAACATGTACAAAAGACAACAGAAGTGCTCCAGAATGCTAGGCGCAGTGTTGAGCTTTTGTTACCTAGAGGCTACACAAGCCAGCAAGTACCAACGACCGGTGTGTGGTAGTAAGAGGTAAATGAACTTTTTTTTTTTAATTATTTGAGTATATATGAGTGCTTGTGTATAAATACACAAACAATATACATATGCTTTCAATTGTGTAATTTAAGTGATCTAGGTAGCTCTGTTTTGGAAGTTCAGTTAACGCTAGAAATGTGTTTTAGAGTTTATACGTGCTTTTTGGAGTTTGTACGTGTTTTGTCTCTAGGGGCCAATGTATATATTTATATATAAACATATATAAATAAAACCACTTTTTTTACATTAGTAATTCCTTTTGTGCATAATTTTATATTATTGTAATAATAAATAAATTAAAGCAACAAAACATTCTGAAGAGCCGGTTCGGAGCCGAAAGAGCCGGCTCTTTTTAGTGAGCCGAGCCGAAAGAGCCGGTTCTCTAAAAGGAGCCGGAAATCCCATCACTACTTTGTTGGCCTTACAAGAACATATAAACAGGTGTGTACATAAGTGGTCCGCAGGTACGCATTCGCTGTCAAAATAAAAGACGCGCACCAGATAAGAAGTTGCAACGCGCGTTTGCGTACACAAGATTTTCTGGAGGAGGACAGACATTTGTTTAGAACTCTTAAAGATGTCGAAGAAGCAAGCTCCTTTAAGAAATTACTTTGGTGTTCCTCCACCTCCAAAGAAATGTCAGAAGGAGTCCGAACCGCAAAAGAAGCGCGTATTCTCGGAAAAGTGATTGCAGGAGGTGAGCTGGCTTCAAACAAATGATGAACACACAGATATGTGGTGCAGAATATGCTGTGAAAATCCCACTCTGGCGGACAAAACAGTGCCTTTTATATGTACGCAAATGTGCGTTGCAACTTCTTATCTGGTGCGCGTCTTTTATTTTGACAGCGAATGCGCACCTGCAGACCACTTGATAATGGATTGCATTTATATAGCGCTTTTCGAGACCCTCAAAGCGCTTTACAATTCCACTATTCATTCACACACTGGTGGAGGCAAGCTACAGTTGTAGCCACAGCTACCCTGGGGCAGACTGACAGAAGCGAGGCTGCTATATCGCGCCATCGGCCCCTCTGGCCAACACCAGTAGGCAGTAGGTGAAGTGTCTTGCCCAAGGACACAACGACCGAGACTGTCCGAGCCGGGGCTCGAACCGGCAACTTTCTGATTACAAGACGAACTGTCAACTCTTGAGCCACGATCGCCCAGGACTTATGTGCACCCCTGCATATAAACCATTTCAGCGCTGACGTCAGCATCAATTTAGAGTCATCACTTCATAAAAACGAGCTGTAGGTAATAATTCTGAGCAGAAAAGACCTACTTTTTCTGTACTTGATCAGTGACATTAATTCACTATTTGGTGTCATTCTTTAAAAATTTAATCTTATTTGTTTAGTAAGGAAATTGCTCAGGCAGCATCGTACATGTAGGCCGCAGGATGCAGAGGGACTCGACAGAGCCATGTAGTAATCTTACGGCCCTGCTATTTGGATCGACTGCTGTGCACTTAAGAGAGCAGGAACATAAACACAGCGATTTTCCTGAGTGAAAGGTTGCTCCTAAACCTCTCACAAACTGTCAGTATAGATCCCTGCAATTTTGCATTCAAAGTTCAAACACACTGAACTCTGATGTAAGTCCACGATACTGAATTTGTGTCTGGAAGCAATAGAATTTGAGCACACTCATCAAAAAATAAAAGCTGCTAGGAAATATTGGCTGACTGCTTCACACACTGATGTGAAAGATATGCTAAAAATCATAAACAGTATTTATTTTATTTTAATGATTTATTTTGCACAGAGCTGCTGCAGTACTTTGAATACTTTAATTTATTTTGAAAATTAAAGATTTCAAAACTATTGGAAATCTGAAACATTCAACTGATATTTTAAGAACTAGCACATTTCTAATGTTATTTATGTCACTGGGGAGTGAAGCCTGAAACTTCCACCTTCCTTTCCTTCCAGAAGTTTCAGGCTTCACATCGTAGTTTATTATACATGCCTCTCCACTGAGAACAGCTTGGAAATGTTTATGTTAAATTTTTGGCCCCTTAAAAATGTAAAGGGTTGGCCATGGCCGGTGGGCGGCTGACCTCACACTCTGGACTGGAGAGATACCAGAGGGCCCTGAGGATTGTGGGTAAATCCCGGAGGCCTTCGGCTAGCCGCTACAAAGCTGCTCTGACAAATCAGCCGGAGGGAAGGAGAAGAAGCTGAGGCTGCATGGAGGACCACCAAGGCCAAGAGGCCCGGGGCTATGCAGGGCAATGCTCACTGCACCACTCACTCTGTGCTTTCAGTTTGGTTATTTTAATATTACGACTCATGATGAGAAAATCCATTCCTGAAACAATCCATAGAGTTGAGACGTTTATCAATTTTACTGTATTGAAGGAGTTTTTATGCCGTGTTACAAAACGTGTGCTAAAAATTTCCTGCTGTCGAAGCAAAAGGTCTCAAGGTGTTGAAACATAATCTGAACTTTATTCATCCCTTACTCTCTCAGGTCAGTCAGGATCCTTAAGCAGGTGATCAATAAATCAACAGTCAATGCATTCTAATTATTTGCCTCATGTCAGCTGCAGACAGACATTGGAAGTAGCTCAGAAACCTGAGGAGAAATGCCACATTAACATACATTTAGCAGAGACAAAGTGTTTCACCACTTTTCTATATATATCCTGATTTGTCCATGCAGAGGGAAAGCTTTTTGAGACTCTTAATCTCTGTTACATAGATAAGTTTGGTTGGTACTCATGCCCAGTGATGGGAATAACAGCGTTACAAGTAACGGCGTTACTTTTTCCAGTAACGAGTAATCTAACTAATTACTATTTCTATCATTACAACGCCGTTACCGTTACTAACAAGAAAATGCGGTACGGTCACGTTACTTTACGTATCTTATATCAGTTGCATGGAAGTAGCTGTCTACGCAAGTAATCTGGGCGCTACAGCTTTAAGCAGCTGCGCCCACTCCGGCGGACGGCAAACACTTTCTGGCAGACGATCACTTTTTGGCCAGTGTTGCCAACTTAGCGACTTTGTCACTATATTTAGTGAGTTTTCAGACCCCCTTAGCGACTTTTTTTCTAAAAAGTGACTAGCGACAAATCTGGTGACTTTTGTTGGTGTTATGGAAGACTTATGATGACTTTTTGACGTGAAAGCATGTATTGCTTTCACTTTCAGCGGGTTCTGCCGTGGGCACTTCACCCGTGCCAAAGCGCTCACAGGCGGCGGATAGTCCTCACGCAGCAGTCGCCTCTAGCTGCTGTCAGAGCAGGAGATGTTTACACCTACGCGTCCAAACTGCAAATGAATCGTGCACGAGCGAAGCCGCTGCTCCTGCACTGACTGTAATGCAGTCAGTTTTTCTTTTACTGTTACTTTTTGTGGATCACAAGGCTTAAAACTACTTAAAAGCACGCACACACATAAAAAAGTAACTATGCGAGATTGCCTGTTTTGGGTCAATTTTGTCGATCCCAAGCCCAAATAAAGGCGAGGGGTTGGAATTGTGACATTAAAAAACATAATTGCTAAAAGAAATTTAATTTGTAGTTCTAAATATATTCTAAATGCATTTAGGGTATTTTTTTACTCACTTGTGTCTCTTCCACGATGTTATTTCTCTCTCCTACAGCATTGGTTACAATAGACTATGTGCACGTTAGCATATGCTACTTCCGGTGTGGAAACTCCTGTGGGGAGCTTTGTTTCCGGTGTCCTATTCGCGCCTTGTTTACGATCCAAAACAAGTTAAGCAAATGAATGAATCAAGCGGCGATTTACATTTCTATAGATGTCTTGGGCATTTACCCAGTATATCTGTAAATGATGTTCATCGACTTGTCGATATTTTTTCCCCCGCGCCTCAGAGCAAAAGAGAAAAGGGATTCAAATTTTATATTTCTCAGTAAATGTAAACAGCAGTCCCTCGTTTATCGCGGGTGTTATGTTCTAAAAATAACCAGCGATAGGATAGGTGAAATCAAGTAGCCAATTTTATTTTTTGACGGTGCAAAACGTTTCGTCGACATCGTCGACATACAGTACTGAACTTCAAGTCACACTGCTAGCGATCGATGCAGCGATTCTGTACTGTACAGGAGAGACGGCACGGAGGAGATCGTCTGCAGCGATCAGGACACAATGTGATGTAAAAAAAAAAGCATGCAAACTTGCACTAAAAAATCTGTGAAACAGCGAGGTGAAAGGTGAACCGCGTTATAGCGAGGGACCACTGTAATTTTGAAGGTAAGTCACAACATACCCTTCGTAAATACTAATGTATAGAAACCCTTACCAGCAATCGTTCATTTTTTTGTGTGGCTTTTTTTCATGGTTTGTTAACATGCTGTGTAGGTGTGTACTTGACTAGCTGATATCGACATAATGGGGAAACATCTGGTTTGACTATTGTTCACCTGTAGTTTGAATGCTGAACATTTGCCTGTTTAAATCATAAGACCAGTCACTATACAGAGATTCTGAGCTTCTGAATGTGGACGATGTGTCTTCTGATTCTGTAATGCAGTTCTGCTTGTGTTGAGTGATGTAAACAACTGATCGATCTAAGTGCTTTAAACGTCAAAATTGATCATTAGATTTTTTATGACACAACAATGGTGAGTGTTCCCACCTTCTGCTCTTTGTAACTTAACGCGATCTTTCCGTTTTCGAGTTTTGGACATGATTTTGGAGTATATCTTCGCAGTAGCGATTGACCGCAAAGTAAAGCTACCGGAAATGTACAACCCCACATCCGGTCTCAAACCAGGAAGTTAGCATTTTCTCTTGCACAGGGTCCATTACATAAGCATTGCCAATTATGCAAATTAGGGTGATGACATCATTTAGCGACTTCTAGCGACTTACTGAGGAGTTGGCAACACTGTTTTTGGCACAACACCTGGAGCTAGGGGGGCAAAACGTCGCATGAGTGCTGCTGTTTGACTGAGGAACAATAAAGTAGTCGTGGTAAGCCAATCACATGACCACTTCAAGATGACAAAGCAACAAAACAAAGCAACTGGTGAGATATACCAGTTTTTAAATTGTGCTGATAGGCCACGTAAAACCAGAGTCA
This sequence comes from Pelmatolapia mariae, assembly GCF_036321145.2. NCBI lineage: Eukaryota > Metazoa > Chordata > Actinopteri > Cichliformes > Cichlidae > Pelmatolapia > Pelmatolapia mariae. The sequence goes on along the minus strand of NC_086228.1, from coordinate 10,627,460 downwards.
TGATAAACAATATATACGCGTGTTTTTTCCTGAATAGTTTCGTCACGTTTAATGTCTAAGGACAGCGCTAGCAAGCACTCTCTGCTTATGACCAAAAAATAAAAAAAACAAAACAAAAAACAGCCCGTTCGTTTTGGTGGAAAAATGCTCCATGTCGACCAATCAAAAAATGATATGGCAACATGACATTTGGTTGTTTAGGAAGAGGGGGAAGTTTTAGGAGTGACGGCGAGAGAGAGAGCGAGTTTTGAGATGTGAGAGATTTGTGACGTTTAGCGTGTTTGGAGTGTGTAGTTCATGTGTTGTCTTGTGTAGTTAGTGTGTAGTGTTGTGGATAGTTTTGTGTTGTGTGTCAGAACAATGCTGAATGAAAACAGTAGGAGTGATACACCTGCTGCTGTCAGACCTGCAGGTGTCAGGCTGCGATGTTCTCCTTTATAGTGGACAGAAACTGTTTTGTTGGAGTGGCACAAATAATTTGTGTGGCATCTTATTGAAGAACAGCTGATTGTTCTGTAAATAGTTTGAAATGGTTATAAAAAAGGGTAAAAGGTAAATGGCTGCAAATAACTTTGTTGTTTGCAAAACTTGTGCATATGATTTTAAAATCGACAATTTATATTTGCATTTAAAGTTATGAAATATGATTCAATAAACATCTTTGTGGTTGTTACAGTAAAAAATATAACTTTATCTACTCGGATTGCATGTTTTTTTGTCTGATTTTAGATCAATTTTGTTAATACAGTATGTCAAAATGAAAACATAGCTGGAAATTCAGACACGTGAAGTTGTGCTGAAAAGGATGATACCAAACAAGGCAAAGTAAATAGTCTTTAAAGGTGAAATGTAGAGGTAAAATCAAAAGTAGTTAAAAATGGCCAATTATACCCTGGACCCCATGGTTAAACATGTTTTTAATGCAATAGTTACTTTTCAAGTAATTAATTGCTTTTAGAATCTTGTAACTCAGTTACTAACTAAATATAATTAATTACTTTTTCAAAGTAACTTGCCCAACACTGCTCATGCCAGAGCAGAGTTCGCACTGTGCAGCAGGTGACGTCGCAGGTAAAACTGTTCACATGTGGATAAAAGTACCAAAGTACATATACTTATTTATGGTTACTAGTTTAGTAAGAAAAATTTCACATTGTGAGACAAACAAGACTCGGCTATTTTGCATGATCTTTTACATGTTTAACCATGTAGAACAGTGCAATACGCACAATAAGGTCAAAAGCAGGTTCTGTTGACTTGGTGCAGTATTTTCATCGTTGATAAAATACAGTTGGGGCAGGATGGCTCTGTTTCTGTCTAGTTGCTGTTCAGTTGTTTTTAGCCTGGGACTAAAGAAACATAACACTTTCTACACTCAAATTATTTTGTTAAATTATTAACATCTGATGCCTTGCTCCCGAATTAACATCAGCCTTAACATTAGCCATAGCTGCTAGCTTAATGATAGTGTGGGGGCTCATCTTTAACAATAACACATGGCTAATGTGCTTTGCTAATAGTCTAGCATTTCAGGTTAACACACTATTGACATAAATGTAGTAATGATGCTGTTGACACTGGAGTTTTAGTGACCTCTCAAAATTCCTCCTGAAGTGTTGTTTAGTGAACATGAACTACTTCAGCTGCTAGTGAAGGGAGGGCTGTGTGAACATGTGTCAGCTGGAGGAGGCACAGAGGGCACTGTATCTGAGTATCTGAGTATTGATTTTTTGATGACCCTACTCAAATCTGCACCTATATATTATCCACAAACATGAAGGCTACACCATGATTGCAACTAACGTTGCTCTAATTCACATCCTTATAACCTCCACATACTAAAGACTGGATGAGGAAATACTGAGAAGGAAGAAGAGCCAGAAGCAATAGAGTTTTTGGCTTCACTTAAACAGAAAACAACAGCTTTGTTTAACTTGTTGGATATTTGGTTTCACAGGCTGTGCTGCCATTTCTGTTATTTAAATGCAGGCATGCATAAAAGCCCAACGCCCCCGATACCGGGGGCAGGAGGAGGGACATCCGGTTACATGGACCGCGACCCAGCTCTGTTATGTAAATATAGACAAAAACGTCTGAACTAAAAGCTCATACAAACCATTTCTAACACCACTAAACAGCTAAAACAACAAACCAATAAAAGAGCATGTTCCACGAAATGAAATAGACATAAAGCGCAGAATCCCCCGTTGTGGCAAAGTAACACCTGAACTGAAAGCCGACATCTCACAAATGCCAAAACCAGCAGATGACAAAAAATTCAGGTTTGAAAAATATTAGCATGGTTCTATGGGCCCCACGTATTTTTTGTCTAAGTCCACACACAAATCTTTTTTACGCGCACACAAATTCTTTTTACACATACAAATCCTGATTTACAAGTACAAAACTGATTTACAAGTGCAAAATATTTATGACCACAATTTGAGCCCATATGGTTCTGTCTCACCTGTGCATCCAAAACAAATTTCCACGGCTACATTAAGTGAATAACTCCATCTCTGACAATGCCTCAGAGCAGTTTCCCATCAAAATCAAATCACCATTTTCTGCCCGGTTACAGAGATTTCACTGGACGATGGCGAGTGTCATGCATCTGCTCCACATGTATTTCTCGCCGTTCTATTTGTGATTGGTTGGGATTTATGTAAACGCAGTGATGTCACGGTGATTCAGTCCATTTATCTTTTACTATTTACCTGCCGTGAGTGTTGCAATCACCCATGTCTACTAGCGCCGTGCCTCCTTCCCTGGTCAGTGGGGTCCAGCAGGTAGTAGCAGTGATGTCACCTGCTATCACTCTACGCATGTAGTTTCGCACAACAAGTGCCAATTTAACAACGCCACCCATCAGACCACTCAACCTGGGGCTGCAGGTAGCAGAGTGTTAAAGTTATGAAATCTGAAAAAAAAGTTACAAGTTTACATCAAAAATAAACCTCTAAAACAAATGAAACCAAAATTGTTATGGAAGTTATCATATTTATCTACTGAGCTTTTGTTTCTTTCAAAAAACTTTAAACGATTTGAGTCTACCTGGATGTACGTGTTTATTGAGACTCAACCCTGAAGTCTTCACGTGAGCAGGGTCATTATTCTTATCATTATCATTCTTTGTGGAAACATTTCTTGGCATTCTTTCAGCTCGCTTTCCGTTTTCTATCCATAGACATGAAGAATGTGTAATTACCTGAAGGGGTGAAACAACCAAACTCTGTTAGCACCACTGAAATCCTGCTATAATGAGAAAATGCAAACCACTTACAGACAAAAGCTCTAGCATTTTTCACACCTCACTTCAACAGCTAATGACACATACTAACACAGTGGCCCTCCACTGCTGCTCAGCCTTTCCGCCAAAAGAACCTCACAAAACACTTTAAATACCTGAGCTCAAGAAGTACACAGCAGTCAATGCTTCAGTTTCCATTTCTAAAATAACTTTGAGAGAAACTTCCAGAGTCAGATGAGAAAATGAATATCAGGCAGGGGAAACTGCTAGCTTAGCGGTCTGTTACCAACGGTTATTGTTTGACAAATAACTAATAACAGGAACAGTTAATAAGTCATTTCATGTTCACATTAACACACAAGACATAACATGCAAGGCTGCACTGATTGGAAAATAGTTTTTTACATTTTAATTGGGTCAGTCAAGCTGTTTTTTTCTGCTTCTAATTATGCAAAGAGGAGAAAAGAAGATAATTCTTTTTGTTGTTACGGTGACATATAAACTGAATGGCCAGTTTATTAGGAACATCCAATAAAAACTGTGTTATATAACAGTTTTTACAATAAATATGACTATTATTTATTTAGAATGTTCAGTTTGAACTATTTTGAGTTATTTGGTTTAATAGTGGGAAGTGGCCCTAATACTACATTTACAGTATGTACAGTATTTACAGGACCAGTGCAGAAAAGGTGTTGGACTCTGGAAAGAAGACATTTGGCATTTAAAACAAAGTACAAATCCTTACCAAATAACTTTTATGCAGAAATAAAACCAAATAATGCATGAAAAGAAAACAGCAGTTAAACACATGGGCAAAATAAAACCGAGAAGATGAACTGGAAGCCTGCTAGTAGGTAAAGGACCAGACATAACAGTGACATCTTTGAGAGCGATTACCAACCAACTAGCCTTTCACTGGGTGGGTAACGTTTGGAATGGGTGGAATGTCATGTATGTGATGAGCCGGGAGAGAGGATGTGTTGGTGCCACATTCTATCCAGCCCATTTAGTCTGCATGATTAGCAAACACCCTGCAAAAAGCCCAAATTATATTCAGTGTGCTCACACTTATTCATATACATTCATTCATCCATTTTCTGAATCGCATATCCCGCTCAGCGGTTTCAAGGAGACTGAAACATCCCTGCTGACAGGAGGAAAGAGGTGAGGTACATCGTGGGCAGAGAGAGACAGACAGTCGTTCACACCTGTACGGTCATCGTCCTGGGTTTGAGTTGTTTGGTATTGTGTCTATTCTATTTATATTTTATTATTTTCTCATGTTTAGTAGTTTTCATCAGGTTTTATTATATTAATGGTTTCCTTGAGTTTTTGGTTCCACCCTCCTCTCTGAAGTTTCTCTGTATTTAACCTGTCACTTATTTATTTCCTGTTTTACTTTGAAACTCTTTGTCCTTTCTATCTTGTTTGTAGTTTTCCTTCCCCTATCGTGTTACCATAATTGTCCACCTGTTCCTATTCCCCTGATTGGCCCTGGTGTATAAATAGCCTCAGTCTCTGTCCTGTGTTATGCTGTCCGCGTTGCTCTTCTTCGTCCTGTTTCTGCTGGTTTGCAGCATTTTTGTAGTTTTCTGAGCCTCCACACACAAGTTTTTTTAGGGCTGCTCAGAAATACTCCGATGCAGGCACTTCTTTCTCCCCTGAAAGAAATCCTGAAAGATGTCCCACTGAAAACTATCTTTGACACAAAGTCCTTTGATCCACGGCTGAATTCAAAAAGTATCAATCAAATCATTTACTACTGATATTTCTGTAAGGTGAATAAAGTGGGAATAGCTTCTTGTTCATTTGGATAATTATTCTTTTTACAAAGTTGAAGAACTGCCCAGGCTTCTAAGCCCTGTCCCTCTCCAATTTACATTTGGCTGAAATGCTTGACTGCAAGGAAAATACTAATCACAGCCGCTAAACAGACTAAAAGTCAGAATCGAAGCAATTAAGCTTTATCTCCACCTGCAGTGATCTAAACTCACATTTTCTCACTGAAATTAAGAGCACTTCCATCCCATTTGCTGTACAACTTTTGGCCACACACACACACACACACACACACACACATTTTGCTGTGTCCGTTTGGCTGTAAAGGATTACACCAGTGTAGCAGTAATTAGTTGTGGCATAATGAACATTTGGCCCTGTGGCAAGGAATAATTAAGCAGCACTTTGCGGTGATCGGTAACGAGGTGACGAGGCCAGAAAACCTCACGAGCTCAGCAACACTCACACTTAATGGGATTTATTACACTGTTGAACTGCTTTTCCTACACAGAACATGAATAATGCATCCATACACGCACTATATGTAAATAATTCAACCCTCCTCTGTGTCATTTTCTACATGCATACCTCTTTAAAGCTGAAAAGTCAGGGTCATTAGTGTCAAAAAATAGTTTTTGGTGTCATGGTTTATTAAACAGAGCCTCGTGAGCAGGCTGCAATAACATCGCCTTCATCTAGAAGTTTCTGAAGTCATCGCTCTTGTCAGATCAGTACCTGGGAAAACGTTCTCCGTACACGGGTAACTGAATTACCCAGAACAGAGCGCTGACATTTTGACCAGTCTAGTCTCTTTGATTTATTAGCATGTTATTGTCAGCACAAAAATCGCAGAGCTCAAACCTGCAAAGCTTATTTCCGATCCTAATTATTTGTCTTTTACTGTTTTTATTATTATGATTTTATATGGGTACAGATGAAAATGTGAAAAAATATTCTGTCGACGTTATTACTTAATTTATACTTCATCAAATATAATACGGCCTTTAATTTGTTATTTTTATCATTTAAACTATAAGAAGCTGTTAAATGATTTTCTCACTGGAAATTCTGTATATCTTTAAAGGTGTTTTTTTTTTTAAGTGTTTCATTTTCATCGAATTTTAATCGCTGGAATATTTGAACTTCAGTCATACGCCAACATGCCCTGTGTTCTGATTGCATTCACAGGCACTATTCCTGTGAACAGTGATAAAGCGGTGTGCAGTACACTGTGGGACAAAACAATGGTGGTAAACGAAGCCTTTTTGTTGTTTCTCAGATTGCACATCCTCGATTCCACTCCTCGCCTCCTCACCTTGAATGTGAGTTCCTCCAGAGATCTGAGTGGAGGCGAGGAAGGAAGGAGAGAGGTGTCGAGGCGATGAGCGTCTAACAAAATGAGATGCCGTCACTTCTGAGCCCAATTTAAAAAGATGTCAATTAAAAGTTCCGCGTGGCACAGCTGTATCATCTGTTCATTGTTTGGGGACAGACTATTGCTGCAGTTTATGATCTCAGATGTCAGACAAGCATAAACCGTGTCCATGACAAGTTATATAATTAGGCGTGCTTTAAATGAAACTTACAGCATTGCACAATGTGACAATAATTTGCAGATTTTACACATTTGAGGTTATTTTTATAATCGCATCCAAACAGTGAAGGTCAGGCAGCTTGATCACAGAAGACAAAAAAACAGCAGACCAGTGTTTGACTAGCTTTTTGCCATCCAAATATTTTGCTAGGAAAATGTGAAATAGGAGCAATGATTTACTGAAATTTGCAAACATGCATGGAGATGCAGTATATGAGGCAAAAACCTTGAAAGTCAGTTTTTGGAGTGACCACTTTTATTCTTTGACACAGCTCAAGACTTTTGCACAGTCCAACATGTTACTGCACACTGAATTACACTTCAGTGTGACTGTGTGGTTTACCTGTTGCATTCAAAACTCCACACCAACCAGACAATAAGGTGATGCTAACCTGCTGATCAGAAGAGGCGGGCTTTTAAAAGTAGTGCGGTGAGGGGTTGTGCCTTCAAGAGCCCAAAGCCGGGAGATCGGGGAGATCTGCTGTACACAGAGCACCTCTGACCCTCGCTGTAGCCGGACACATCGAAATGTTACATATTTTCCCTACACGATGAAAATAATCACCAAAATAAAGGCAAAGCTACCAAAGAGTTTTTGGAATGTTTTTGAGTTTGAAATCAGGGAAATGACCTCAGCCTGTGACTCCAGTTCTGTCAGTCACTGCTAAAGACTGAACTGAGACAACAAAGATTCCCCGAAACAAGCAGGAAGTGAGGATGGCGGCAGTCCAGATCCGGCGGTACATTAAGAAGGAATGCATCACGTGTCTGATGACTGATGTGACTGGACTGGACGTTAAAGTGGTCACATGCTGCCTCACTGTATTAAAAACACCAGCAAAGATTTTACAGCAAAATGTTATTTCATAAAAATGTTCACTATTGACACCTCTGAGGTGGAAAATGGATCAGAAATGAACAGTTAATGCGATTACTAAATCAAATCTGCATGATTGGGTTCACAGAGTTTATTTTGCACTTCTTCTACTTTTTACTGCGAATGCCTTCTTTGTATTTGATTCGTGGGGACTGTTTCTTTCGCTGTTCCAACTTGTTCAGATATTTTTTGAAGCAGATTCACTCTTCTACTTTCATGTTTATGCCATTTTTTTTTTTAAATCCTTGAATCGTGCTAATTAATCAGCGTTTGAAGCGTATGAATGCATTTCTTTTCCGTTGGCGGCTTTTCACTTGTTTTCTCAGGATAAAGAAGCTTTTACGGCTCGATGCTGGATTAAACGACTCCCTCGTGATGGATATTTTTTTGCGGTAAATGTCGACTTTTTTCTGCTTCTAATGTGCTTTACCTTCCTCGACATTGCACCATGCAACCAGTCAGATTGACTTGTGAATTATGTCAAAAAATCCCGAAGATGAAAGACTCCTTTGAAAGCAGCAGTAAAAGAAATCAAGTCTTTCAGCCGGCGTTTGAATCGGCGACGAGGCGCTGCCAGATCAAAATCCGATCAAACAATAACATTTTTCCCTTTTTTGATTGTGATTAGGCTGTATTTTCTGACAGCCACTAGAGTAATTGTGAAAGTAATGAGATAGTGGCAGTTTTTTGTGCTTTCTCCTTTCAAATAATGAAAAGATGATGAAAACACCCGTGACTCCAGGAAAGAGCGTTGCTGGGTGGGAAAAGGACTTCAAAGGGAATGTGATAAGCAAATGTAGTCGAGCTTTCAGTCTGAACCAGGCACTTTAATCAAATTGTTTCAGAGGAATCAAACTACAAACACGGACACACAGACGAGTGGGAAACATTGATTTTTCAGCCCGTGAACTTCCTCTTACACACAGCTCGTGCAACACACCGCCAGCACTTTCCTCCTTTAATGGTGTATTTAAAAAAAATAATTTTTCCAGTCTTGGTTGACCTCGGGGGCAGGAAAACGTCCAGACATCCCGGTCCTTTATGCCAGTCTCCTCTGTGTTTGCATGTCCATATGATGTAACAGGGTGTGATGTTGACTAAATGCTTATTCTCTATACAAACATGAGTCTGTATCTGCTGGTGAACCCGAAAAAAGCCATTTGACAGATGATATGACCAAAAAATGCAAGTACAGTATGTTATGTTAAAGCAGGGAATTTTGCTTTCATGAGTAAGAATAATGCTGTTAAGAATCAAGTGAATTTTCTGTGAATTCCAGCCTGAAGCTCAGATTCTTTCCTTCAACACGAGAGTCAGGACTATAGACTCTATGATGATAAATGCTGCTGCTGGCCATTTATGATCCCTGCTATTAATTGAGGATCTAATCAAGTTATACTTTGCAGAAATGGATGGAATAACTTGAGATTTTATCCCACAGCCGCAACTAACAGCCTTTTCTCATATACATGAAGTGAAGGACAATTTTGAGAAATTTGAAAGAAAATTTGTCTAAATTGTAATTCTTTGTTTAAAAAAATGACAAAAAGTGTCGTTAGCAAAGCAAACCATATTTCTAGTGTGATCTAAACAAGGAATGCACGACCGCGTTCAGCCTTCACCAAGTTTAAAGTTTTGCAAAGATTTTTCTTAGAAGTACATCTGAGCCTCTCTGTGGCAGGAGCAGCAAGGAGGACGAAGATCAGCGCTGTTTTCAAAGAGACCAAGTCCCAGAGGCGAGCTGGCAGACGGCTGGCTGGCACACGAAGGAGATCAGAAGGAGTATCACAGGTAAGCACAAAAATCTCAAAGCAATTAGGAGTATGAACAGAGTCCACTTTAAATATTGTTACAATCCGATATTAAATAGGTGAAAGAGCTGGTCCTTAAATACTGAAGGTGAGAGTTCAGGTGATGAAGGTGTGCCAGCCAAAGATCCAGTTGGAGCCTCGGCCTCTGCCATGCCTCTGGCAAGACGGTGAAATCTGCTCACAGACTCGTCCACGGAGGCAGAGGGAACAACTTCATGATTGTGGCCTTTTCATGGTTTCTTCCCCGTCCTTTTCAAATATCATTAAATAACCTGAGAACAAACAGTCCTCCACAAAAGAACTCCACCTCAACCTGCAGCAGTAAAACACTGCTAAAAACATAAATACATCATAAACACATCATTTACTTAAAGGTGCAGTCAGTCATTTTGTGTGTGTTTTAAACAGGATGCGCTCATAAATATACACTGATTAGTGTTTAATTACAGCTTCCAACAAATTGATGCATTCTCATGAACTTAGAATTAATCCATTAAAAATACATAGGACCAGTTTGTGGAAGCCGTCGTGTTCCCCCACCATCTTGAATACAGCGGCTGAGATGGAGTTGCTGTTCCACCTAATCGCTCTTCATGTATGTGGCTAGAGACTGACCACATATGAAGGATGTTAAGGTACATTTAAAATCATGCCTGCATCTGTTCATCATCTGAGAAGTGGTACCCTTCACCAAAGAAGTGTGGTCTAACACACATCCATAAACATTCTTATTAATAGCCAATATTGTCACAAATAGTTATTGTTAGCAAATTACACATGTGACCCAAATTTCCAAACAGACAACGAGGCAGCAAAACAACAAAAACAGCTTGTTGTAAGCTAACATTGTGCCAGCTAACATTCGAGTGTTCTAAAAATCACACTTTCCCTCTGAAAAACAGTTTACTTCTCATATCGTATGAGAGTTTATTTGCTAAGTGTAGATTCACTTTAAAGAAAGTTTCGCTAATGCTGGCTAACAGTGGCTAACATGCTAACAGCGACAAAAACAGTGGTACTTACTGACAGAAAACTTCAGGATATCCTCAAGAACTCACCTCAGAATCGCTAATGGACAGAAATGATTTTCAGAGACTCGTATCAGACTCCTTTTACAAAGTTTTGCAACTGCTGTTTGTCCTGTGGCGGCCAGTGTAGCTTTCCTACCTAGCTAGGTAAGAAAACAGAAGTCATTTTACAGCAATTTGCAATCTAGTAACATTGAGTGCAGATATCGTTTCACTTTTAAAAGTGTGAAGACTCTACAGACTGTTTTTCTTGAATAATTCTATGATTATTGTGTATTTAGAAATACCTTCACAGAAAATGTTTTTAGAGAAACAGAGAAAATCCTAACACAGAGCCTAATAGTCCACAAGACTTCCTCAAACTGTGGAGGGTTAAGAAGGGTTTCAGAAACTTACGCTGGGCAGTCTATATAGATGACTGTTTCTCTTAAAGATGGTGGATTTGATGCAGTGGCCGCTTCATTCTTTTCCTTTAGCCATGAGGCAAAGAAGAAGGCAAACACGAGCCAAATATCTGTCTGTGAAAAGCAAAGCGATGGCTGAGCATTAGTCTGCTTCCATCCAAGCCGGTTAACCGAAGAGCTGCCATTACTCATGTCCTAACAGCCTGTAATGGAATTTTCCTCGGATGAGCAAAAGGTTGTCAAGCCGCTAGCTGCAGATCAGAAAAGCAGCTTGGTGGACTGGAAGTCCAACAGAAAGAGATGAGAGGGGGAGCATAGGCAAGCTGAACACACACACACACACACGCACACACACACCAGGCCTACATCATAATGCATAATGCAATACTTTATTCTCTTTATGATTTATGCCAGTTCCTATTAATGGAGAGAAATGTTACTGCTGAGGAAAACCCACCATTCTATGATATTTACATTATTTGTTACCATGCTGTTTTTGGGTGTAACTATTGAAAAATATATGTATCTGTGACACTCTATACAACACAGATTAGGTCCTTAGTTTAACATCCAGCCTTCTAATTCATCCCTGATAATGGGACATTTCCATTTTGAATAATGGTAACGTGCAATGCCCAACAACTTTTGTTACAAATTACTCATTTAAACATGTCAAAGTGCTGATTTGTTTCATGAACCTGAAATATTTTACTGTGTTGCATGTAGAGTTCATCGCTGTTTGCGCAGTGGATTTACCCAGAGGGATCAGGGTGGGTCAAAGGTCAGGGAGAGAACACCAGCAGGGGGTTGGTAGTTCAGCATAGCGGTTGACATGTGTGTCTTCACTTTGATCAAACGGCGTGACCCTCTGATCTCTGAGCAGTATCACACTGACAGTCGAGCTAATTCCTTTCAATTAAAAAGCAGACTATCGGTGAAGCACCTCGTGGTGGTGAGCAGGCACTGGGATGTCTCCCAGTGAATCCCACTCACGATGTCTGGATGACTCATAGCACCGGGTACTGCCGTGGGGTTACTGTTGCCATTACACAGAAGTGTTTCCTGCAGGGTGTCGAGTGATGATCGCGTTTGACTGAAGAAAGTGTTGAGATTCACAAGAAAGAGCCACAAAAGTTTTAACGTTTGTGAAATAAGGACAATATGACTTCTAGTTTGTTCATTTTTTGATTTTTGGTGAATTTAGCAGATTCTTTCTCAGTAACAATAATTATTTTCTTAATGTGGCTTTTTTTCCTGCCATTTGCATGTGTGTGGTTTACAGCAAATTGTGTGTCAGTGATTCTCTTTCTCTGTTAGTCCTGTGGTAGAGTGGCCACCTGCAACCTGCACCGCAACACAGCCGAATGTATGCAACACGAATACTCCAAAAGGTGGACGCCGAGGTGATGCTATACCTGCTGCTCCGTCTGTAGCTTTTCGTCAGTCTGGGAGCGCGGTGTTGTTTCTGTGTAACTGTTTCCCTCGTTGTCAGGGTTCAAAAATGCGCCATGTTTGATTGATCACAACTGCTGTCGAGTGAAAGTGACCACAGCCACCCTCCACACCTAAATATGGACTTTAGTTATTTTAACCTGGAAACCCATCATCTGCCACTTGTTAGTAGTTTTGTGTGAATTGACCTGCACTGAATTAGGAGGAAACATAAACACTGATAACAGCCATTGAATTTGCTGATAACATTCAGAATCGCTCATATGTTTTTGGCAGCTCAGGCTGCCTTGTGCCATTTATCAAAAAACACTCAAATAAAATGTAAATGTAAGTAAAGAGCCCAATTTCAAAAAGCAGTTATTCTCACTTGTCCGCTCGTGTATTTCTTAATGCTTAATAATATTTCTGAACATTAACTATGAGGCTGATCACAGAGAATGGAACAAGAAATACATTTAGTACTTTGTGTTAAGTACAGGGACAGTGAATGTGAAGTTGAGGTGAAATGCACCTTTAAACCGCCCCCTTTTATTCACAGCAATTTCCTATTGACAGCCTGCTGGGACTCTGAATTGAAAGGGCATGATCTTTTCTGAAGGCAGACAGGGGATTGTACAGATACTATTTTCAGAACCACATCAAGCCAATTAGCACAGCAGCAGCTAAGCTGGTGCATGCTGGGAGCCTGTGAAAGTATAGGAAGTGTGTGCGTGAGTGTGTGTATTTTATGGAAGCTGAGCCATATGTTCGCATTCTGACTGTATGTGCTTGTGCATCGTGCTGCATGTCTCTTCGCAGCCATGTGGAGGGTTAAAATTATCCCAGGCTCGTTAGCTAAAGCGTCCCAAGTGTCTGCTAATTAGCACATAATAGGACAGGCGCGTCCGCCACAGAGGGCCCTGTAATTTAAGAATAAAGTTCATTTTCCTGCCAGAGACATTCCTCACAGCCGTGACCGGGCGACTACAATTAGCCCCTTCTCCATTAGCATCGCTCGTCAGCCGTGAACCATCAGTTATTATTAGCTAACAGTGCTGTTATTACACTGCACACAGCACAGGAGGAACAAATCTCAGGATGCCTGCTCCTTTATTAAACAAAAGCATTTTTTCCAGCTCATTTTGGTCGAATTCATTATGTTGCACAAGTTTTCTATGGAAGTAAAGCTGCGGTTTAAGAGGTGGTTTAGCTTCCCGATACGCGATTTAGTTAGTTGGTGAACTTCAGAGGTGGCTTCGAGGGGCAAACAGGAAACAGCAAAAATGAATGTGTTGAAGGTGTGACTGTGCAAGCAGCAGCTGGAAATAGAACGTAGATGAATCACGTTGGGTTTTTTCTGTAATTGCAGCCCTCACATTCAGAGAGAGAAACCACGTCGAGCCATCTGGAGCTGCAGCTATCAGCTTCTGCAGAGGACTGCGAAATTATCACAACATCAACATTCACAAGGATGATTTCCAAAATTAGTATCCACCAGCTGAAACATTGCAGGTATAATGTAGGAACATCTCAATTCTGTTTAACAAATATTAAACTTTGTAGCAATCTGGAGGCTCTTACAGGGAAATATAACATTACAGGTTAAATAATTTCATGTTTTGCCATTTGTTTGTGTTGAGCAACAGCTGTCATACATACTGATTTATTTTTAAATCTTCTTTACTGGTGTGAAACGACAGACAGCTTTCAGGAACAGATGACAAAGAACATTATTCAGTCATTCATGTGATTACTAGGAGTCCTTGCCTAGAGTTAGACTTACTGTTTACTGTTTTTTAACAGGACAACTTTGACAAAAAAATTAAAAAAAAAGAAAGAAATGAATTTTTTCTATCATTTTTGTTGCATCTGACATTTATGTACAATTTATTGTTTATCATAAAAAATATTTAAAAAATCACAATGATGATGTAGAGGTCTCAAAAACTAATACGTCAAATATCCACTTGGCAATACGGGGTTAATTTAACTGTCAGCAGAAAAAGAATGTTTTCATTCTGATCTTTATGATTCCTAAAATTTCAGACTTTCAACAGTAACATGTCAAAACAGATTTCATTTATCTCCCCTAGTGTGTTTTCCGTTATTGTTTAACATGAAAATGTCAAACTGTGTCCGTTCTTTCAATTATTATGGTTTAGTAATAATTCAAACAGATTAATACATTGTTGTAATAATTTTAAAATGATTGATACAAAGATAGAAAAGTGGGCGGCATCACTGAGGGGGAAAAGTTTTGCTGGCTGAGTGGGCGGGAGCCACACACACGACCCACAGATGAGACGTCTGCGAGGATTTGTGCAAAACGAAATGCATCAGAAACTCTTCAACTAACTACATTTTTTTGGACATATTTTTGAGAAATAGTTGTAGCGAGTGAAGTTGAAATGATTGAATATCCAGTTGTCCTTGAATGCATCATTGCTTGGCTGTTTTTGTGTGTAGTCAGGATTCTCAGTCTGCATCTATGGCTGGCTTTTCCTGTGCTGCAACACATATTTGAAGAAATAAATGGTTAAAAAAATCCAAAAGAAAGAAAACAATCCTGTTTGTGACTCTTTTTAAACAAAAATATAACTTCTGTGTCAGAAGTTATATTTTTGCAAGAGGTTTCTACTTGTTAAAATATTAAAATTATCTTTTATAATCTGTCTTAAAAAAAAAGGTGCCTGCATGAGTGCTGAAAACAGGATGTGTGATGTTGTGGACATTCTTCCTGTTCACACTGCCAAAGAATGAAAAGAAAAATCATTTGACTTGAAAAAAAAGTTCTCATAATCCAAAAAGATTTAAAGAATATAACTGAACCAAAACAAATTACAGCATCAGATAAGACAAAAACAGAAGTAAGTTTTGTGTGAAAAAGCAGCTACTCCTCCTTCGTAGACAGCTGGTGGCAAGATATGATAAGACTGAGGAAAACACGATCCTTATTTGTGCTGCAAAAGCTTTGTCAACCATCACTGCATCCCTGCAACCTGCGAGATACAGTCACGAAACGTAACGTGTAAATCAATATGAGTGATGAGTTGGCAGACGGGCGTGGTCTGAGCCACGAGTATTTCTAATAATGCACCGATAGGTACACGTGGACTGGAATGTCACCATGCTCACAGGTGGAATGGCCGGGCTGATCTCAGAGCAACATGTGCTCCATGTCCATCTTTAAACGGATATCTTTGTTCAAATAGCAGCACGTGACATTTCGCACCACAGTTTACTCTCCACCATCTACCTACGTTATCATTTAACCGCAGCGCACATAATTGTCATGTACATTTTCTGGTACTTCAGTCTGCAGCCCGGGTTCAAATCCCTCCCGTATTGAACTTTGCTTCCATTTGTTTCAGCTAATCGACAGCTGATATTTAAAAATCAGTAGAAACTGTAAACTAATGACGGAAGACGAAGGGAGCTGCTGATGCTCCCAGACAGCCGATCGATCAGCGAGCCGGGGAGTCTCGCTTCCGCTGGCCCCGCCCACCCTAACCTTTACCGCCACTGGTCGACAGGTCCATCAATCAACTTGACTGACAGCTTCAGCAGCCGCTCATTGCGCCGATCGATAGCATGGATTTTCTTCTTTCAGACGTGGATATTATGACATCTGATGGCGAGGTGGTTAATATTCTTCTATCTGAGATAAACACACAGAGTGAAGAGACTGGAGGTGAAGATCAATCTGTGTGCCGGTCGTCTTATCACCGCTGCCATTCAATAACACTTTGAATGGGGGATGAATGCAGGAGGGTGGAAGATGATTGATTGTTCCCAAGGAGAGCGCACCCAGGGACTCCCCATTAGAAAATGACGGCGCCGAGGGAAAATAAATAAATTAAAAATGAATTAACTTTGACATACTGTAACTGATTTTATTGCTACACTAGAAACTCAGATCAAAACTCCACCAAACAAGTTCATAATATGTTATTCTAATAAAAATAACGTGACACTTTAATCATGTTATTTTTCATATTTACTCTAAATGTCAACTGTATATGACTAGCACTCATTTTTTCTGTATTTCTGCCTAAAAATCCTTTGAGGTAAATAAATGAAATATTGTCAGTGGTCTTTGGAGGTGCTGGTGGGATTAGGCTGAGCTAGCCTGTTTATCCCTGCTACCAGCAGGTGCAGACAGGAGAGCGGCGTTGGTGATGTCAGGGAAAAATTGGCCAAAAAATCCTCAGCGGCTCCTTTAACGGATAACGGTTGTTGTCTGGTTATTTCCACGAAAATCCCTCGTACAGCCAAACTGCAGGTGGAAATGTCAGAAGCATTATAATAAATTCATGTGTACGCTGAAACAAATGTAGTGAATTAAAAAATAATGTACTGATAATTTATCTTGAGTGCTTTTATGTGTTGTGACTGACATTCAACCCTGCAATCTTTCAAATCTGTGACTGTAAATTTGAGTGCTGCAAACCTGCAAAAGTTCAATTCCACCTGGACTAACATGTTAGTTTCAAATCGAGCCTTCTTTTAATTAAGAAAAGCACAAACATGCCCATCGCAAACTCTAGCAGAAAGGAATAATGACTGTTACAAAGAGCTGTTAAGTAACACGTGCGTTGGGTAAAATAATGATACAGTGCACAGTGGGGGTTTTATTATAGAAAGAAACTGCAGTCAGCTTGTTACCCACAGCCCAGAGAGATCGGGAAACAACACCAAAACAAGAAATCAGGGTTACATAACTATAACCAGCGGCTATTACCAGAGGCATTGTAAGAAAGAGACAGGGCACTTAAAGAAGCCTGCATCGAAATCTAAGAGCAGAATTCATCATTGCCAAAGATGGCAGCTGTGATGCTCGTGCCCCCGGGGGGCCACTCAACAGCCCAACTGGAAAACACTCGAGCACACAGTCGACAAGTTTTCTGTGTGGCAGGTGTAGCTGCGATGTAGTGAGAGTTAAGGTAGGTGTTCTTTCTTTAGGTAAGTGTTATGTTTCTTGGAATTCTTTATCAAAAATGTCAAACTTTTCACAAGTGCAGCAAAGTCAGCAGATGTTTGTGGCCTCCGGCCCGATCGTGCCTCTCTGGTGTTTGTGTGTTCTCCGTACGCCTGCGTGAGTCCAAAGACGTGCACGTGAGGTTAGCTGGTGATTGGTGTGAATGATTGTCTGTGTTTGTTTTTTTTTAAGTAGCAGTGTAGTTTAGCGGTATAGAAATATATATATTTCTTTAAGACTATGAATTTTTCAGTCATTTGTTGGTACTAGTTCACAGTCAGTACTACATTAAAGACTTTAGAGAGCCTTGGAGCTTCTGTAGTTAACTTTAACTGTGCAGCTTTATCTATCCACACTTGTTGCTAGCTTTCCAACTGTGTGTTTTCAGTTTTTCCGATCAGTCTGTTTGCTCCCTAAAGTATGAAGAGAACAAAGTCTTCCCGAATCAAAAAGACAAAGTTTGTGTGGTTCTAAAAATGCTCCTGGAAAAGTCACAAAGTGGCGCAGCTGCTGGAGCAGCGGTAGAAGTTAGTTTGTTGAATGTGGGTGTCGGTGAAGTTAGCGAGTCCCCGCGCTGTAAACCATGAGGCAAACAGAGCTGTGTGGGGTGACAACTCATCTTGACACTCTCCGAACCGCCGCGTCTGACTGTAGAGAGTCATTATGGAGCCATCTGAGGATGTTTATTAATGACCTTGGCATGGCTGGAGGTTGCTGCCATGCTGTTAATGCTATTCACTGGCACACAGCGAACCGTGGCAGGGCACAAAGAAAGGCAGAAAGGCAGAGGACAAGGCGCCTGGTGGACATCCATATTAATGCCAAGCTCAGCCTGTGTTCTGCTGCCATGAGCCCCAGCTGAAGTCCAGACAGTGCAGCCTGATCCCTCAGGACGCGCTCCTTTATCTTCATACCGGCACATCCGCTCCAGCCCAAACTGTCACGAGATGTCTCAAAAGATGTCCGGAGATGTCCTCAAAATGTCTTCTGATGTTCCAAGAAGCTCCTCAGATGTCTGAGGGCAAAGTTTGAAAGTCCACAGCCAAGATGTAACTTTACTTTAAAAGCCTCGGAAGCACATGTGAAGCTTCATGTGAAGCTTCATGTGACAAAAGAACAAAACTAAATCAGCACGATCAGATCCAAACAAATCCACACTCTGATTTTAATTCAGTTATTCTTTTAATTTACTGTTTATTTATTGTTTGAATTCAGTAGAAACATGACTTCAGTTAAAAGCTGACAAAAAATAAGACGTGACGTAATATTATATTTTGTTTTTAAGATAATAGAAAGCACCTTGAGGTGATTGTTTTGGATTGGTGCTACATATATAAATAGAACCAAACTGCTTTCCAGTATCATATTTTATTTATCCATCCATTCGTTTTCTTCCCCTTATCCATTTCGGGGTCACGGCTGGGCTGGAGCCTCTCCCAGCTGTCACGGGGTGAGAGGCGGGCTACGCTTCGGGCAAGTTTTCAGTCAGACAATTGCTCACATTTACACCTCGGGCCAATTTACAGTCACGGACAAACCTAAATGTTGGATTTGGTTATGTTTTATTTAATTGTACTTATTTTGATAATGTTATATTTGCCATAAAATTTTATAAACCCTGATGTAACACACTGAGTCAGTACTAATGTAGATAGAGAGGAAAAAATGTTTGTTCTTGTAACATTTTATTAACATTTTAGTTTTTAAGCATTCAATTTAATCACACATCAGATTAAATTTCTTAGAGTTTTACCAGGATATTTCACGATTTTATAAATAAAATAAATACAGGATCGGTTTCCTTTAAGTCGTCATCTCTGGGCTGAGAAACACAATCTGGCTTGTCCCTGACAGAACGATAAGAACTACCTATTTTCAGATCATCGGACTGCAGTAGATCTGAGTCACGCTGAATGAAGTCTAAATAAAAAGAACTGCTTGGGGAAAAATAAAACAGTGTTTATTGATGTGGCATTTGACATTAACTGCAACACACAGGAACAAAATCCCATCTTTCCCTGACGTGTGCATCCTGAGAAATGATTTTCATGATATAATAACACGGGTCAGCTTTACATTCTCTGTAATGTGTGAAATGACTTTAAAGCAGCTCTAATCCTAATCTGGTTTCACATGCGGATTCTCCGTGTGCCTCCTTTGACCTTGTGTCACACGGCTCATTTTCAAATCCACTTTTCTGATGCAAACTGGATGAAACGCCTGAACAAACCAAGCAGCTGAATATTTTAAACCCTCTGACACACACACACACACACACACACACACACACCCTGGGCATTTCACTCAGTGTTTGCTCTCGGAGAAGCAGCTGCATTTTGCTGTCTTTGCAGGTATCGATTCCACCAACAGCAGCGTTTTTGTCTAACAGGTAACAGGCTGTGTTGGCCAGAGGCCGTCTCTGCGCAGAAATAATTCAACGTGGCGCCGTTGAGAAACATGAGGCAAGCCCGTGCAGCTCTACGTGTCGCACATAGAGAATGGGGACAGAGCTGCACCGAGGCACCGTGTCCGTGGGAGGAGAACACGTTCCGCTGTCCTCCAGAGTTTCAAAGCCCGATGGCGAGGGGAGAGCAGCAGAGAGCCTCCCAGCAGCCACCTAATTACGCGTTCCACACGGCAGCGAGATGAAGAGCAGCGTTTTATCTGCCGCCTCCGTCCCACAACTTCTGCAGAGTAATTGCTCGTTCTCAGCCTCCGTTTTCTCCACAGTGAGGACTCAAAGGCAGGGTGGGGCTGAGCGGTGCGTGTGTGCGTGCGTGCACAGAGAGGAGGTAAATATTTCTGGATGTGTAGCCGTTTGTGGAATTGTCTCTTAGGATTGGAGAGCTGTGTGAAGCTGCACTCAGACCCTGTGGTTCTTTGAGCAAAATGCAGTGACAGTGCCAACGTGTTCATGTTTGCAGGTATGTTATCGTGTCATGTGTTGGCATGCTTATATTTGGTACTTAGTGCATGTGACACTTGGTTTTAAGGCCACTGCAAAAAACTCAATTTTAGCATTTATTTTTTAAAACAGTAACTAATTATTCTTAATTCCTATTATAATAATTAAGATACTCAAACTGTCAGTAAGAGATGAGTCTGCACAGCAAACCTTCAAGTTTAAAATAAATAAAATGTCCATTAAGACCAATACAACATATTCATAATTGCATTCAATTAACTATGAAAGACAGGAGTGCAGTTTCAGCTTACCGATTGTGTGCAGTAATTCTGCGTTTGTCACTTTTTGCCATCACCAATTAAAAAGTCGTCATGACTTAAAGAAAGGGGAAGGTAACAAAATAAATAACCAAGGAAATCTTCAGAGGTATTAAGTGGCGCACAAATAACTGGAGATAACAACCGTGGCACTCTGACTTTATCTGAAGTGATATTTTAGGTTATTGGATAAGATACTGAACAAACAGAGCAGACAGGTTCGGGCAGAGCAGTTAGCCACAGTGGTACTCACTGGTCTCTGAACTTTAGTTGTCATGTTGCTGGTGTTTCTAAATTATTTACTCATTAAAAAAAAACAAAAAACTCAAAGATTATTTGAGGAGTGAGCGCTGACGTTAGCTGCTAATAGTAGCACCGGCTAGCAAGTTTTAAGAAAAAAGCAAAAACACACTCAGAGTGAAATTTAATCAGACTTAACAACATAAAACAGCACCATCTGTCAGCCCAAGTGGCCATGCTGAATACCTTTATGCGCTGATTCAGTTAAAAAAGCTGAATTACATACAGGATTGGCACAGACATCCTTCGCTTAAGTAGAAGTGCGGATACTTGTGTTAAAAAACTGAAGTACTGGTTTTACTTCTTTGCTTAAATAAAAGCGAAAAAATGACAGGCTCTGAAATGTCCTCAAAGTAAAAAGCAGCTCGTTGGAGGACATCTATAGCTGTTATTTTGTGCAAAGTTAAATCAAACTCCGTATTATTTTTTTTTTAATAAAAATCACATTTCTTAAACTATATTCATACAGGTAGTCCCATTGACACCCAATGGCTCATTTGCAAGAGAGAGATCTGTTCCAGACAAACAACATTAAGGGAATACAAACTTAAATTTTAAATCTATTGAATTCACTCTGCATGAACATCTGTTATGTGGAACACAAGCAGAGAAAAGAAAGGGAATAAAAAGTAGCTCTATTTCCTGTTGCTTACATTGTAAATGAGTCATTTTGCCTCCACAGCTAAACAAAATCACGAGTATATTCAGGGGTTAAAGTGGGATTCAGCAGGTGGGGGAAGCCCGGTTATTTGTAGTGGAGCAGCGTGTGGAAAATACTCACTCAGAAATAACTCAGAAACTCTACAGGAGCTCACAACAGAAGTTACTGTGTGCACAGGCTGGGATCACCTGAGCTGAGCTGATCTTTCTGGATTTAGCTAACTAAATTCTGTAAGATATAACCTAATATTTAATGCGCTTTCACAGCTGATTGCATTAGACAGTATAAAATAGTATAAAGGTGGAATTCAGTGACTGCCTCATAAGCTTACATTTAATTTGATGCCTGTTACACTGAACACCAGTCTACCACAGTGCAACCACAATCACCACTGTACTGCAAACTAAACTGCCATTAATGCAACATCTGAATACGTTTCACCAACCATAATTCAGCAGCACATCGTGTACAGATCCAACGTGTGTATTTACCTTGTATCTAATTTCTCTTCTTTTTCTTCAATCTTCCTTCATCTCTGAATGAATTCGTCTCTCATTCTTGTCTCTCCCTGTGAAATGCAACAGCTGAACCTTTAGCTAGCACGCTACAAAGAAGCAGGTTGTGCGATTTCTTACTTTTGTGGAGCTCTTAGAAGTTAACTGTCACTTAAAAAATGTTTCTCCTTTTATATTCTCGCTCCTCTTCTGTAGTGCTAGCTAGTTGTTGATGTACACTGACCATAGTTTATATTAAAATCTGCCCCAAAAACAGATACTCCAGCCCGCTTTAACCGTCCACTGTGATGCTGTAAGTGATTATCAGATTATTTTTACTTGACTTTTTTCTCATTGTGTACGATAAGCAGCAGTGATGGCCACGCCAATACGATTGTCTTATTGGTTTGATTTTTGAAGGTGTGCAGTGATGGGGAATAACAAATTCCTGAAAGTGTCAAGAGCAGAAAGTAGAGATAACTGTGTAAAAATGCAGAATGTAAAATTAAAAAGTAAAAAAATAAATACTAAAGCAAAGTATAAATACCTACACATATTCTAGTTTTGTACCACAGTTCAAAGAAAACCATGTCAAGTCTCAGATTCAGGAGTGATTTAGAATTTGGTTGTAGGTGTGGATGTGTCTTTGTTTCCCTGTGATGGACTGGCAACTTGCCCAGGGCGTACCCCACCTCTACCCCGTGACAGCTGGGGAGAGGTTGCCAGTGCATCGCATACAACCATGCACCCTCAGACTCAAGCCCAGCGCCTTCTGACCTTTAGACTTCTGACAGTAACCGTATGGATCACAGGATGTACCGAGCTGAGGAGGTCTCAGCCTAAAACAAAGGTCACGTATTGAAAGGTTTGTAAAGAACACACACAGTGCAACATCTCATCTGCTCTGTTATAAAAGGGTGTCATTAGAGAGAGTGGGATGGGCCGGTTAAAAAGCAACCCATCATTCAAGATATGAATAAAGAAGCTCAGATGAGCTACTAATACAGATGAGCCTCCAGCATAATTTTACAGTTAGAATCAGTAAAACACACGATTAGAACCTGAGAACAAGAATAAAACAACTGTGTTTTTAAATTATTTGATATAAAAGCACACGTCTCCCGCATAGAAAGAAACAAGACTTTTAATTAATAATGAATGTTTCCAAATCTGCAGTGTGTTTCTAAAAGTGACATAAATGTTCTAATAGTCACATACTTTTTTATGATTTACCAGTTAAAGCCAAATACTGTAAACCATATACATCATTTAATACACATTTCTCCAAAACTCAGTTTGAATAATTTGATGTATTTGGAAACTTTTAAAAAAAGTTGTGTTTGACAAATTCTTGGCCTGAAGTCATGATTGTGGACCTTCTTGTGATTTTAAAGGAGGAAGGGATTAAATTGATTTAATGCTTCCTGGAATACTTTTCACATTTGCAAACACATTTTGGCTCAAACAAATCTGTCTCTCACGACTGCACATTGGCTGCCCAGCAGAAACCCACCCTCTCCAAAAAGAATGCAAAATATTCCTGATGTGCTTCCTGTGGTGTGTCTGCAGACCACTGCCCACGAACTCCAGGAGCACGATTAGAAGGAGAAGACAAACAAGAGCTGCGGGAGTCTTTATCGATATCAAATAGGAAAACAATAAGGTCGAGGTGAGAGGTCACAACGGTCAGAGGATCAGGGCGCAATAATCCCCATCAAACACTGCTGATTGAAGTCAGGCAGACACCTGAATGCTGCACCGTGACCAGACCGGCAAATGACTCATCAGCCACCACCAAGGAGAAAAAAAAAAAACTTTCAGGGAAAAAAACCCCACTAACCTGAAGGAGTCTGTGTCTGAAACATCACACAGACGAGCTACCTTCATCTCTGTGAATGTGCTCGTTGATATGCAAGGATGAAGGTTAAAAGTGTTGAGTGCTGACATCTGATTGGTTCTGTTCTTCTATAAGCGATCTGTTAAAGAGACGAGGAGAAAGACCGGCGGCGAGAGAAAAGCTTCAAGGCCTCGCTGTGATTTCCTTTCTCTGCTGTGTGTGTGTTTGTGTGTGTGAGCAGCTGCAGCGCCTCTTCAGCGTTACTTCAGCAGTGGTGCGAGTGGAGCAGGAGGACTAAAAGAAAGGCTGCGGGAGGAATTCTTTCTCTGCCTGAAGACAGCAAAGGACAGTAAACAATAAGTATATTTATAAATATTTAGAGAAAATATATTTGTGTACAAGTATTTATCGATTAACATCTATTAATGTGAAAACATTTATTTTTCTATAGCATACCACTGCAGTTGCTGTTGTGGGTTTACAGAACTTTCTGGAGGCTTTTTTACAAATTATTTCCATTGTTTGGTTTTGAAGGTGTGAACTAGTTTTTAACCGTCTTCTGTTATTTGTTTGCGAATTTTCAGTCGGTTTTGAACCAGATTCAGGCACACGAGGTGAACGCCGGTGCCTGCATACGTCTGTGTGAAGAAGCGTTTTCATGCTGTCGGGTTTATCAGGACGTTTTAATGTGCGTGGTGAGAAAAGGAGCCTCTCAGCAGATCTGGCAGCTCCAGACTGAGAGGCTTTATTAGCGATAAGGGGGAAGTTGTGGTCTTATTAAAACCGTTTGAGACTCGGAGAGCTGCCGGAGTGATGAAGCACTGCAGGAAGAGGGAACCAAAGAGGTCATAACACCTCCTCCAAAACATTTAATTGGTATTTTTCACTTGATTTTTTTTTCCTTTTTGCTCATGCCTGCTGTTTAAGATAGGAAATACTCAACATTACTGACTGCTGCACAATGCACATCAGGCCTGTCTCACTTATTACAGGGTTTTATTATTGCTGAGAGTCTCAAAGTGTCGGAGAAAAGAGAAAAAAATCACACCACCAAAAACTAAAATCAAAACTGCAACTGTTCTGGAGTTAAACATCAAAGTGACTGCCAAACACACCACTCATATCTTTTTGGGGGTTCCAAATTAAAAAAAAATAAATAAAAATACATTTAATAGTTTTAACAGCACAATAAATAATAAAGAGTTGTAGCCTCTCCAGTGTGAAGACTTTATTTTCAAAATGGATTTAAAATGCTTTGGACTGATGGGCAAATCGAATATATCCAACTTTATTCACACAAAACAGATTTTTGTAAGAGTTGAAATAATCCTTCACATTTCACTGACCATCACAGATAAATTATAAAGTTAATCTGCACTGACAAACTGTTTAGGTTGATGTAATAAAATATGAAAGTATTTACCAATGCAACAGAATCCTTTGATACAGACATGAAAAAAAAAAAATAATCCAGCGCTCAGCCCGACTGAATTTACCGTAAAAGAAAAAAGGTTACACAAAAAGCTCCAGTGTTTTTATTTGAACGTGCAATCTAATATCTAACATTATTTAGGCGAGCTTTAGTGACCGAAGCAGCTGCCAGTCACAGGGCCGGTGGCTCTGATGGGAGGAAAGAAGCAGTGAACAGGAAGTCGCTTTCTCTGAGGTCGGATTCGCTTTCGTTCTAACGAAGCGAGTCGCTTTGACGTAATGAGGACACGAAAACATCTCGTTAGGAACTGCCAGCTCTGATTAAACTTCATTAGCTCTCTGTTTCTCTGCTGCAATTTGCTTCTCCCTTTTCCACTCTGTCTCGCTTTATTTTTTTTCTTCTCTTTAAGCTCCTCTGCTGCTTCTGTCTTCCATATTGTGTTTCTGTGGTTCACCAATCATTTTTTTAAATCCTTTTTTAAAGGATATCATATTTCCAGCTCAAATTAATGAATTAATTCATGTGACGTGTAAAAATATAAATTTCGTTAATCAATATAAATCAATTGTTGCTGATATAAAATCAGTCGGCCATCCTGTTTTTCGTGTACTTCTCTACAGTACGTGTCATTTCTGTTTGTGTTTCTTTGTTACTACTCTTGGTTTTGTGTATTTTCCCCATTCTGTCATTTAAGACGACCTCCAGCCACTCGCTGCAGCAATCTCACATGTCTGTAAATATATTTTCAAGTTTTTTGAAATCTAAACTTTTCTTTAAAGCAAAACCTAAAAAAAAAAGTCCAAAAGGTTTAATGTACTAAATGTTAAAACTCTCTACTGTGCTGATGTTTTTCCTATTTCTTGATCAAATAATTCCATCTGTATGTTTTAGGAACTGAAAGTTCTTTCCTCAAACTGCTGTTTCTCCTGAAGGCAGGAAGCCAAAGATCAGCACCATCTGAAGTCATCTCATAGTGAGGAAACTCAGTAATTACTGCTGTTTTTATTCCTTCTAATCATATTACAGACGATCATGTGACCTCTGTGTGGGAGTCACCTGGCCCTGCCCGCTCTCTGGATCTGACGGCGAACACACATTATGCCGGTTGGTGTGAGTGACCTGTAGGCTGGCGTGGGCCCGGCGGGTTCACAGCGAAATGCTAGCAGGAGCTTCTTGTTGGCCAAACGGAGAGAGTAGGAGGGCTGTTATATGAGCTGATTGGTGGGAGTTTGTTGTGTAACGGCCGTCAGAGCAGTGGCGCAGAACCGGAAAGCGTTGTTAGCTGGAAACTGAAGCCTCCTCATAATGAAAACTGAGTACAGCGAGAGGAAATGATGGTGAACAGATAATAAGGTTTAAAATGAGGGTAATGGTATTAGTGATTATTGACAATGGTCACCGGAGCAGACCGGAGATCTTTCATGTGGCCCTCCGGTGACCGTGTACTGGATAAGTGTGAAAAACTGGATGGGTGGATGGACATTTATTGTGAAGTCAGTGACCACATCAGTTTATTGAAAGTTACAGCAAGATAACAGAAACATGAAGGGGAATGAAAAATGGGCGATAAATAAAAGTTGCATTGCTGAGTTTTGGATTTCAGTGCAACGTCTTCACAGAGTGGAACTCTGTGGTATCTTTATTTTAAAATATAAAGCACACTGAGACAACTGATCCTGTAAACTGGTGATTTTAAAAAGGACGAAAAAACCAAAAATACTTCAAGTGGAGTCCTCATTGCATATCTAACAGAGTCAGTCTCCAGAGTATATGAACGTGAGCTGCGCAACTTCAAAAATTATTGCTTGAAAAGTTCAAGAAGACATTTTTGCCTTGAGCAGATTAGACGGGATGTCCTGTGATGTGAACTGGCTTCTCTAGGACACAAAACTGGTTCGTGGGTTAAAGTTAAAGGAAGACTGAACAACTAGAAACATGCGAGACAAGTGAGACTCTTTAGAACGCAGGAACAGAGAGAAGCTAAAGTCTTCCAGTGTAATTGGTGCTGTTTCCTCACTGTCCTAGACTCTTACACAGTCTCTGTCTTGTGTCTTCTACTCTATTTTTAAGTAGAACTAGAGTAGACACAACTGAAACGGAAAAATAAAGCTCAAGATACTTAGGCAATTGTCAACCAACAACAATGGAACTAAGAATCAAATATAATGATAAATAATTGAGAATTTAAAAGTCCACAAAAGGAAAAAAAAAATCCCCAGGACCACAGTAAAAAAAGTGCTTTGAACATTTGATGGCTTTGCCCCAAAACCAGCTTTTTAAAAGCGTTTTCCTCCTCTGGTATTTCTACTTGTCAAACCACTCGTCCTTCAGAAGATTTCAATTCTGGATTGTCTGAGTGTCATTACTCTCTTATAATAATGTCTGGCAGCACCACAGCATGCTACAACACAAGGACCAAATACTACCACATTATTATGACATGGAAAACTGACTTTTCCCTTTTTCTTTACATATTGTGTAAAAAACAAATAATTTAGGGTTAAAAAGTCAACGACGAGGGCAGCACGGTGGTTAGCACTGTTGCTATCAGGCCAGGGTCTTTCTGTGTGGAGTTTGCATGCTCACCCCGTGTTTGCGTGGGTTCTCCTCCCACAGTCCAAAGACATGCAAAACATGGGGATAGGTTAACTGAAAAATCTAAATTGCGGGATTGCCGGAGTGAATGTGAGTGCAAATGGTTGTCTGTCCCTGTGTGTTAGCCCTGCGACAGACTGGCGACCTGTCAAGGGTGTACCCCGCCTCTCGCCCTATGACAGCTGGGATAGGCTCCAGCACCCCCCGCGACCCTGAAAAAGGATAAGCGGAAGCGGATGGATGGAAGTCAAAGACATCTTCACGTTAATTCGCTAATATGTTCACTTCAGTTCAATTTTATTTATGATTCTTCAATCACAACAGTCACCTCAAGGCTCTTTATACTGGTAGGTAAATATAATACAGAGAAAACCACAACAATCGGACGACCGCCTGAAAGCAAGCACTTGGGAAAAGAAAAAACTCCTTTTTAACAGGAAGAAGCCTCAGACAGAACCAGGCTCCGGGACAAAGACACGATGTCAAAGAGAGCCAGAGATGAATAATAACTGATGAGTATAAACGCACAGTGATGAAGAGCCGATGAACCCAATCAGATGAAGAATCCTGTAAAAGACAATCATTTTCTCCTCCACACAAACACTCCTCCCTTTGTTTTCACAGACATGAATATTTGACGCCAACATAACTAAATATGTGACAAGTGTCCGGCGTCGTTATGATCCCACTGCTGTCACAACAACTCCACGCACTGCCACAGCTTCACTCTGTCTTCTTTTTAAAACCTCTTGTTGATTTCTTTCCTCATTTTTTTTGCCCAAACTTTTTCCTCTTTTTTCATAAAAGAAAGACTTGAGGACCTTCTTTTTTCTCTTTAAGAAAATAAAGTTTTACTTCCCTCCAGCAGTGCCTTGTTGTCTCTTCGTCCCCACGGTCTCCCTGCCAGGAGTTGTCATTCTGTGTTGTGTTATTTAAAACCTCAGGGATCATCCGAGTCTTCAGCAGCCCCGGGCTTCTGAAGTGAACCTGGTATTCCTCGTTTACATCAACATGTGACCCCCCCTTTACAACATTAATGCACCTGTGTGCTGTTTATGGGAATGCTTCTTGTTTGCACTGTTTTTTTATGTTAATTATTTATCGCTGTTTATTATTTGTGAAATTCCAGACTGGTACAAGGACTGGACTGATGGGTGACACAGTCAGTGTCAGTTAAACGACTTATGCACACACTGTATATGTATGACAAAAGATAATTAACATAATTGCATGCCACAAAACCAAACAAATGCGTTAAATAATTTCCTTTTCACATCTTTTTTTGTTTTGCGGCTTTGTGTGGCTGAATGTTTGATTATTATTATTATTATTACTATTTTTGATTTTTCTTTACATTTACTTTCAGTTAACAGCCGATTCTAGATGACATCACCCAGCTGTTGTCACTGCCATATCTGTATGAGGCTGTCATCATGTTATCTTTACTCGTCTGTCACTTTTAGATTCATAGTTTTTAATTTAGACGCTGTTTTTTCCCCCTGCAGGATCTGAACGCAGCCGCTCACGTTTGACTGTTAACTTTCATTAGCTGGTAGCATCCATCTCCCCCGATTCTGATCAGTCAGTGCGATAACAGAGACAGATAGAGATGTCGCCATTCGTCTGTGTCTGCGGCGTGACGGATTAGAGACCATTGTGGCGTTTCGGCTGACAGTCAGCTGACATGTTTCAGCAATGCTGGCTGTTGCGCTGATGGTCGCAGCAAACGTGTTCCCTGCATTTGCACGTAAACAGCAAACTACTTGTTGCTGTTATTATTTCTTTGACCATTACTCATCCATCTGTTTTCTTCCACTTACCTAATTCAGTGTTGTAGGGGAGGGGGGCAGCCTACCACAGCCGTGAACACAGAGATACAGACAACCACTCACACCTACGACCAGTTTTGAATTACAGATTAAACCTGAACGCCACGCACGTCTTTGGACTGTGTGAGGAAGCCGGAGTATCTTACCTTTAAGGGTGTCTCCTTGTGTAGTACTTTAATGGATATTAACTTAAAACTCTAAGAGCAGACATCAACTTCTTTCTCAAACTGACATGAAGCTCACGTTGAAGATTGTCACAGCAGTTTCTGACTGCAAAGACCAAACAGCAGCAGCAAAGTCTGGAGTGTCCAAGGCCACAGAAGGTGCTTCAGGTGTGACGAGGAGCGTGCTCATTTCAGTGCTTCTTCTGTTTTCAATTTCACCGGGTTATCCCGGTGTTAAACTGTGAGCACAGAGTTCCACAGTTCGAATGTCCCGGGGCGTCTGAGAGAGAACATCTGACACAAACAACATGATTCCTCACACATGCTGTTGTGTGTCCATTCACACTGCAGTGGCCACACTGACACAGCTGTACTCACCCACGAGGCGAGCTCCAGCACATCAGTATGATCCTGTTGCCTGTAACACCCGCGCAGTGTCGGGCCTAAAGGCAGTCTTGGGTACATGCTGATGAACACCCACTGTCAGCTGACGGTCAGCTGCTAGAGGGACAAGGCAAAGGTCTCAGCTGTGCCATCACCCACACCGAACTATCTCTGGACCATACTAGCACTGTGGCGCATCCAGCCGATTCACAGCCCTGCAGCATCAGTTGCTGCCCTTTATGTCCTTTTGCTTCTCCGTGCTGATGCCTTCGGTTATGGAATTAGTGAGAGCGACTGTCACTCCCTCTCTTTCAGTGTCTAAGCATAAAACAAAGAGCAGCCAGCTCATTGAATTAAAAGTAAAAATGACTGAAAAAACTAAATGGAACAGCCATTTAAAACAACAAACACAGGTACTCAGTGGACACTAACCACGATCTCCTGGCTCAGAAACATACAACTTATGTTTCACTGAGGGGGACGGCTGTCTTTCAGCTCAGCGACCGATGCACCACAGCACAGGCGCTAAAGGGCACTTTGCTCGTAATAGGGAGATGCAGGAGGCATCAGACAAAATGGCATTATATTACACGCTGAGATGAGAACCGGTTGGGTGAATCAGTCAGACTCCAGCGCGAGTTAAGTGGGCTGGGGAGGTCAAGCTCTTAGACCAGGAACTTAATACAGTGTGGTTCTGCCTGCCTGTCCGTCTGCAGGAAAAAGAAGACTACTACATTTCCTCTCTGGCCACTTTTCTATTTATTCTTTCCCCAAACAATGTCTCGGGTGGCTCAAGAAGGTTCCCAGTCCACTCCGTAGACCAGGAGTCTGCATCACAGGCTCACAAAGTTTGAAAACTCGAATTTCTGTCACTAATAATAAAACTAATATGATACTCTGGCGTTAGTCTTCTCACTCATCTCCTCCAGTATGACAGCCACTGCTTAAAGACTTTCTAATTCTTTTATCTGAGACCTCAACAGTAACTGCATTTCCTTGGTCGAGAGTTTCTGTTAACTGAAATGTTTCTTTGTTCTCCGCTCGAGTCCAGAGCAGCGATGAAGCTGATGATCGAATCGCTCTGTGAAATTAAGCGGCACCCCGATGATAAAAGGCCGTTTGGTGTGTTGGGTGATGGATGTAAGAGCGATGAGTAGGAGGATAGCAGGAGAGATACTGTAGGAGTAAAATCTAAGCGAGGGTTAAAGGTCAGCACATCCCACCACTCACACGTTACCTTGACAGAAACCAGCGCCGGATGCTCCGAGGTAACGCGCTGTTTGAAAGTTAACTCTGGAGCTATGAAATCTCCAGGTGTCTTCTCCTTCTTTTTCATCAATATAGACATCAGTTTAAGCTTTTTTTTCTTCTTGTGAAAACTACTGTTTAATATGAGAATTCAAAAGAAGGAGAAGAAAGGGAGAAAAAAGCAGACGGTTTCAGCTCGATACGTCTCGTCTGGAAGTCTTGTATTTATGCAGTAATGAAAATCTTTAATATGGACCTCGTCTCAAAACACACAGAGCACTCAAGGAGTTAAGGAAGGATAAAATGAGCTGCAAATCAATGTGAGAAAATAGGGGATTCATCATTATGGTATTGTTATTTTCCCGTTTTAACTTCTGTCAAAGTTTAGAATTTCCGCTCTTCTCCTATAGAGGTTCATGTTGAGGTGAAACTTGCATGAAAACATCAGAGCTCAACATGAAACTACAAAATATTTGTACAGATCCAGAGTTAGAATACAAATTATTGACTGACTCATCTCTCAGACTTTCGACTTTTATTAGACTTCATTCATGCTAAAAGGAAAAAAAAAGCCATTCTTATTCCTCCCTCCTTTAAAGTGTGAAATTGCTTTTGATGACCTATTCTGCACCTGACAAACAGAGCATGGGATATTACATTACTTTAATTTCTATTTTAATATGCACATTTAAAATATAATCTTTATTCTTAGACACTTGTTTGTCACTACTTTCCATCTTTTCTGAGACATCACAGTTTTGTTTGAAAGTAAAAACACAACATGCGTGTGTACTTGCACCAAGCCAGCAGATGCCCAGTATATAAAACAACTTATAATAAATACAATAATGTACACATGCACATACAGGAGATAACTTATTCTGAGGTTAAATGCATACAGATCATGTAAATGTGTGCAGTGGGAGAATATCTGCATCTCCTTATTTGCTCTAAGGAGATGGGATGAGGGGGGTGGATGCTGATCTGTGTTGCACAAATGTATAGCAGGATGAGCGAGTGTGTGCAGATATGCTGAGAGCAGTTCAGTTAGCGGGGGAGTGAATGTTCTGTGCTCAGTAGTGTGATAGCTGTGGGGTAAAAGTTGCTGCTCAGTGGGGTCATACCAGCGTGCAGGGTTCTGTTGCGCTGTGCAGATGACACAGATAGAGAGTCTGCATTCAGGGTGGGGTGGATCGCTCATGAAGCTGCACCAGATGCGGTGCGTCTCACTGCATAGTGGGGTGCCAGTGATCCTCTGGGCTGTTTTTATGAGGCACTAGAGCGCCTTCCGTGCTGTGGCGCAGTACGTGATGACAGACTTGACCAGCAGCTGTTGTTGGAGTTCTGCTGGTTCAGGTTCCTGAAGAAGTGGAGCCTCTGAAGACCTTTAATAACCACCACTGATCCACTGTTGGTCCAAAGACATCTTTGCTGACATGGACTCCAAGATATCAGAAGCTCTGAAATTTTTCTGCCATTAATGACAACAGGATGGACTTAAAGGCATCCCATTGTCATTAGGACTTTAGGAGAACCTGGAAGCCGTTCCAGGCTCTCCTAAAATCCAGGATCAGTTCTTCTGTTGTGTTATGGATGCATGATTGTCCATCTGTCAGGGTTCCAGTAGGTTTGTTTTGTCTTTGAAGATCCCACAAAAATCTAGAATAAATCAGGGCCCTTGTGGTTTTACACTTTACTAAGAAACATCTACAGATTGTCATTTTGCAAACTTTTTTTTAGTGTTTTGATATTTAAGTCTTTAATATTTAATATATATATTTAATATTATAAGTCCACACTTATAAGAATGGATCTTTTAGGGACTTTTTTATTATTGCCAGAGTATTTTAATTTTCAAAGTTGTATCACTCTTCTGCTCCACAGTTGACATGTGCTTTGTAGTAAAATTATATATCTATATATAAATAAACAACCCAGTTTACATCGTTACATTACACCCTTGAAATCCTCCACAGCCAGAGATGGATGTTGCCTGGCAGGGACCGAGCCAGGCCCTTGGGGGATGTTTCTGGCTCTCTGGTTGCCAGATGCTCTGCCAGGTCATGGCAGCGGCACCTCGACAGCGGCAGCAGGTGGCCGTCAGCGTTTGCCAACAAACTGCTGGCAGCGGCGGCGCGCTTACTTAGCCTCTGCCACCAGAAAAGGCTTGGCAGCAAGAATCCACTGTGTTAGGAAGCTGATACGCCTACGAATAATGAAAGACAACAAAGCTACTCTGTCCGCTTCGTCTACTAATATTTTTCCTTTTCTAGGGCAACATCTGTGCGCTTCACAGGATGTCTGCACATAAATTCGGACTAACAACTATCAGGCATTTAAAGTCACTAACCTACCAGAAATGTATCCTCTGAGTTCCTTATATCACCCAAAAATCTCTTTGTGTTAATGCTGACTTATAGTTTTAGCTTGTGTGCTGAGTGCTGCATCACTTACAACACAAAGTGCATTACATTAAACTCTGTTTAATTTGAGTGAGTGTTATTGTACATCATAGGAATAAAAACGATAGCTGCACAGATACATATAGAATATGAAAAAAGTCATATTCACAACATAAGCATCGTGTGTC
Organism: Pelmatolapia mariae; assembly: GCF_036321145.2. Lineage (NCBI taxonomy): Eukaryota > Metazoa > Chordata > Actinopteri > Cichliformes > Cichlidae > Pelmatolapia > Pelmatolapia mariae. Next base: position 10,593,549 of record NC_086228.1, on the reverse strand, counting down.
AGTGTGGAGATGGGGAAACTTGAACTCGTGAAACATTTCTAAGGTCCTGACTGTTAATTAATTGTAAAGGTAAGGTTTCATGAAAAATGCAGCATATGTACACTCACTGCATACATATCCCAGCATGTCCCATATGGAAAAGAAGTAGTAAAAACTTGCATAAGATGTGGCCTACTTCATATAGTGAATCATATAAGGCTTATATGATTTACTAATGAAAGTGGCCACTTTCTCATTACTTTCATATATTCTTTTAGTAAGTATCCAAAACATACAAGTTTCATTTATATAATTTTTCAAGTGATCCTATATCTGTTTTCACTCTTGTATACTTTTCCTACAAGTTTCACACAAGACAGATACAAACTTTATAAGATTTATATATATCTTTTCCATATGGGGTCTAGGAAGGTTTTAAAAGAAATAATTCTACACGTGTTTCTATTATTGGTGAAAGATGACTGTAATTTTCAACACATGGCTTGTCAGACTATGATATCCTGAGACCGAAACGCACCTTTGTGAAGCTTTTAAGCTGCTCGGATTTCATATTAAAAGCTGATGCACTGAAAAGCAAAAGCAGAGTTGTGAGGAAGCAGCCCACCCAATAATTCAGCAATTATAAACACATACATATGGATGAACTGCCCACAACTCCTGCTGGAGCTGATTTTTTTTCATGGACAGCAGCCACAACAAATGGTCATTTTTGGTCACTGGCTCTGCTTATGGGACTTTGGGGCGCCATGAAACAGTTAGGTCGGCTGCAGGCAGCCTCCACATCAGTCGCTGTCGAGATGAAGGTGCTGGTGGGTCAGCAGCTCATTGATGGAGAACTGGAAACAAAACCAGAATGTTCTAGCTGTGTTCTAGGATCCAGAATTTTTTAGGATTCTAAAGCAAGTCCTTATTGAAACGTGATCATCTACATCTACATGTTCGTCGGAACATGACGGTTATGATGAGATTATAGTTTAGCAAGTACCGCTTAGCAACTGGTGATCAGCAGAACAGGAGTGGAAAAAGCTCCTCCCTGCCTCTTACCTGAAACACAACGCCAACACAGAAGTTCCAAAAACTGAAGTATCTCTAATGGACACTTGAGGCAGGCTCCAAAAGCACATCTAACCCACAGAATCCCCAGAGACTGTTAAATTGTGCCAATTACAGCATTAAAAAGCACGTTTACAACCTCTGTTGGTTTTCAGTTTTTCTTCGTGCCAACTGTTTATTTTTCAGCTCATCCATTCGGACATTGGTGTGTCTGCTTGGACAGGTGTTGACAGGCATCCCTCTGCTAGGCCTCACCTCCTACAGGTTAACTGAAGTATTTGTGTTGTTTGACAAAGCCAGTGCCATGAGCATTTAAGGACGTTTTGTGACCTGTGTCTGATATTCTTTGTGCTCACTGTGCTCAGAGGATCAAGTCAGAATGCCACGACAAACGGGAAACATCTCATTGGAAAACATTTGCACAAGCTCTTCCATAGCTGGTGCAGACGTGTGATTCCAACTGTGAGGACTGGAAACCCCAGAAGGGGATGCAAAATTAATCTGGTGTTTTTAAATTTTACATCAGCTGGAAGTTTTTAGACTTTTTAATGCATATGTGTAGCCAGTAAAGTCAGGCATACTGTGAAAGTCAAATCTCTTTTTAACCAGAGTCTCATACAAAATAAACATTATGTGGCCAGATAGACGTCAAGACAGTGACATGCAGCCAGGAGGAGGCCATGACGTTCAGAACAATGTCCATGAAGTAACTTCTAACAACAACGTACATCTCTCTGTGTAACTGCTTATTGAAGCTACGAGAGAGAAATATTCAAACCCAGCACCACGTTTCTCGTCTCCACCATCCACATAGAACTGTTGTATCAGACATGTCTTGTCAATCACTTTTAATTTGTTTCACCAAGATTCAGCCAGTCACATGTACTGTCTCTGGAAACCACTAGAATGTGAAATGCAGGTGATAAAGTTTCAGATATTTGAATTTGTAATGACGTCCATACCGAAGGTCCAACTTGACAAATGTAGGAAAGCAGCAAAATCAGAAATATATACATTTTTTTAGTATAAATCAGATAGCAAGATATGTAAAGAACCACAATATTAAACACATTTGTTAAAGCAATACTTGGCTACTAAATACAACTAAATTCTGTGACTGCTGGGTGAGTAGTACGTGCTAATGTGAATCTGGTTTAAAATGATACACGGTAACTGCACTGAAAGCCTCCTTGTGATTCCTTTGGTCACTGGTAGGTTGCAGCAGGTATAGAAAGTACTGACTTGTCTGCAACCACTCACCAACCAGGTACTTACCGAGCAAAAACTGAAACGTGTGATGCAAACCGGAAACTGTTCATTGGCAAGGCAAAAATTGTGTTGTTGTTTTTTTTTTTTTAATCTGTTGATTGCAGGTGTAAGGTGCAAACTGTTTTCAGATTGTTTCACACTGTCTGAAGTTCCACTGCTGCTTGGGAGAGTAAATGCTAAGCGCTTGCAAACTATGGGTGACTACAGCAAACTGCTAGCAATATGAGCAATCACCAGGAGGTTTTTAGTGCAGCATTATCTTTGAGGCCAGTTTCACCTCGCACGAGTCAGCAACCTCGCCACTTGGCCTTAGAAGGGAAGATATACTTTTCCTTGCAACTGGAGACTGCAACGATGTCGTCCACTGATGTCTGTGTGACTGGGGACATAGTGTGCTAGCATGACAATACCTGCAAGTCAGTGTGAACCAGTGAAGACGAAGGTATGGAAGAGGAGTTTGGGTTTTTTTTCAATGGTCCTCTTCTGTACTAGTAGGATGTTACAGGGTTGGAGAGTCAGGGTTTAGTCACATCATTTCTACTAAAGTACGGCAAAGTATAACCCCACGATAATGATGGATGCAAAGATTCAAAGTCCTTCTCTGGGTCCCTCGACCTCCTACGGGAGTTATAAGGCCACATCAAGAAAAAAAATAGATTCTCAATCATTTAAGAATAAAGTTGAAATTTCAAGATCAAAGTCAAAAATCTGTGTTGAGAAAAACTCGGAAGAGTGGATGCGTACAAAATGAGATGGCTGCTAAAGGACAGATTACACCCCGGTGCAATAATGAGGACATCTGTTGTATCACAAGACGTCAATTTGTTTCATTAAGTCATCTACACAGGCGTTTTGTAGAAGGTACAGCAGCGCTGGGAGTTTGTCTTTAAAGAACTGTAATCTGCACATTTAGTCTAGAATTACAACTTTATTCTCAAAATGAGCAATAATATTTTTTTCTTAATGTGGCTCTAATACTCCTTCGCACTCAAACAGCACTCTGACATACAGCGACATGTTGCTAAAAATATGGTCCAAGAAAAAAAAGATTTATTCCCTTGGAGCAAAATTTCCTGGCAATCAGCTGAGTAATTGTTGAAAAAAACCAACATTGGCATTCATAACTGCATGTCATTAGTATTAAAAATAAAAATCTTAATAACACTTTGGATTTTTACCAACCGGGAAAAGAAGTAATTGCGTCAAATAGCTCCCCTGCAACCAAGAAAGAGACCGAACGTGCGGTGTGACACAAGAAGGCCCGACCACTGTTTAAACTCCCCTGTTGTTTGTTTTCTGGTGTTAAGAGAAAATTCTCATCTACGAGCCTGAAATTGTTAGATCGACGGAGCATCTCTTCCCTCTGCTCGCTTCGTATGATCATCCTCTGTCACTGATGACTGAGGTGTCATTTAGCCGAGTGTTTTCCAGGGAGATTCCCTGTGGTTAATTCTATCAGTCACACCGTTAGATTTCCCTCTAGCTCTCTTCGCTTTAGAGGAGCCAAAATATTAAAAGGCAGCAGCGAATCAGATTCAATCTCCAGGGGAACAGTTCTGCTGTTTTGCTGTGACCGCTAAACCTTCAACCACCAAATGAATGTTGGAATATTTTAGCCCAAATAGAACCTTTTCTACCTCTCGGTCTTTACGTTTCAAGGCATTTGTCTAACAACTTCTTCTCGAGACACTTACAGGGTAATTAAACACAGCAGCAGAGCGAGCCCCTCCTCATGCACCGAGCCGACCAATCGTTGCTAAAGACAAATAAAAAAAAAACCCGAACAGACCTTGAGCTGGGAAAATCAGTCTGTCCATATTCTTCCAGTTCAGTGAGCACATTTCACCTGATAAGATACTGTACATCTTTGTGCGCAGCTGTTTCACCACCAGAGGTCTTGGAAGAAGGCCAGACGAGACGCTCCTTTATTCCTATCAGCTCGCCTTAAACACCGGGTAGCATTTTCTGCAATCTGCCTCTTAGTTGCTGTCTTGTTGTTTTAACGTTAGCTAACCGAATGGAAATATTTCTGGCAGACAGATTTTGCTTGAATGTCACCTAAATGAGTTTGAAATGCCATTTATCAAAAGATCCGAGTCTCAGTTATTACGTGGTTACGTGAAGCATGGCAGTTTGTTTTGAGACTTTGTAAGATGTGAATGGCGGAGTTTTCCCGGATGTACAAATCTCCTGTTTGTAAAGGACTTTATCCTCATTTCTGCAGGAACAGTGTGACACTTTGGAAGTACTGTGTTTAATCCACCGTGTTGCTGTGCACCTGCAAGAAGAAGACATGAACTTTTTGTCATTTACATATCTCTGACCTCTCCTAGATACGTTTGATTTAGATTTTTATTTTCTGAAAAGAAGTTTCAATTATCAATCAAATTACTGAGAATAAAAAGGACTCTGTGTTTAAAGTTTGGGCAGTAGTTTGTCTGTGAGGACTCCACAGTTAGAGTGGATTGCTGGGGTTGTACTCGGGGATATTCTGTGTCATGTTAACACTCAGATCACTACATCAGTGCTAACAGTGCAGCTGCTGATCAACCCTGTGATGTAGCTGTTATCTGAGCCCCTGCTATCTGCTGCCGGCTTCCTGACTTTCCTCTTATCTCCCGACTCTTCCCGTCTTTTTCCGTTGCTCCTCCACTCCCTCATTTTTTCCGGATTACTCTGTCGGTTTTTGCCCGCCGTCAGAGAACGAGGCAGTAAATGAGATTAGAGACGGTGGCTGAGGGAAGCCCCGGCCCGAGGCTCCGCGGGTTTTCCAGCCCTTTTTATTGTTCGGGCGACGAAGTGACAAAGTGAGGTTGACATCCAGTCAGTCAGGAACAGAGACAAAAGCAGAACAAGCCTTCCTCTGTCCCTTCGGTCGCTGTACAACATGCATCGGTCATGGTCTTTTGTGAAACGACGACTCGAACAGAATCCAATTTCATGACGCTATTACAATAAAAAAAATCTCCTCTTTCACTGCCCTGAACTCAGCGGATGTCTTCATTTGCCTCCCAAGCAGCAGCACGGCACATACACATTTGTGCTTTCATGAATAAGCGAATACATAAATAACGCAGATAGCATGAATTATTCAAATCCTCCAGCAACGATGTTGGCGGGAGTGGAAGCAAACCAGCTCTGACAAGAGAGTCACACGGGGAAAAGTAATAAAGGTTCAAATAACCTCGGTGGGTCTGCAATCACTTTGGTTTAATGCTAAGATGCTGAGTGTGTTTCTTGGATCAGACACATGTTTTTATGAGACTGCAGATGACGCTTCTGCTGTCTCATATTAAAGGCGAACTGTGCCGGTTTTTTGTCATCACTTTGACGGTCACGCTGCGTGTTCATCTTTTTTCTGATTGTTTTAGGCGGCCAATAGCGATTTCCCATTTTTCAATGTCTGTCAGAAATAAAATGAGGAAAAAATAATAATGCAGAGATCTTTAGAAGCTATGACTTTATTAATCTTACATAGTTTGAATGTATAACATGGAATAAAACAAAGAAAAAAGCAAGAATTAATCCTGTTGTTTTGAAAGTGTATTCCCAAAACTCCCACAAAATCCATTTTTATCAGCTGAACTGGAAAACTTTATTTATCTGTGGGGTTAAGATGCAGGATTCTGTGTGAAAGAAGCACTTGATCCCAGCATATGTTCGCCTTTATGCCTGTTCACCATCATGCCAACCTTTTTATTTCACTGTTCACGTTTTCATCTTCAGAAAATGCACTCTAGCGTGTTTCAAACTTACCCAGGAGAAAAGTAAGATGGTAGATCAACTCGGGGCCTCAGATTATGCTGAAACGCTCGGTCGGTCAGCAGTTCGATGCCAGGACCAACAGGAAAAAAAAAACTGGGGATAAAGAAAGAGGATTGCTTTCATCTTTGTCTTTACATCCACTGAGGTGCCCTTGAGTCATATTTCCCTGCTCCAGTAGAGCCTTTTAAAAATGCTAAACAAAAAATCATTCCTGAAACAAAGTTTCGGAGTAAAAACGATAATTTATGGTCACAATAAAATCCGCATTTTTAAATTTGTAGATATCCATTAAGCTTAACAGGCTCTACCTGCTGTTAAGTTAACAGCTGCAGTCAGAACTCGTCTAACAATCGTCTTCCTAAACATAATAACTTTCATTGCATTATCAAAACTGAGAATCACAACACAGTTTGAAGCATTGAACAGGACTGCCACTGATATAACACGGACATAACACTTCCTAACGAGTGCAGATGGTTATTGTCCATCTACAGTCAGATCAAACATCATCATCAAGTTTATCCTTATTATTTGTAAAAGTTAAATAAATGGACTCTGTCAGTCAGCACCAACGTGCTAAATAGCAGGACCCTGTGTTTCTGTCAGAGGTGAGTGAGATCATGACAATGCATGTTTCCCACAGTGGGATCTAAAGGCACCGTCACTGCTTCATGTGTAGGATATTGGTGGTTTGGAGTTTGCATTAGTTTTGATCTGCACGTGTCTGCGTCACTCCCCCGATGGTTCATCTGAAAGGAGATAACATAAGTTAGAAATCTGAGTAGAGTGAACGGAGTGAGTTTTCATGCTGTGGATTTGTCATGTTTTATGTGAAGTTTAGGATCCTAACAGATGGTGTATAGCAGGGGTGGGGAACTCCAGGCCCCAAGGGCTGGTGTCCTGCAGCCTGCATCAACACACCTGAATCAAATGATTGGTTCATTCCCAGGCTTCAGGAGAACTTCAAGACAGGTCATTTAGCCATTTAAATCAGCTGTGTTGGATCAAGGACACATCTAAAACCTGCAGGACACCGGCCCTTGAGGCCTGGAGTTCCCCCACCCAATGTATAGTAAGCATGCAAGAGTGTAACGCTGCTAAAGGGAATCTGAAACAATACAAAGACTTAAACATGACAGTGGATTCAGCATCAAGGATACCTGAGCGACCAGCAGTGAAATGTTTACGATAAATACATTTGGAGCTTCTATTTTACTCAAACTGCCAACGACTGAAGCTAAATGCTATAAACACTTTAACATTGTATTAAAAAAATATAAAAATAAAATAATGGTTAGATTAATGGAGACCAAGTTATTGTGTTTCTACAGTACAGGGCTTCCCCCCTTCATTGTGTTGATTAGGAAAAACATATGTTGTCGTAAGTAAATGCAGGATTTTTGCATATTCATAATTAGACAACCTCATAATGGACAGAATCATTCGGATATGTGGTTTGTTGACTTGTGTGAAGCCGCAGTTTTGCATGATGCAAAGTTATCTTTGCAGGTACAAGTTTTGCATATTTATACATGTTTATAGAGCGGACCCCAAAACCACAGGACTCGACGATAATCAGCCTCTAGAAGAGTTTTTGTGGGTGTGTTCAGGCCACCATGGCAGCTGCTATAGTCAAACAAATACAGTCACACATAAAGTCTTTTTTTTTTTAAATTCATAGACAACCGAGGCAAAGAAAAAGCATGTGTTCACATCAAAGGTCAGTTATAGGGAAGCGGAAGGTTATGAAACACTTCCTCTGCAAATATGTTTATGAACTGAAATCACTACAAATGAGTGAAACTGCATTAAGAGCTTTAACTTTGATAAACAATAAAGCAAGCATTGATTCACAGAGCTTCACTTCAAAGCTGCGGGCAGTGAAGGAGCTTTTAAAGAGGCACAATGACCACGAGTCACAAGAAAGTGATTGTCACAAAACGTTCCTACTCGGGCTGGCAGAGATATGTCAAACATGTCAGACGCTGTATCCGCCTGCTTGTCATGTGAACGCTGAACTCATAAATATCCATTTGATAAAAGTACAAATCTGTTTGCTGGCAGCTTTGAGCAACAGTTCCCTCTCAAGGTACCCAGTGGTGACATACAGCCCCCCTTTTCTTCTTTCTTCATTGCTCCTGTTTGGTACAAAAATACTCTTAAATATTGCCTATATTGTGCAAACTGCCACTTGAACTCCTTGAGGAGCGGAGCTCTTTTTTATATATTTTTTATCCAATCAGTGAATCCAAGCAGAGCTGTCAGCTGTCTAATGAAAGGCAGCGTTAGCAGCAATCACTTGGACATCTGCCGCTGCTTTGAGGCGAGTCTTTGTGCGCTCCTTGTGTCTGTCCATTCCAGACGATCGCCACAGGCTACGAGCTGGCCTCAGCTGTCAGAGACGAGCTCTCGCCGTACAAGGAGGGAACTGTTCGGCGGGGAGGAATCTGCTCGGTGGAAATCGATTAAGACTTGGGAGGGAGTTCTGTTGTTGGTGGGTGGGATCGAGGAGGGAGGTCTGCAGATCACCACGGGCTCGCCAGATGATGCTGCTGCTGCTGCTGGAGGGAAAACAACCATCACAGGGACAGAATGATGTCTTTTAATGGTGTTCAGACTTCCAATAAAATACTGCAGCATGTGGGTTTTTGATGGGTGTGGGATAATTTAATCAAACATCCGACACCCAGAGCTGCTCTCAAAGTCACAAAGAAGAAGAAAAAATAATGATTGAAAAAAACAAAAACTGCATCAAATTTATTTTACAGTTTGACAACATTTTGATTTTCTGATGCTGACTTTTGTCAAATCCAGCACAAAACTGTTTTGTCTGATTCCACAGCTAAACCGTGTCCCTGACAAGGTTTTTCAGTTTCTACATCACATCAACAATTTGTGCACAAATGACAAACATTTCATGTAAAAGTATTCAGAGTCAGACTCTAACTTAAGGGTTTCTAAATAAAAAGAATCCACTTTTTCAACCACTTATCCACGAAAACAAAACAAAACAAAAACACATCTGTAACTTGTGCTGCAGAGGAGCTGATTTTATCCAACTATGCAGTGACAGATAGTCGACAAATATTCACGTCGTCGTACTGAATTTAATTTCAGAAAGATATCTAAGATTTAAGCAACTGCCTTTAGAAAGTTTTAATAATGTGTAAACTTATATATTTATTTCTGAAGAAATATTCATGGACAGTGTTTTTACTGGGGTACATTTACAGTGTATGCTTCTTTTATTCACCACCGACTCACCTGTAAGGGTTACATTTTAGCTGCTCGGTTGTGGAATTAGTCTGTTTTTTTGACTTCAGGACTGAGGAGCACCTGAAACAGCTCCTCCCAGTCTGCAACTATTTCTATTTATCAGACCACCAATCCTATAAACAGGAAAACACAAATATTTTTAAAATCTGCCAAAAAATTAAACGAATATTAAAAATTCATTTTTAGGCAAATAACAAGCACTCACACTTTTATAATTTGATGCAGGATACTGGATTTCTCTGAGAAGTTAAAAATTAACAAACATAACGTTCAACCACTAAATGAAATTTTTCCTGTTCAGGAAGTAATTAACTGTAATTTAACATCTTAACCAAAACAATAATCATGTGCTTTTCTCCTTTGTTCTGCTTGTTTGCAAAACTATAAATTAGAAAATTCATGGATAACAACAATTATTATACTTTAGCAAATATTTTAACTTTTTAAAACCCACCATAGGCTCTGGCGGACTTGGTTCTATCTTTATATTTTTACCTGCTGTAGTGCCATTTAAGGGAGCATTTCAAGTTGCTATACATCAATACAACTGTTATACCCCAAATTGTAATAATATTTATGCATTAAGTCCATAGTAACTTCATGAATTGCAAAAAAGTGCAATAAACTGCAAAAAAATTGAAAATCATTTTTGGTTTGTTTTGCACATTTCTAGTTTGAGAAATTTCAGAGATTTATCCCTCAAAACTGTAAATGCAAAAAAGTTGCACCAAACATTTTCCAACCATAGGAAATTTATTTTGAGTGTCTTCATAGTTTCTTTTTTTGAGATACACTAATTTTTATATACTGCAGAAAAAATGAAAATAAATATTGTTGTGGACAATTTGCAAAAAAACAGCTGAACACTCTTAACATCAGCAGCAGTAAAACTGCAGTCATGACGGCACGTTTGACGCATGTTTACTTGGACTTTTTGGGATTTGATGACGTCTAATTCCCAAACTTGCAATTAAAACATAACGATATATAAATAATAGAAAACCTTTTTTCCTTTCTCTTTTCGGATTTTTTAATTGTATACCAATAAACATGCATGATGAATTAAAATAGGCAAGTATTTATCCAGACCTGTACAGTGGGGTGAATATCACACTTTGTTGTGTTGTGTTTGGGGATCCAGCTAAGGGCTCATGTCCTTGCTGTTTCTTACAATATAAAGTCCCCTGAGATGCCTGATGTTGTTGAATTAGTGCATTAGAAATGAAACTCAGTTGAATATAATTAAAGGTGTTTGCGCGAAAGCTGCAGGAGGGCAGTCCTATAATAAGGAAAACAGCGATTCTGAAGTACAAAAGTCTTAATGAAGGCAGGAAAAACAAGCACGCACACTGCAGATATTAGATGTTTAATCAATGATATCTAATGTGAGAACAAAACAGTATTAATTCCTAATTTGAGGGAACTATTGAACATTTTTAATTCATTCTATCCCCTGACAATGACCAGGCTCCGCGCTTCTGAGAATGCACCGGGATAATTATTTCTTACAGTTGTACTAAGTGTTGATGGTTGCATTAATTAGCAGAGCTGTCGTCCACCCACAGCCGGCTGTAGAACAGGAAGCCACTTAAAATCAACAGGCAGCATCCAGCAGCGCCTACGTTCACTTGAACACTCATCATCCAACCGTTCAAGCCAACATCTCTGCCGAGTTAAAGATCCAACAACAACCTGCTGTCATGTGAAATTATCCGTGTTTATTGAAAACAAGTAAAGGCTTGTCAGAAGTTAAACAGAAAGGATTTAATTCGAAGCCAAAATCACAAACCCATCCACGTATTTTTTCTCAGCAAACTTTCATTCAGGGTAAGTGTGTGAAAACAGACATGCACAGCTTTGTTACAGTCCTGCCAACATCTTTGAGGCATGCTGTCGTGTTAGCCACAGTAGCTGTCAGGGCTCCAAGAATGGAAGCATCAATAAGTCTGTCTACAGCTCTGGTCTACAAAGCAATAGATTAACTATTGGACGGATCTCTCTGCAGTAAAGACGTTCATGTGTTTCAGACAATGTTGGCGATCTGGCCTATTTCAGTGCGATAAAAGATCGGCTTAACGTAAGTTTGATTCTTATATTCACGGGTTAATCTGGATTACGTGACGTTGGTGACTTTTGTTTTATCGCTACGTCAAGATCAATATTTTTACACCTCTGCACCGAGGAGGGGATGCTCAGGTTGCCTGTTTCTGGGAAGTAAGACTCAGGAATGCCAGCGGTGAGTCAAACATCGACTTGGACTCAAAGAGCTGAACTTAAAGGTCAAAGGTCACTGTGACCGTCACAAGTTCAATAGTTATTTTCAAATAGAATGATGTCAAATTAAATCCAACAGGTCAAAGGTCAACTTCACTGCCAATCCATAATGTTAAGGAATGTTAAGAAACATTATTGGTTGACAGAAACCAACCAACAATGACATAGCTCTAAACAGTAATTGCTGGCACCTCCTGCCTTCAGAACTTCTTTAAATCTTCATGGTTCAGATTCAGCAGGGAAACAATCCTCAGAAATGTTGGTCCATGTTCAGTGGACCCCCTATGAGCAAGCACTTTGGCGATAGTGGGAAGGAAAAACAACCTTTTAACGGGAAGAAACCTCCGGCAGAACCAGGCTCAGGGAGGGGTGGCCATCTGACGGTTGGGGTGAGAGAAGGAAGACATCTCTTCCTGTTTTTACTGGAGTATATTTACAGTGTATGCTTCTTTTATCCATCATGTTGACGTGATAGCATCTCAAAGCTGCTGCAGATTTGTTGGCTTCATCCATGATATGAATCTCCTTTTCTACCACATCCCAAAAGTGCTCTGCCTGACTGAGATCTGTGACTGCGGAGGCTGTCTGAGTAAACTTGTCGTCATGTTCTAGAAACCTGTTTGAGATGATCTGAGCGTTATCCTGCTGGAAGCATCATCAGGAGACGGTACCCTGTGGTTTTAAAGAGAATGACATGGTCAGCCACAATTTAACTGAGGTGGTGCTCAAGGGATCAGAGAGCAAAGAAAACATCCCCCACACCATCACACCACAGAGCAGGATGGATCCATGCTTTCATGCTGATTACACCAAATTCTGACGCTATCATCTGAATGCTGCAGCAGAAGTCGAGACTCAGGCAAAAGCTTTTATTTTTGATGAGTGTGTGTGAATTTAAACTTTGGCTTCCAGTTCAGTTTGAACTTTGTCAGGTTGGTTTTATGTCAACAAGCCTAAATTTGTGTTAACGGACAGATGTACCAGGTGAAGCAGGTGTTCCTTATGAAGTGGACAGTGACTGTATAATATATATATATGTATAATGACGATATAATATGTATGTATGTCATCATATATACACCAGAATGTAACAAAAGTAAAACACAGAGTGTTGATTGAAATACCTGAGCTGCCTGTAATTATTGTCTATAATTAATTTTAATTTGAGTGTCTGTGGGCGTTAATTTTGATTAAATACAGCAGAGCTGGAAATGTACTTTTGTTTTGAAAAATATTCTTATTTAGATAATTTATGTTAATTCAATTAAAAAATGTTGTATATTAAAAATTAAATACTAAATTAATTCCCGTGGCTCACAACCTCACAGCGCTTCCTTCACATGATGCCTTCAGTGACTCGAGCACCGCGGGTGAAATCTAATGGAAGCATCTCTGAGCGAATCGAGGCACAAATTTACTTCCAGTGATGTTCGGCTCGCCGCCCGCTGCCGCTGGCTGCTGCTGATGGAGACGGCGGTGATGATGATGATGGTGGTGGTGGTGATGATGATGATGTAGCAGAAGGCCTGCAGGAGTTTATGATCCGTGCAAATGGAATCTGCATATTGTTGCATATGAGTTTGCCTAATGGACGCCTACACACTGAGGTGATGATAATAATAATAGAACATGGAGCGCAGGCTAACTGCTGTAAAACACACACACACAAACACACACACTTGCTCAGTCCTTCTTAAACCACAGAAAAGAGAGAAAGAAGGAGATGAAGAGAGAAAAAGAAAAGAAGTGGACAAAAGAAAGATGACAAAAAGTAGTATCGAGGAAAGAAAAATGGAGCAAAGCAGAGCAAAGAAAATCAGAAGGGAGGACTGAAAGCAGATTTTGGATGGGCCGGAATAATCTGGGCTGGACTTTGTAATTACAGAACTTATTGTTTTTAATACTTCTACTTCTCTTTATGACAAGCACGTTCACACCTAAATATAACTTACGAAAACTGTCCCCGATATATCACTGTTACAGTGTAGGCTATCCACCCACTTAAAGGCTGAAACACTCTTTTTCAATGATTACGGCCATAAAGATGAGAAAGGAAGAGTGAGAGAGAACTATCTCAACAGAAACATCTTCAAGGAGAAAATGAACCAGGCAGAAATATTCAGCACTGACACTGTCTGATGTTCTTTGTCGTCACTCTGAAAAAACAAAACAAATACAGAAAAACACAGAAAAAATGTGTAAAAGCTTAAATTAAAAAAAAGAAGTAAGAAAACCGCAAGAGATGGGCAGAGCAAGGAGGAAGGAAGTGGAATATGGAGGAAAATCATCAGGGGAGCAGATGAAGAAGAGCGAGAAACCAAACGTTTGACACTCTTCAAACCCTCACACACACACTCCAGCACACACATCCTGATTTTGACCTTTGACCTCTCCTCTCTGGCTTGCTGCAGGGTCCAGCTCTCCTGTGTGAGTTGCCTGTTCCAGCAGACAGGTTGGTTTCCATCACGCTCTGTGTTTGGACTCTGGACTCCTGCCAGATGTTGAACCCCAGCAGAGATGCAGATGAAGGAATCTGTGTCGACTGTGAGGCCCGGCCCACAAAAATCAGACCTTTTGTCTGCTGGGTTTGTGCGTCTATGCTGTCCGATGATACGCACATTACAGTGCATCAGTACTGAGTGTTTTAGTTACATTTCCCAGCTGTGTAATATATGCTCTGTGCTTTGTTATGCTGCAAAACATACAGTACATTTTAGCAGCTGCGCAGTCTGTTCATATTTTCATAATGTTATTTGTCAATAAAACATATTCAATATGCTTTGAAGTCTTGTCAACCCATAAATTATGCCCCATTTCTGCAAGCAAACAGGAACTGTACTTACACAGGGTTATCACTACTTTCATATGTAAGAGTGAAGGAGATGAAGGTCAGTAGGTGAACTTCTAGAAATTAAGAAAACGTTGGTGGAGTCTATGAACATTTGGCTTCCATCCGTCAAGGTCGACTTAATATATATTGAATCATACTTTCCAAGCTTTTTGTCAATTTCCCACCAATAAATCATATAAAGATTTAAAATATCATGTCACGTTTGACCTCTGACCTCTCCTTCAAGGTCAATAGATAGATCTGAATGTCAAAGTGAAAGAAGAGCGATTTTAAACCATGTTGTTTGTATTGACATATATGATATGTAGGGATGTAGGGAATGATGGATAAATAAATATGACGCTGGACCTCTGACTTCTTTAAGGCCAAACAAGGTCAAACTTTCATAAAATGTCTTTTATCTTTAAAACTACTGAAAATTGCCTGCCTTTGTTCGGGAGATGATACTGGACTATGGGATATTCACGCCTGCCTTTCTTTCAAAACACATTATTTTTACTGCACTACAAACTCGTTAAAGTATGTTTGAAAAGACCAAGTAAACAAAATGAATATGTAGAAGATACAATACAGTTGGCATGATACTAAACACTGTCCAGCGACTGAGCTGCCCTGTTGGAAGTTTGTGTTGTCTGAGAGCTTCTTGTTTCCTGTCTGATCAGCTCGTGTTCACTTTAAATCTCGTGGGACGGTTCAGTTTATTACTGTGTTTTCATGCAGCTGCAGCTGTTTCATGTCTCTGATGTTTCAGAGGTGAAGCTCAGGAGCCAATTTTCCCATGGAATGATGAAATTCACCCCACAATCAGATGAAATGTAAACTACATGGTAACATGGATCCAAACACATGGAGTTTCTTGTCATTAAAATCACTGAATAATCCTGTTTTATATCAACATGTGAACCAAATTTAGAGTCGCTGCAATGTTTTTTCTGAGCTGCTGTAGAACTCACTTTATTAATGCTAACAGCTTTTGTTAATTGTTAATTTCCTGCACAGCGGGAATGCTGCTTCATGCTGTTTGTGTTTCTTTTTTCAGACCAAACCTGAAATGAAGTTCTTCCATTTGTTTTAAATCCTCCATCAACATTTCAACCTGAGCCTTCACCTGCCGATCCAGCTGATCCACGTTTCCCAATCAACCCCGTTTCTCGTCACATGCACGCACTGACTCCTTTTACCTCCCGGTTTGATATGTATAAATATATATTTTGTTCTTTTTAGCTCTGGAGCAATTTATCTCATCTGCCAGTAAAGAGCCAGCTTTGCTTCTTGGGTCTGCTTTGGGTTACCATTTCTTTCCAGCACTAACAAACAAGCTTTGATTTAAAATAAAAGCACAACAGAGTGTGAATAAAACGTCTAAACTGCTGATAAGGGATAAAAGAAGTGGAATATTAAACACTAGTAAAGCAATACATGCCCCATGGGGACATAGAATAAAAGCACGACAAAAGTAATTAAAAATCAGAGTAAAGTGGAGAACTTTCAGTTGGCGATGTGGAGTCAATCTTCTGAGGGTGGACTTGCATGTAGAAAAACAAACTGGAGCAACCCTGGAACCACCAGCAGGCAGCAACATCACTGATGTCGAACTTCAAGGCGTTCACTGAACATTTGGTGAATTTCAATTATGTTCAGCGTTTGATTTGCGCCACATGATTTGTTTTAGGAATTGTTTGTAATTCAGACGAGAGCACTGGTGAGACTTTCAGCTCAAGAAAGCAAAAGCTGATTTCCTTTAAGACATGAGTAGATTTCTTTTTAAATGAGAGATGTCCTGCTGATTCTCCTTGTGTAAGTAAAGTTGTCTGCTCTTGGTATTTTTAGAGCTGCTGCTCTTTACACTCCCCGGCTAAGGACACTCAGAGCAGCTGTCTAGTTTCTGCAGTAGGACCTGAGTTTATTGGCTAGCTGGTCAGTAGTCCTGCTGCTGTCTGGTGACTGATAATGGGGTGGTTTGGAGAAGATGAGTGCTAATACACATATGAAAAAAAAATATTTTTTTATTTTCAAGTGGTAGGGAAACTAACGAAAAATCTAAAAGATAAAAATAATAAAAAAATCTTTCTTCACATGAGTAGTGAGTGTGTGCCAGCCATCTTTGGCTAATTTAGAAAAAGAAAAAAAGCAGGACTAGCAGGAGTGTACTGTATATTAAAGGGAGCCACTCAGGATTTGGCTTTTGTGACATTCAACCTTCATTACCTCACTTTAACGCAAAGAACCCATGTTCAGTTATTTTACAACTGCAGGTGTGAAAAAGTTGTGATTAGAACCTGTTGGTCTCTAAACTCTGAGACACTGTACGCTGTATACATGCAGACACAGACGTCTCTTAATCTAAAAAGTTGAGTAATAATTACTGAACTTTCATATACGTTTGGATTGTTACAAATGTCACACATATATTTATCTGATGGTACCTGGTCACATCAAAAATGCTGCTTTTTCATACAAAAATGTTTCTCTTCTCTTAATAGAAACTGTAGCAGTTCTGTAATATAATGTTTACATGCTTAACATTAAAAATCTGCAGCTGTGTTTTCTGAAGTTTTGCTGTAAAACCGGACTGTAAAAGGGATTACTCTAACACTTTATAACACGACCCATGAATAAGGTGCAAGTAGTATTGTACTTAGAGTGATTCATTTTTTCCAGCAAAAACCTGACTTGCTGCCTGCACGTAAGTACTTTCTGGGACGGGGGCCGTGTTACCTAAAAAATATAAAATATATAAAATATTTAGAAATTAGTTATGGGGCAACATGGTGGTGTGGTGCTGAGCACTGTTTCCTCACAGCAGGAAGGTCCGGGGGTCAAATACCCCATATGGTGGGGGCTTTTCTGTATGGGTTTTATATGTTCTGCATGGGTTCTTGCCAGGTACTCGGCTTCCTCCCACAGGCCAGCAACATAACACTTGTGGGGTTCGGTTAATTAATTGGTGATTTTAAACTGGCAGAATCAGCCCTGTAAAGACTCCGGTCTGGCAAACCGACTGGTTTTGGAAAACATCAAAGAGGGCATATATTTAGGAATTTTGGACTGGCTTTTGCTACTGATAGAGAACTTCCCAGTGGCCTTAAATATGATACCAAAGTAACTAAGTAACAGGTAAACAATTAAATCATAGAAAAGCTTGTTTGTTTGTTTTTTTCCATGATCTGCAGAAGTAGAAATTTCAGTTGATGGCAGTTGCATTTCTGTGAATTAACAAAAACTGCTTTATCATTACAGGACAGTCTGGGAAACTGTGCAACTGTGCATTTTTACACATTTTCTGTTCCTTATTTCTTACATTATTTCCAAAAAGGTTGATTCTGTTCATCTGGACGTAGCGTTTTCTGTAGGAGAAAAGTTTCGTCACTCATCCAGGTGACTTCTTCAGTCTCAGCTGACTGCAGGTTTCCCCAAACTTATAAACAGTACATTTGCATAATGACTGAAACCAGCACCACTGAATGAACAATGGGCTGGGAGGTCAGTTTCTTGATCATTAATATGTAAATTGTCTTCTTCTTACAATTTAACCCAACGAGTCATGTTGATAGATTATTTTATTTGCGACAACAACATTTTTTT
Source organism: Pelmatolapia mariae (assembly GCF_036321145.2). Lineage (NCBI taxonomy): Eukaryota > Metazoa > Chordata > Actinopteri > Cichliformes > Cichlidae > Pelmatolapia > Pelmatolapia mariae. The sequence continues at coordinate 10,575,476 of NC_086228.1, read as the reverse complement.
TTAATCATATAGAAAACTTGAGCAGTACTGTTGAAATTGGACTTCTTTATCACATTTTAAGATATATCTGGACTTATATGTGCAGTTAAACTACTTTGCACCGTGGGCCACATACAGCCCACTTAGAATAAGTGGACCAGTGAAACTGCCCTTTCTGCCAGTGTAAAGGACTTGTACATCCCTGTAGTCACCCAGCAGTCAGTTTTACTTACATATTACATTATTGTTGTTTATCAACCAAACACAATGAAATTAAAATATTTTTTCTTTATATAGCACCAAATCAAAACAGCAGTCACCCCAAAGCACTTTGTATTGCAAGGTAAAGACTGCACAATAATACAGAGAAACCTCGACAATCAAGCAAACCCCTGTGAGCAAGCATGTGGCAACGGTGTGAAGGAAAAACTCCCTTTTAAAAGGAAGAAGCCTCTGGCAGAACCAGGTCTGATCATCTGCCACAGACGCTTGAGGCTGAGGGGAGGACGACACTCAAAGAATAAGAGATTCTGGTCTGCGGACATACTCAAAACTCAGAAGAGCTCTACAATACATTCAGGCCACAGCGGCAGTTTTACTGTTCTTCAGAATCAGACCGCGTGTGACCTTCATGGAGTAAATGTTCACAGAGGACAGACTGCTTTCACATTCAGAGAAAGATGAAATTAAACTTTAGATGTCCCTTTTTGACTGTTTTTCTTTCTCACTGTCCAGTTGATGAAGGAGGAGAGCAGGGACAGATGAGGCTGCCATTAAGATGAACACACGGGGGGGTAAAAGAGTGGGGTGGGGGTAAGAAAATAAATGAGAAGCCGTAATTACCCAGAGGGAAAGGTCAAGACGTTTGGGCAGGTTTTTGTAATTAGCTTTATTTCTACAAGCAGAACAAACAGAGCAGTGTTTTGTGAAATTGTGTTAGAAAGGTTACCCAGACCTTTACAGCTGGTGGATTAGCTATTCACTCGGAGCCCTGAGTGCTGCCTGCCCAGCAAACAGTAAAAAAACCTTCACATCTCCTCTGGACACAGAGAAACAGGCGCTCAGAGGAATTAAATAATACATTTCAGATCAGCCAAAGAAGACGGGAAATGGGAACATTTAGGAGGTGGGATTTTAATTGAAACTAAGTCAAATTACATGATAAATTCTCAGCGAACATAATTAACCTGATGACGTGACTGTAGGGTAAGGAACATTTTCTACTCTATATCGGTATTCCCTTGTTGCCATTGGGGGACATAGCTCACACGTATGCTGTAATTAGATTAAGAGTAATTTTACTTATACTTTGAAATGAGATAGAAAATCAAGTGTATTAGTGCCAACTCCATCAATATGAATGTCATTATGAATTTCCAGCTTTAAGAGAAATTTCATTCACATATTTGCTGAATTCTCATCAGCATGTGGTAAGAACAACATGAAACTTGATAATTGAGTCTATTTGCTTTTCTTATTTCACATTTTTGTCTGGAAATAAAACATTAACTGTTGTGTTTGTGTGCAGATTCATTAATGAATAATTGTCTCGTTCTCTCTGCAGGACAGCTGATAAAAGTCTTTGTCGCTGGCGGTCTGAAAAAGGGGCAAAAAAAGGAAAGCGTTCTCGTTCTTCGTTAAACGTGACCATACCTCATTGTGAAATAGTATGACATTTAACTAAAAATAAGGTTATTTTAGTAAAAAAGGACATGCAAAAAGATGTAATGTAGAAACTGACTTAGCCAGCTGTGAAGCAGAGGCTGATGCAGAACAGCAAAATGTGATGAAATATTAAAATATGACAGAAGTTCTGAGTTTACTGCTCTGCCTGCAGTCAGATGGTAAAGGGCATGTCAGGATTTAGTTGACAACAGTACAGTCTTAACACTCTCACATATACTCACTTTTTCTCCTTATTAATGAGCAGAGCCGCTGGCTGCTGTCAGGCCTCCATACACACCGTCACAACCAGGCAGCACGATAATAATTTTTCAACCTGCTGGCATAAGCATTAAAACTCTTGTCTACCCCCCTTCTCTTGTCTATCTATCGTGCCCTCTGCTTTTCTCACACTTTTTCAGATCTCTGGTTCTTATCGGTCCAGAAGCTCCAGCAGTGTCAAACCACAACGGAGCTTCTTATTAAGCTGGCTGGCGGCGGCAGAGCTATCGTGCTCGCCAAGCGGCGAGCGTGTTCAAAGACAGGGAAAAAAATGCATGCAAAATATATAAATCGTCTGTATTTTCATCTTCACTTACTTCCTTTTTTCTTGCTATGGTACCCGACGATCAGCGATGCTCTTCTGACGGGACGGCCACCCTTCTCGCTGAATCAGGACTTTGCGGTTGAAAAAAGCTTCAATCTTCAGATCTTAAACTTTGAACAAAAGCTGACAGCAGCATGTTCACAGCTGCACTTATCTCCCAGATAGTAAAGTGGCAGATTTTTTTTTCAGTCCTCACAGAAGAGCTCGTCCAACTATGAAAGGAGGAGAATACGACGCTAAAGAGACGACACAAACACAACCGTTCGCTATTTTATTGTCATTTCCTACAAATCTTCTTGGATCAGTTATTTTGACTACGCCATAACAACATAATTAAACTGTGTACCTTTGTTTGTTCTGTAAAATACTAATCGCCGTAATAAAAATGTAATTTCTCCACCCACTATCTTCTCAGAGTGGCAACAAGCTAAGCAGGGTATTCCCAACAACACTGTCCCGTTCCACCTGGGGGATCCCGAGGTATTCCCAAGCCTGATAAGGGCTCTATTCTGGGGTGTCCTCCAAGTCTGGTGTGCCAGGAGATCTTACTAGGATGTCCAGGCTCCAGACCTCTTTTTTTAATGATTTTTTATTACAAGTTTGTCCTTCCTGAAACAAATCCAGTGGAAACTGCTTTGTGTTTGTTTTCTGAGATAATCTTCCAACCTTTTGTTCTGTACTGACAAACCCAGGAACGGCGCTCCTATAGTTGCTTTGCATTTAGCACACACTTCATTCGTGTTTGGCGAGAGTGTAGCTGAGGAAGGAGGCTTTGTGTGCTGTTGTGCTGCTTAGTCTGCTGCATTAAAATGAGTGTTTCAAACTGTTTAATGCCCTGCTGGCGACTGCATTAACTTGGTTTGATTAAAATTTGATTTGATTTGATCTGAGGGAAGCACTACAGCAGTGTTGTCTGAAACTTTAATTTCTGTAACTGATGGAAGATGAAAAAACAGGAACACAAAACACGAAGTAGTAAAAGAAATCCCGAGCTCATGGGATGGTAAATGAAAAAAAAAAAAAAAAAATTAAAAGTACCCTCAGTTAAAAAGTATTTTTTTGTATTCCTAACATGTTTAGTCAGATTTGACTGATTGTTTTCTTTACTGTCTCCTTTTAGTTTTTCTTCTTTTTTTTGCCGTTTTAATTACATTTATTTTTCAATTTCCTGTCATTTTAAAATGCTTTACTCTGCCTCAGCCCGTCAGTCAGTCAGTCCTGTACTCTTTCAGTTCAGGCATACAAAGAAATTCAACTTTAGAGAGAAACATAACCAGATGAGACAGACACAGAGAAAAGAAATTGTATAAATATATATATCACACAATATTTGTGGTCTTATTTACCCCCATTAACTGCATTTAACCCAGTAAAATCCACTTTGTCATACGTTTTTGAAATCTCTCAAAGCTGCTTTTATTTTTGAGCTTCCTAATAGTAAAACCAACATAATGCACAAAGCATAATGTCAACCTAAACGCCTTAAACACAGAAATGAGCAGCAGATTGTAGTTTATATGGGTTAAATGACCAGATGTTCCAGCTTAAAAAATCATTTAGTGCAAATCCATGCGTAATGAATAAACTGAACCCCGCATCAACCTTCCTCTTTTTAATAGTAGAAATAAATAAAATCTACCGGGCCCCTAAACTGTTAAAGGGACAGTTTCTGATCAGGAGTTCCACAGTAATTTCACCTTGAAATTATGAATCATTCCCTCAAATTATTAATTTCAAAACTCATTATACTTATCACATTCCTTCAGTTAAAAAACGCATGCCTTCAAATTAGCAAATGATTTCCGGAGAGCTTAATTTGCTCTCCATCGGCTGTGAAGGACATCAGTTATAATCTTCAGCGGGGACATCAAGGATAAGTGTGTTTAACTGCCAAAGAAGCATCTTCACACGTTCTGAGTCCACGATCAAAGTCAGACTGAATCCAGCTGGTAAGACTTTAGATAGCAGACTGAGAGGGATGATATAATGGTAGTAATGTTTTGAGGCGGTCTCCCTCCTATCTATCCCCCTGAGAGATTTGGCTCACAAAACACTGGAAATTCCCAACATGACTTTAAAACAGCGCCTTAGGTTTTGTATGAGTTCTACTTTGTATTTTTAGAATGTAGATATTTCACTTGGGTCAATTCACAAATGACCAAATATTTAAGTACAACTTACAGTCCCTTTGCATATATACAGGAACACAGAAAGTGTTCCAGGTGTGCAAGCTGAGTACAGAGAGGAGTGGGTGCCTCTATAAATGTAATTACTGTTAGTGTCCAATTCCCCAGGGAAAAGGATTTTGGTTTTACATTAGTCAGTTATGACCTTTTATTAATCTGGCATTGAGATTACAACAAACCTCAGAGTTGCCTCTGCAGCTCATACCGTCAGTGCTGTCATTATTTAAATTGAGTTTACCTGCTGCAAATACCTGGAGGACTTAACTCCCATCACTGTGTCAACTTTAGAAAACAAAGAACAAGTTTAAAACTTGCTGATGTTTCACTTTTAGCTGAGAAAATTTGTTTTCAGGCACTGGAGCGACAGGATAACGAGCCATTTCTGCATTTTTGATTACTTCTCTCTCACTTAAGACACCAGACAGAAAAGAGTGCGATTACTCAACAAATGATAGCAACAATAACAAAAACAAAGGATCGGTCAATGTAAAGGAAATATAGAAGAAATGTACCAATCACCCGTAGTTGTTGACTGCAGGGGGCATGGGGAGACAGCTATGTTGAATAAATACGATTCAGGTTGGTAAAATCAACAAATATGAGTTTTCTGATACTTTTGTGCTTACATTTCTTAATGTTGCTGTTTGTACTGTTAGGATAAACAACATAAAACAGTCATAAGGAGAAAACATAGTCAATATAGTGAATCTTTCGTGGGTTATGTTGTGTGGTCACCTCCGGAGCGTTAACAATGAGCAGAATAAGGTTTGAGGCTCTGTCACCATAGCATCAATGACCATTAACCGGTTATTAGGGCGACGTTGTCTTCACTGAAGGCTTTGATGGTAAATATTTGTACTCACGGTTTATCATTCATATAAAGTACTGTGTCTTCTTATAAGTACAAACACTTTGTTACTATACTGTTTAAATTGTTCAGTTATCTGTACTTTACTTGAGGAGTTATTTTTCTGACATTTACTATTACTCCCTACATTTTTAAACAAATATTTGTACTTTCTCCTTCTTAGATCTTGCATTAAACATCAAACTGTTAGACCTAAACAGCAACACATGAAAGGCTGTCCTGTTTGTGTATTAATCACCAGAAGATGTCGCATTAAAAAAGATGAAAGAGGCAAAACCGTGTGCCACAGTCAGAGTTACAGCGGGCCAGTGCAGATGTCTGTAAGTTGCAGTTGTGATACTTCAGCCTCTAGCTAGCGCTACTGAAGAGGAGCGAACATAAGGGGGGAGTTACGTATTTTTTAAGTGTCAGGTCATTTCAACTGTAACATTTCTGTCAGCTCAACAAACATCAGCAAACGCACAAACTGTGTGCAGTTTGTCTCGCAGTGTCTTGCTAGCTATTGAACAAACAACTGAGACAGGTTTGCTTTTTAAAAACATGAAATTATAGATCTGGTTGTTTTTGTTCCTTTGTTTCTTGCAGTTTTACATATAAAAGTAGACGATCTTTAACATCTGTCCCTGTTTTCATCACACAGGTAGAAAAAAGAATACACATTGGTTTAAGTACGTATGACTCATATGCAGCGACCTGTAGAAGTGAGTGCTGTTTAATGGATTCGCCGCAACAAAACACTCTTGCTCGTTCCAGTAACTCCACGGCAAATTAAACGACGAGGTTTTCAGAAAACCATTAATGCATATTAACTAATCTGTCAGAAGGTGGAGGCAGAAAGTGGCTGAGAGTCTGAAGACGGTCGACTGCTGATGCCTTGATGAATAAGAAACACCTAGCTGTTTTTAATGACGAGCAATTTCTCATTTATTTGTCATTAATTTCTAATCATCTGCTCTTTCTCCTATCACTCTGCACTACTATTTTTTTTTGGTCTTCAGTGGAGTTTTATTCTTACCCAGCAACACAGCTAAAAATGAAATGTTGCGTACGTGTTGTATACAGCTCCAGCAAATCTTCCTGAAGAGGAAAGACTTGTTATGTAAAAGGTGAAAATATTTACTAAATGCCATCTATAATAAATGCCAGCACGTAGAAAGCCTGAATTTGTTGCCATCGTGAATTTGAGAGTAAACAAACAGGCTTGAGGTTGTGCTCTCACTTTGAGTACACACTCAACTTAGTTTGGCCATTTTGCCCACTGTTTTTGAGTTTCCACATAAATTTATGATGAGACGACTGGTACGGTGAAATAGTCCAAAAAATTAGCTTCTATCTCACTTCGCTTATTACTTTTCCTTGACCTCAGTGGAAAAGGTCATGGGGTCAAGGAAAGATGTGAAAGAGAACTGTGGTGCACACAGCGATAGACTTCTGATCAACCAACACACTGACGGTGATGTCTACCATACTGAAATAAAAATGTCCAACATGCACATGAAGGAAATCACACTTATTTATTCCTTTCTGCTGGAAGGATTGTGAAATTCACTCTCTTGGTCTCTTTATGCCAGCTGACCTGAAGTAAGAATTAATCCACGATAATCTTAAAGCCTTCCAATATAAATAATGCAGTCTGAACTATAGCAACCCTTAAATGCATTTTTATCATTTAACATGATGTGGCTTTATAAAGTTTACATAAATTTGTTCTTTATGGAAGGCCATTATTGACCATTATTGGATGCTTTGAGTAGAGCAGGGCGATATGACCAAAAATATTTATCACAATATACATTTGAAAATTTGCGATAACGATATAACTGACGATATAATTGACACTAGACAAAATACTTTACAACTTTATTAGTGCAAAAAACCCCATCAATGTATTTTCACTTAAACAAGCAGCTGTTTTTTATGTGCATTAAAGTTATATAAAAATGTAACAGTGCAAATTCCTTGCTGACAGTTTAACCAAAAGGCATTTCCAGTGGAAATTGGCCGACATATCCTCAGCATAACCATGTAAAAATATCCACAAAACTTAAAAAGAAGTTATACACACACAATACGGTAATATTATGTTGAAGCACAGTACGTATCACTCCGCGAGGCTCCTGCCTACGATAGCCGTAATGCTCCGACAATCCATCAAGCGGTGCAGCTTCGTAGCTTAGCAAAGTCGCACTAAAACATTTGACAGATTTTCGAGCGCCGTGTACCACATAAAATCATTTCGAGGTCAGTAAACACAACCAGAATTCATACATAAGGCACACGGGATTATAAGGGGCACTGTCGATTTTCAGAAAAATCTGACAGGGGACTACATCATCAGGATTGATTTTAAGTGTGCCGTATTTTCCAAACAACACGGTAATAACGACGGCCTGCTAGCATGCTCTACCAAAAATAGTGCTTTGTTGTGTATCTGACGGACGAAAGCTAAACCAGTTCCACACCACTGAAGTTGCAGCATTTTTACAAACCAATTCTGGTTCATCCGTTTCATTTAACGATCCGCTTTCGCTCTTCTCATTCTGCGTCGCCGCCATGTGCATATGTAAACATAGGCACTGCGCATGTGCGTTTTACCCATATTCTATCGCGATATTTCATTTTCCTATCGTTGCCCAAAATTACACCGGTATTACCATGAACGGTATGATATAGCCCAGCCCTAGCTTTGAGTTTAACAGCCTGTTGCTTTAAATTCAAAACCCATCAGCAGGTTATGAATGAAGTAGAAAACACCACTATAACTAAAACTTCTACGATCAGTTTTGTTGATCGTTTTTACGAATGTTTGGATGATATGAATCATGGGGTGAAATTATCGAATTTCCTTTCATAACAGATGGTCCAGTATTCTTCTGCCAAAGGGGGTAATGAAGGAAGCACTGAAGCTCTTTCCGGTAGTATTTGGAGAATACTAAACAACTCTCATTGTGGCTGCCACTCAGATACTTCCAGGTCACTTCAATCAGTTAGAAACCTTCCAAACAAAACAGAGTATTCAGCTGAATCCTGTCCTCAAGAAATAGGGAAAAAGCCTCAATGTAGAAAGAACATTTGAGGAGTTTGGGGTTTTTATACTAGAGACAAATATTCTATTCATTCCCTCATTCAGAAAACCACGTGGATGATGTGTAAGTATGACCTAGAAAGATGCCAAAGAAACAATTGGAGAAAAGGAGAGACCTCATGTAAAAACTCCTTTTCAGCCACAAAGCTATTGTCTGTTTTTTGTTTCCCAAAACTCAACTGCGGACACGGAAAATACAAAGTTACCATAATTCTCATGAGTTAGCAGGCTGAGATATCAGGTCTGAGCACGGGTGTGTTCATGACACACTGACATCTGAACTAAAAGTCTGTGTTACAACAGTGAAGTGTGTAAATTATGAGACATGGATGAAAGCCTTGTAAACAATGTCACCTTTTCTACACATCTCAGAACGAATGCTAATTTGAATTATGACCAAAGCTTCACATAGCCAGGACGCAGATCATCAGTGCAAATGCAGTTAGGAGAGGGCTAATTATAAAATAAAGATAAATGAACTAAGAAGCATTAGGTCAAGCATACTCATTGTGCCATCAGTCCCAATCATACTCAAGTACCTGTGTCGTTCTGAAGGATTGTCTTTTTGTTGGTGAGCTAAATGTGCAAAAGTTACAAAAACTGACCTAAAATATAAAATAAAATACCTTAATGTACAGATCAACAGTTTAGCCTCATTTATCCATGAAATTCTTTGGCTCGTGCTCCTCAGCTTTACATGATCATATAGAAAGTGTGCAGTTATATTAAGAAGAAACTAAAAGAAAATAGCAGTAATAATAATGATACAGCGAAAAAAAAAGTATTAAATATTTTATATATTGAGAATTTAGGGCAAGCTTAAACAATGTTTAAGCAAAGTTCATGAGTGCAGTTTAAGAAATTACTCCATTACCAGAAAGTAGTGTGTGAGGTCATAAATGACCACATGTGGTTATTTTAGTTAGAAAATACTTAAAGTTCCACCATTTTATTGTAATTCTTGTATTAATTGTTGTTTTTCACTGATTATTAGTTTCATCGTGTTTACTTCCTGCGTGCCATGTGTACTGCGTTGTACTGTGTACTTGTACATGAATATGCAAAGCTCTTTAAACCTTTTAATACTGCCTCTGACCCCCAGTGACCTGGAGTGGGTGACAGGTGAACCTATGTTCGGGTTCAGGATAACGACAGTCCTAGAAACACTGTGGAGATGGAAACAAATGTTTGTCTGTGTTCAGTGCGAGTTCTCCCTCGTTAATCCAATTTCCACTTTCCTGTTGCTAATCAGCTTTACAGAAGAAAACAAGTCTGTTCTTGCCACTCCAGCCTGCAGCTCCTCTGTGTTTGTGCGGGAGTAAGTTGGTATAAAGCCTAAATTGGATTACCCCATGAGGTCATTTTTATAAGGAGATTAATCGATTAATTGAAAAAATAAGTGATAAAAGGATGAAAAGAGTCATTAGTGCTGCTTGGCCCTCGTTATTTTCCTGCTAATGAAACCTTTTTCTATGTTGACTACAACTTATATACAGACAATAAAAAAAGCAACTTCATGTGATGAAGATTAACAATAACCAGTGGAAATAAATCAGCCAACGCCTCTCAGCTGACCCCTTCACAATCACCTGTTTTTTTTGTTCAATACTTAGAACAGTGGTTCCCAAACTCTTTTTGCTGGGCCCCCCTTTGTTTATAAGAAAAATGTTCGCCCCCCCCCCAACCACACACACCCATATTTTGCTCCATTGCGGTTTATTTCACACCTCAAACATTTAGTAAACAATTAAGCAAATACAAGTAATCTGCAATAAACTACAGGTAGTAAGAAAATAAACTACTAACTCTTTTATGCTACGTCCACACCTACACGGGTATTTTTGAAAACGCAGCTGTTTCGTCCACACGTAAACGACGTTTCAAATCACCGAAAACTGAGATTTTTTTAAATCATGCAACGTCAAAGGTATGTGCCTTTTTTCACGTCACGCTGTGCGCACGTTATTGTTTACATGAGATGAATTGCAGAATAGCAGGTCGAGACAAAATACTGTTAATCTGACTATCTGCAGGTTTTACACGCTTACATACACACACGCAGTTACTGTCCCTCCATTTAGAAAGGCAGAGGCATCACAGTGTGATTATTTTACATGTAGTTGTTTTTTTTCCTGTGTAATAATGTTCAACATTGCTATCAATACATTTTTCAATCCCTCTGCAAAATGGGTTCAAAAACATAAACAACTGTTGGATGTTGTTTGTCCGTGATTTAGACGGGGGAACAAATCATGGCAGGATTAGCCTGATATTATTTGTATCCCGCTGTAACTTTATTGTATAAAGAGTTAACATCTCCAAAGTGTCAGGAGTAGTTAGTCATTACAACAAGTGTTTGTGAACTAAAAATCAAGAATGTGGGATACTGTTTGTCTGTGATTTGAAGAGCCCTTCGTGCTCCCGACGAAGAGAAAACCAATTATGCAGGGGAGACCTACCTCGGCACTTGTGCAGGTGAAACCAAGGGAAGATATGCGGCACCATATTTTCTAGTCTTTGGCTCAGAATGAAGTTGGTTTGGAAACATATTCAGCAATGCTTCATCTCCTGATTTGCGTTTGTGGAGGCGCCCCATGCTAGCAGTGTCCAAGCGTTTTGTTTTTTTTGTTTTGTTTTGGTTTTTCCTTTTCATGTCGCGCCCCCCCTGCAATGGCTTTGCGCCCCCCCCCTAGGGGGCGGGCTCCACACTTTGGGAAGGTCTGACTTAGAAGAAGAGTCTGCATTAGGCAAAAATAACACCTTTCAAATATGACTTGTTTTGAGCAGCTGCTGATCTCACATGTTGATGTGTCCTTTACTGGAAATATGCCTGAACTTTTCTTCAGAAATGTATATGCATATGTTTTTGTCATGTAGATATCTCCTCTATTTATGAAGTTATGATGGCTCAAAATGATGGAAGGAATAAGGTGAATTAAGTTCATCCAACAGCTTCAAACCACAGCAAGTGAACATTTGGTCAGAATGAGTGGATCACGCTCTAATCTCATTTAACAATATGTCAAACCAAACAGGTAAAAACCAAACAGTCGCTGTATTTGGGGAGCAGTATGAACATATTCTCCTCATCTGCTGATTGGCTGGAACTGACTGATCTCTCGTTCGGTGATTCATTTGTCTTTTGGAAAATAGGAGTTAAGGGGTAGAACAAAAACTTAAATTCAGTCAGTAACAAATGGCCAATGAACACTGGGCTCAGAGACATGGTGTCATGTGAGGTGCTGTGTGGCAGGCAGGATGATGGACCCAAACGCAGGACTCGAACACAAAAGGTGACTTTAAAGCAGCAGCTTTATTGCTGAGAGAATCTTCCATAAACAAAAACTAACAAAAAAACAAACTAAAACCCTGAACATCCAAACTAGGAACAAAACACTAGGAAAGCAGAAACATGGACCACGGTGAAACTTGCATGAGGAGGTACGACGCACCAAAGAGCAAAGGAAAACACGGGGCGTAAATACACAAGGGAGTAACAAGGGAATGGGAAACAGGAGGGAAACACAGCTGAGAATAATTAGACATAATGTGACAAGGGGGCGCAAAACTAGATACACTGACATAGGACATGGGAGCATCAAAGTAAAACAGGAAACGAGACAATCACAAAGACAGACACAGAGACACGACTGACTGGGGAGACAGAGGGAACAAGGAGACAAGAGTGACTAGACGAGGAACACGGGGAAGGCGAAGTGACAGAAACCTAAATCCTAGGAGCTAAGAATAAACACAAGCAGAAAACCGTGAATGACAATAATCAAAGATTATAAATGAACAAATAAACACAAAACACAGTGACCCAGTACCGCGACATATGGGAGTGTTTCTAACTAGTAACTACTAACTAGTTTCTGATATGAAATAAAAATGTCTTTCATTACGTGAAAAATTATAAAATATGTGTTTTTTGCGACATCAGCAAAACAGTCAAATTCAAGTGTCACTTGGTTACAGTCAGTTAGCATCTTCTAAAATATCCCAGCTAACATTACAAAATCTGATGCAGCTTAAATGAAACATGCTACATCTATTTTAAGTCAGAGAATTATTATTTATCAATGTATGTCTTTACATTTGTACAAAATATTCATCTGTTGGTTTCATCTTTCTTTCTATGGTCAGCTTCTCCAGCCTTTGATGGCCAGTTGTGCTTCGATCTTCTTCTCATTACTGATTTCCTTTCCTGCTCATCTGCTTTAGCACCATATATATGGTTACTTTGCGTATCTCAATCTATATTTCAAATAAATGCTCTAACGTCAGTTTGGGTCTGTTCATGTTTTGACCGACTACTTTCTAATTCTATTGATCTGCTTTATCCATCAACCAGCTGATTACTCTTTTGCTTAGTGGCTCATTGGATTTGGCTCAGTTAAAAGGACAAACTGATCATTTGCTCTCAATCAAATGATTAATTGAAGTATTGTCCCTTTGTTTGATCATTCTCTTTGTCTCTCTGTGACCAATTTACTTATCTTTTAATTGACTGATGGATCTCGTAGTCATCTTCCCATTAGCTGGCCGATCTGTTACCCTGCTCATTTACCAACCTCTTTATCTGTTTATTCTCCAGTTTCTTTCTTTCTGCCCCCCAACTGCTCCGTCTGTACACTGACCAAATATTCCAATCAACAAGTTATTGATCGCTTTCTTCTCACTAATAACTTTGTCAGGAAAAAAATACTGCTGTGAGAGTGGGCAAAGATGTCAGCTTCTTTCTTCTAGGGTCTTTTAGGGGATATCAACCCCATGCACAAAGACACGCCCATCTGCATTAAAGCCGTTACAGCAGCATTACTGTAAGAGCCTTTTAAGGACATGGCTGCTCTCGTTTAGAGCTGGATTCACGGAAGCATCCCTGTCCAACAAAAGCTCATCATCATTTCTTCTATGTCCTTTCTTTCTGCTTTTATACTCATTTATATGCAGGAGGGTCCGGGGTGGAGGAAACGCTGTGAAGGGAGAAGGGACGGATGGTGGGAAGGATGATGGATGGATTCGATGGGGAAAAGTTCAGTATCTTCTTAAAAAAAATATAAAGAGAAAACAGTTTGAAAGGCTGAAGTTCACCCGCTGTAAAACGGTGGAGAGCGAGAGAAAGAGTTGTTTTCCAGGTGGTGTGAAGCCAGTCTGGCTCTGTGATTGGTCCCCTGGGCCTGTCAATCAAGCCTGTGAAGTCAGGTGTGACCACCCTTCTTGCTTTGTGATTGACAGAAGGTCCTGCCAATTAGAGTCCTAAACACGCACACACAGACAGTCTGTCTTCAGTGTGTCTGCAGCTGAGCCGAGCTGTCTCCTCTCTGGTTGTAAATGTCGCGTCCTGGGAGCGCTCCTTGTCGCCATGACGCCCTCAACTAACCCGAACACGCTGGTTGCCATGGACACCGTTGGTCTCCCTTTTTGCTTCTTATTTTATTACTTTAACAATAAAGTAGAGGCAAAAACCTTCTTGTCCTGTTGTACAAACTGATAATGAGAATAAATTAAGAAAGAAAATGACCAAAAGAAACTACAACATGAAACTGTTTACAGTCCAGACGGGGGACTATTACAAGTCACTGCTGTTGAACAGCTCCCTGCTCTTATCACTCCCACCATAAAATGATCAAACCGCAAACTGTGAGACCCATGGAGCATTGACCTCCACACTGGCTTCTTTACTCTAGTTGCTTTTGTTGTCAAAAAAACAAATGTCTAAAGAGTCAAACCAGACTGCGAAGGAGATAAATTAGCATAATGAGTGTCACGGCAGGAGAAGCCAGAACAAGGACCCAAAAGCAGATTCAAACAGAGGTGCAGAGTGACGTGAGCACACTTTATTTACAAGACTGTGATATAAATGTGAAAGACAAAAACTAGTAAACATGGGCAAGGGACTATATACAAGGACGTGAGCTAAATACTAAGACTGGAACATGAGCTAGGAGCTATATACAAGGACGTGAGTACAATACCAAGGACATTAACATGAACTAGGAGCATAGAAGCAGGTTCCAGAGCTAGAGCATGGAACCAAGAGGGGTATCGGACCTGGGTACAGAGATAAGAGAGCCGGTGGTCAGAGGCATTGTTTGCAGGTGGAGACACGTGAGAGGGGGAGACTGTGGAGGTCCGGGTGAGTATATGAATGAACCAGATGGAGAGCCAGCGAGTCAGGCAGGTGAGAGCAGGAATGGAGTCCGTGCAGGAGCTGCGGCTGAGATGTAGACAGGTAAGACCAGCATCCAGATATGTGAGATACTACAAGCAGGTGGAAGTAATGTTCCACGGATCAAGCAGGTTAGCAGACGATCTGGCGAAGACTAGTTGTGTGCGCTGGTCTTAAATACAGCCGAGTTAATCAGCTCCATGTGCGGATCCAGGGAGAAATGAGGATGGCTCCGCCCAGAGGAGGAGACACGTAGCACTGTGGAAAAACACTGCCACTCACCCGGACCACGACAATGAGATGACCAGCAGTTTGACGACACCTGGTGTAAGTTAGAAGGATGCCATGCACACAAACTGAGATTTAAAATGACATCTGAATCTCCAACAACATACCAACCCAACAAACATCAAAGAGCTCACTGTCTGGGCACAGGCTAAATGGAAATGAACAGATCAACAGTGTCAAGGTCTCGAATCTTTATGTGTGATAAAAGTAGACCTGACAGAATAAGTAAAAGTAATGAAATGGTGTAAAACATAATGCATGAACAAACTGGGCTAATCAAACACTTGCATGTCTCTTAAGGATGAACTATAAACATATAGTTTGGTTATCTTGTTCTTTCAAAAATTTCACACCATGGTGTTCACAATCACTTGTAAAGAATCACTATTCTACATATGCAGTTTGAGAAGGGACTTGCATTTCAGTACATTTATGTGATACCTCGCTATAAAAGGTAAAGTTACCGTGAAAGGTAACCCGGGAAATGTTCTCTGAATCACCAAATTGTGCTTACCAATATCGGCACTGACATCTTTACTGTTTGCATTGTTTTATCATGGACCTTCATGAAATACCAAAGACCCGCAGACATGAAAACACTGCTGTTGCTCTTGGATTGTTTCTCTGAATACTAACAGTAAACGTCTCAGTCAAATCTCTGCGAACTG
The DNA here is from genome assembly GCF_036321145.2 of Pelmatolapia mariae. NCBI lineage: Eukaryota > Metazoa > Chordata > Actinopteri > Cichliformes > Cichlidae > Pelmatolapia > Pelmatolapia mariae. Next base: position 10,559,961 of record NC_086228.1, on the reverse strand, counting down.
CTTATTTGTGAAGGCAGAAGAAGCAATGAGAGCGGCTATCAGAAAGATCCCCTGCAGTGGAAACGCAACCAGTGAAGTACACTAGTTATTTCAGTTGTTCCCCCTGTCAGTGCAGTGCCACTCATTACCGCTCCGTCTCTTTTCTGTGACGTGTCAAATCTCTTTAAACCTGCAGAGACGTTTTCCTTAAGAGCTCTGAACCACAATTTACCTTGTCGCAATCTTGAAATAAAAGTGCCTGGAGGCTTTTGTCTTTTCCACTAAATGATAGTGAATAATCACAGGCTTCTGGTTTTCAAAAGAGCCTTCCAATCAGGGCTGACTTCTAATGACGGCAGGTTGACAGGCTGAATGCTGAGCAGCTGTCGAAAATCCAGTTCTGATGAATTAAGCTTCTCTTGGCCCTTTCATGCCTTCTTTTCATGTCGGGTTTATGTCCACGTCAGCCCACCTCGTTTAGCTGCAGCTTCTTTGCAGTTCTGAGCTGCCTTTAACCATTAACTTTAAAAAGCACATACAGCTGAGATGTGACTGCATTTCAATGATGTTCCTTCACAACTTCCATCTTTTCCATATGTTTTACTATTTAAGATCAAATGCATTAAGACCCCAACAGCTTATTCGCCTCTTCATCGAAAATGTCTGTGATGCTAAAACTGTACCGAGCGTGACTTTTACATGGCTTCAAAGTACTTTTTCTTACACTGTAATCTTCTCTGGATTTGCTCAGATGGTGTTACGCAAATACACGGTCCCTTACATCAGCCTTAATTTCCTTTACTTTTAAAGCTAAAGCAAAGACGGGGTACTTAATGAAAAACCTCAAATCAATAATTTGATCTCTTGCAGTGTGTGTCAGTGTGTAAAACTATATTTCAAGGCACCAATTTAAATTTGATTAAATGGAAACAGTGTTTTTTAACCAGGCTTTCTGTGGGTGTCATAGAGCCATGATAAGGCTAAAATAACAAAGTAAGGCACACTCATTGATCACTTTATTAGGAACACTAACACGTCAGTAAGTCGGTGACTCATTTAACAACAAGTTGGCTCCACGTTGGCATCATTACCATGATGTTTCTTGTAATGCTGCCAGTCTGGTTTTTTTTAGCACAACCTAAAACAGGTTGACTTTGAGGCCACTGAACTCTGCTGAACTTACCCACACTGTCATCAAATGAGTTTTGGAATGACAGCGCGGGCCCACAGCGTCATCTCAAAGTAGTCATTAGAGATGTTTAACTGGGGGCACATTTTCAAAGTATGAGTGATAAAGGTGCTAAAGAAGTACCTTAAAGTTAGGGTTTAGTGTCATTGCATTTTACAGTAACACAGTGAGATTACTCACTGCACTAAATCCAGTAACATAGTGTAACAATTATGTTACGCTGTGTTACAGTTACATTGTTACCTCTGTTATGGATGTTCCTCAGTTACTGCACATGGGCAGATGAAAATAACACTTTTTCATGTACACTTGCAGCACAATCAGGTGATTTCAGTGAACAATGACACGTAAACTGTGTCCAGGACAGAAACAACTGCATTAAGCTGCTAACACAACTGCAAGCATCTGCAAAGACAGCATGTAAACTTGCTGAATCCAGAGTCTTAACTCACCTGATAAACAGTTAACAAAGGCAGTGATGAGCAGTCAGGCCTGCAACATTGGACTCTCCACGTTTTACCTGTGCAAGTGTTTTAACCTGGTTTTGAACTTTGCTTTGTGTTCTCACTTTGTGTTCATACAAAAGCACATAAGTGTGTTCTCATTCTCAGTTTGAGTCTCAGGATCCACATTGTTAGTCCATGATATGGTACAGCCTCGTGTGCCGATGAAAATTCATCACGTGGTTACTTTTCCCCAGGCTTTAACTTCTGCTTGCATGCCTCAGACTTGTGTTAGGGTCAGGGTTCTGAAATGCTGGTTCTGACAAAGGCATTGCTGTCGGGTGTTTGTGTCCACAGAAGTACCCCTCAGCTTATCAAGAGATCACAGTTTTCCCCGTTTATATTTTCATGTGAACATTAACTGAAGCTCCAGACTGTAACTGTAGGATTTCATTGAACTGCTGCCATGATTTCATGTTTTGGGCCTGTAACAAAACCATTAAAAAGAAGCCGTGCAGGTGTCCTTAATAAAGTCCCAGACAACACAAAGACACAAAGAATCTCTACTGGATCAAATCACAATAGTGACCATCGAGCTGGTTACCTTGCACAATCGAGTGTGAGTGTGAGCCATCCAGATGCAGATAACGCCAAGAGAATGTTCAATTGAGACAGCTTTGAAAAGAGCCGTACACATGCCATTCACTCCGTCAACTTTAAGCGCGTTCGCTGCTTCGATAACAAAGACGCTGATGAGCTGCTGCTCGTCCAAGGACTGATACAGTCTCTTTCAGGGACAAACACAAAAAGACAGAGGTTATGGGAGAGGCTTTCACATTTCAGTGTTTTTTAAAAAGGTGGAGTCTGACCTCCTCAATATTAACGTCTCACAATGAAAAACAGAAGGAAATACAGACTTACAGCGTTAAGAAAGAAGCACATTTGAACATGAATGCTGCGGATAAATGCTGTTTCAACCTTTACAGTTCTCTTCAATAATAACTGAATTGTTCAGTTGCAAGTCTCCAAATAGCTTGGTGTTTGGGCACTATGATTATTGATTATTTTTGGTATTGATTGTCTTCTGTGTGATCAACATTAATCCTTACGATCCCTATCGAGTAGCTTCTTGAGAGTCCAAAGACTGATGCTATAGCCTTCCTGTATTTAGCTTAAAGAGGTAGATCGGTGTCACTAGCATTGTACTGTACTTAACAAAGACAAGGCCTATGAACCAAAGTAATAATCCATGTCCTCACTACGAACTTTTCAATATTTCAGTCACAAGTGACACCAATTATGTTTTTCCATAACTCACTTCTCATTTAGACATTTCAAAATACACTTCCATTTTTTGGGGGGCTGCAAAGAAGAAGGATGATGTTTAGTTCCAGTTATTTACTGTATTGATTACATATTAGAAAACTAAAAAAACAAAGCTTGGGTAGTGGGTGCTAAAAAGCATTTGCCAGCTTAACTGATTAAGCTGACTGAGCTCACTGATATTGTGAAGATGCACAAAGAAGCCGATTTTGTTTGGCAGCAGAAAGATTAAAATGAGATGCTTAAAAAGTATTTAGGTTTGAGTAAGCACTATAAATGATGGTATTTAAGGTCTAAATGAAAGAAAATAAAATAATCAGCGATGGAGCAAACTGCCCAGATCACCTTTCCCTCTGCTGTATAATTACTATCTTCTGCTATCTTCTGAGCATGGATGGCACAGATCAGATTTAACCACCTACAGAGGTGAGGGAGGCATGATGGAAGACAACTACGATAATAAATAAATCAATACAAATAAAAACAACAAGTTTTAATGTGAGTATAGCTTTTAACTGATATGGATTGTACATATTGGCTCATACAGCATATATACTGTGCAGACATCATATGACTTCCTGTGTTTCGGGATATCATTTGATCACCAAATTCATATCAGCCCATTGGTGAGTTTTGGTGAACAACTGTGCCAAGTTTTAGAGAAAATCCCTAAAGGCCCTGATGAGAATGGAAAGGACAGAGAGCCGGAAAACACAGTGGGTCTGGTCACTCCTGTGCTTGGAACTAAGACATAAAAAGTACCATTAAAATATTTCATAACTCTGCTTTTATTGAAGGTTAGACAATTTTCAAACAGTTCATGATAAAGAATCAGTCACTGTTATTTGCCCCTGGATAATTCAGTACAAGGAATTTAATACTGAAAAGGAGGAATGTGTTTTTACCCACCTGTCCCTGTAATATTACCATGCTTAAATGGGGATGGAGATTATGCTTAAAATGACAATGAACATGACAGACGATGAGGAAACAGGAACATGGTGTACAGTATATAATACTGAAATCTTTTACGAGAATGCAGTGTGATACTCATTCTGTGAATTTTACTGTCCACGGTACAATGCTGACAATCACGGATGGTATAATGCAGTGTGATTGATCAGTAGGCGATGCTGTCTCTAAATTCTTCATATTTATTAGCTGAATCTGATAAGTAATAACGTGTGATGTTCACGTTCTGTGGTGGCTGAGTAAGTCATCCTGTATTTTCATGGAGACCCAAGTTTAAGTCACAGTTTTTCACAAATAAGTTTAAAATGCATTATTAATTACAAATATATTGCTTTGTTAGGTCTCGGCATTAAGTTAGATTCAGAAAGATAGGGTTTGGGTTCAAATAAAGCAGCTGGCACGTCTTAAAAAAATGAATTTATCTGGAGAGCACAGAGACTCACTAGATCCTGTTTTACTTGTTTATTTCTCGATCCTTGATCTTCCAGACTGTTGATGTTCTGCCTTTTTCCTGTGTTGAACTCCGACATGTAAATCCTACCTACTAATGATTTTTATCCCCTCCCATCCTCTTGTGTACCAGTATAAATGCCATGCCTTTTCATACTTACCTTCCCCAACCCTCTCTCTGGGCTGATAAGCCCACCGTATACCAGAATACTTCATAAACACTGAGAAATGGGACTTGGAGTCATTTCTTCAATGCAGGTCCATGATGGTAGGAGGCAGAAGGAGTCCCTGAGGTTTAGATGCTGAAGGAATAAAGCCATCGTTAGATAAGACCTGCGTTTAAAGGTGGTGCTGCAGAGGAGCCCTAAAAGGCAAAATTAAAGAAATGTTATGTTAAAAAAACTGCTTCAACAGAGTAAACACTGCCTGTTCTGAATATGAGGGATGTTGCCTTACCCTTTGACCTTTTAACCTACTGGCTTTTTGTTATGCAGCTGATAACACCTGATTCTCCTGTCGATCTTTCCCTTCTTTCCCTCTCTCAATGTGAATCTGGGCAGCACTGCTCTCCGGCAGTGAATTATGGCGGTGGATAGCCAGGGAGAAGAGAGAAACTGGCTTTGATTTCCTCTCTTTTCATGCCCGGCTGCCTGTCACCTACTCTTCTGCTTTAAAGCCATGCACGACAGGAGTCTGGCAACTTTCAACATGAGGTGGGGGGAAATAAAGAGACAAAAAAAATGAAATAAGAGCGAGAAAAGAGGAGGGAAGATGAGGACACGTGTGCAGCGGATCAAAGCCACCTGGGACGGGGAGATAGAATTTAAGTCAGCCACTAACAAATGATGTACACAGCTAACGTGTGCCAGGAGAAAGAGACGGAGACAAACTCGCAACGAGGGACGAAAACAAACCTGCTATCAGGGATTAGACTGAGGAGCTGAGCCTTTCAACAACTTCCTTTCAGCCCCATATGAAAACACAAAAGAGGAGAAATGGCGTTTAGGATGCTGGGAGTTTGAGCATGAAGAGTCCTGTAACAGATAAGTCGATGGCTTGAACATCTGCTACAGCAACTGTATCCATAATAACACATGCGAATCAAAGCGGTGGCAATGTACAACACACGGAAGGGCTGCAATCACACAGGGTCTCGTTCAAGAGTCTTTCTGAAGCTCAAGTAGGAGTTTTGTTCATGTTTCAAAATGAGCTTTTGTTGCATCGGAAAATAAAACATGACCACCGCGTCATGTTAGCAAAAGACACTCTGTTGTCATCCGTCAGTGTGAGGTTTAACACCATCAAACGCTCTGAGTCATGAGAGCTTTAGGCTTTGGATTTTGGTGCCAGTTATTTTCTAATATTTACCTGAAACAATGCACTCTCTCCGTGCATGGAAAAACTGAGACATTCAGTTCATGGACACTATCTCTTCTTCTTTTCTGTTTGTCACTGAACAGGATTTTAATCTACAGCATCAGCAGCTGCACTAAAAAACAGCATATCAGAAAACCTTGTTGTTTTAACCCACTAGAGCACTTCACTGTGAGATCTTACTTGCCATTGCAGGTGTGTCCAAAAGTAGAGGCTCCCGTCCTGTGGAACCAGCTTCCAGTTTGGGTTCAGGAGACCCTGGTGACCCTGAACCATCCCGCAGATATGCTGCTATAGACTGGGGTTGCTGGGAGACTTCCCAGGATGCACTAAACATTTTTTGTTCTCTCCTTTTCTTACATTCCTGTTTGTCATTCATGGACTCTGACTTCTCTTTTCAGTCCTCATTTCCCGTCAATCCTCCCAGACAGTTTTTCCTGTTGGGGTGGCTGTAGGAGGTAGAACAGGCCATCTGTTAATGGGAAAGTTGGTGGTTTGATCCTTTAAACTTCTACTTCTACTACTACTACTACTGCCTGTTACCCCTCCTAGGGTATGGACCGCCAAAGGTAGATCTCCAGAAATTTCTGTCCTGGGCCATTCTTTCTAGTTGGGCCCAGGTGTAGCCCATCTTTTTTGCTTCTGCCTCGAGGTCTCTTCGCCAGGTATTTCTTGGGTGGCCTCTCTTTCGCTTGCCTTGGGGGTTCCACCTGAGAGCCTGCTTGGTGATGATGGTTGGTGGTTTGCGTAGAGCATGCCCTACCCAGCACCATCTTCCTGATTTCTTCCTCTACTGGGAGTTGACAGGTTCTTTCCTTCCTTCCGGTTCTGGTCCATGTCAAAGATCCTCGGGCAAGATACTAACCCCAAGCTGCTCTCCGATGCATCCATCAAAATATAACTTTATGTAAATGTTAGACAAAAAGTACTTTCATAGAAAAAAGTGCTTGTGTCAGTGTGTGTGAATGGGTGAATGAGGCAAGTTGTGTAAAGCAGTTCGAGTGCGCAGAGTAAAAAAGAGCTATATAAGAACCAGTCCATTTACCAAAGGAGAGTTCTTCCTCCCTGCCATCAACAAGTGCTGCTCAACAGGGATCAGTCGAGTTTTCTCTCTAATGCTGGAAAATCTTTGAGTTTATCTTTACAATACCATGTATGCTTGAATAACATCCCTAAATGTACGTAACACTTTGTTACAGCTTTTTATACCTGATCAAACATTAGTTTGTTATTTCTTTGTACAGGTTGATGGGCACATCTTTGCATGTAATTGAGAGAGTTGCACACATTGCTCCTGCAGCCTTAAACGCATGTCCTGGTATTAGTCATCTGAAAAAAGTGAGACAGATTAGTTTCAGCTCTTTTCAGTATGCTTGTGTAATCCATGAGAGATTTTATGCTGGTAAAATGTACCTAAAACCTACTTAAGAATTTCATCTGTGTCAATCCAGTGAAATATCTACAGGATTGTGAGAGCACTGATCCTAAACCATGTCCAGTGATAAAAAGTTGGTTATCAGTCAATAGTAATACATTCAGGACCTGTGTTGAACCTATGTGTGTTTATTTCACATTTAGTTTTAGTTATTTTAATATATTTTGCATTCCATTGGTCCTGCACATGCTCGTCAACAGTCAGTGGAATATCCACAATCGGCTGATGTAACTGGTGGAAAAGCAGTCTGTGAGTCTGGGATCCAGTCCTATGATTTTTGCATACTAATTGTACCCACTATCCATGTTAGTTTGTATTACCTTAGTATGTTTCTGATTCATTAAAGTTGCACCAATAAATCATGTCTGCTAAACCAGTAGAGTTTACATATTATGGTAGGCAGTATTAAAAAAAAACAATTAAATGATTTTTTTTTGTTTTCTACAAACATACAGTTGAGCTAATGATCCTACGGAAAATAGCTAATTAATCATCTTTTTATAAAAATAGATAAAAACAAAATATCAAGTGACCAACAAAACACTGTGAAACAACTATTGCTAAAATTAAAATCCATAAGCAAAATATGTAAATTGTAAAATATGTATACATTTTACAGTAGAGTGGATTTTTCAGTGTTAGGATGCTGAGGTCAGAGCACCAGGCTGTGTTTTTGAGTTGAAATCTAACCAACTCTCAACTTTTCAGAGACTTAAAACTGAAAAACAAAATCACACAACTAAGTCAAATGTTTCTTTGTGGGTCTTTAATCTGTTTTTTAAACAATGCATTTCTTAATTAATAATGCAAGAAGAAAGACGAGATTAGAAAGTTATTTTCTAACTTTCTAATCTTTTTTGGCTGAGCGAATAGCTTACCTCACTCCTGCACCAACAGAAACAGAGTGAACAGGTATCAGCGGAGTGTTTATGTCACAAAACATTTTTTATATATTTTGTTTTGCTTTTTAGGTGCTATATTTTCAAATAAACACGTGAACAAGATGCGTGTTTGGAATCATAACATGCAGGCAGACTGTTTTATCAGAGGAATGAAGAAGAAAGATTAGTCGGCATGCAAACAGCGCTCCAACACAATTTTCAAGCGGCTCTTTGTCAGCCTGTTAGGCAGAACAGCACATAGGCTAACGCTGTTGTGTCTGAGTGATTTGTAGATTCGAACTAACTCCTGCATCTTTAAAATGTGATTATATTAACCAGAAGTACCGGTCATTGTTGTGCTCAAGCACTTCAGACAGGTCTGGACAGATTTATGGAGAATGCAAATCAGAACCAGCTAGAGTCTAGGCCAATGCGCGCACACACACACACACACACACACACACACACACACACACACTGCCATGTATAATTGCTTTCTTGAGGAGGTGACGCTAGTGAGCAAACAGCATTACGGTGGCGTGACACCGCAGTAACATATTTTGATCATTAAAACTCCCACTGTAGTATTTTGCGTAACACTCGGCCGCAAAGTCGTCTCCTCTGACAGATGCTAATTGAAACTGGCCAATTATGTGCTGAGGAAGGCCGGCAATTTGTAAAGCAGACAGGCGCTGATTTAAGGCGAGTATCAGCCTGCTCTCCACTGAGGCTTTAATGAATATTCACCTCTCAAACAGTCTGACTGCAGAAGAGCTGCAGTCACAAACTGAGCAAGTTTCTGAGGCAACACCCACTCACACACTGATGGTACAATAATTAAACTATAGATTATAAAGATTGTCAGAGAAGGGGAGAGACAGCTTAGCATTAATAATTTTGAAGAACTTTCAAGACAAAATTAAAAAAAAAATCAAGGTATGACATAATGTGGAACATATCTAAGACAAACACAGGTCTGTGTCTCAGGGCGCTGACTCAAGTTCAATTCAATTCAGTTCAATTCAGTTTTATTTATACAGAGCCAAATCACAACAACAGGTGCTTTATATTGTAAGGTAGACCCTACAATAATACATACAGAGAAAAACCCAATGATCATACTCCTGTAATGCTTAATGAGTGAGACATGCCTCTACACTCTGTGCGGTCCTTTTTACTTTTTTTTAAAGTGAAAAGGACATGACCTTCAATGAGCAAGCACTTTGGCAACAGTGTGAAGGAAAAACTTCCTTTTAACAGGAAGAAACCTCCGGCAGAACCAGGCTCAGGGAGGGGCAGCCATCTGCCTCGACCGGTTGGGCTGAGAGAAGGAAGACAGAATAAAAGACATGCTGTGGAGGAACACATAGTGAGTGAAGAAGAAATACTCAATGCATCATGGGAATCCCCCAGCAGCCTACACCTATTACACCATAACTAAGAGAGGATTCAGGGTCACCTGGTCCAGCCCTAACTATATGCTTTAGCAAAAAGGAAAGTTTAAAGCCTAATCTTAAAGAGATAGTGTCTGTCTCCTGAATCCAAACTGGAAGCTGGTTCCACAGAAGAGGGGCCTGAAAACTGAAGGCTCTGCCTCCCATTCTACTTTTAAATACTCTAGGAACAACAAGTAAGCCTGCAGTGTGAGAGTGAAGTGCTCTAATAGGGTGATATGGTATTATAAGGTCATTAAGATAAGACGGAGCATGATTATTTAAGACCTTGTAAGTGAGAAGCAGGATTTCGAATGTGAGTGAGAGTGAGAGTACTACACGGCCTTCTTTGCTGAAACAGTTTGTGAACATTTGTTAACCTTATTATATTAATTGTCGTTCAATATTTGTGTGGAAAAGAGAATTTCTTTGAAATTATGGTGAAAAGCAATTTTACTGTTACTGATTTTCACCAACTGCGACCAATAATAACTGCAACTAGCGCTGTGCATGTCCATGATAATGGTAGTAAATATTTTTACGTTATGTAAAAGTGTCATCACAATGTTAATAATACAGCGACGACATGACTTCACAATACCCAAACAGCTACATGAGCCCGGACACGTCTGACAATGAGTCTGTGAAACGCTAGTAGTGCTCCTTCAACATCTCCAACAGAGTACAATGTTCTGAAAAATATGCAAGAAAACGGTTCCTGCTAAAAGCGGAAACATCATAGCCTCAGTAAAAGCACACTGTGATGACACACGGGGAGCTGATACTTGCAGCTTGAGATATTCAGTTCAATTTAGTATTTCGTATGTTGTACCAAATCACAACAAGGCATAAGATAGGTGACCCAGACTTCAATAAATGATCACAATGTACTCCTCTGGCACTTGCTAGTTGTGCTACGTGTGACAGTGAAAGTAAATAGTGGATGGAAAACACTGATGTAGTCACACGGTGGTGAATGACAGCTTTAAGCCTGGGGACAACATTTTTAAAAGTTTCAGATCTGGCATCTGGGACACTGTGAGTACAGATTATTTTGTGTTGTTGTAATGTTGTAATTTAAGCTTTAGCTTAGGGTGTGTAGGGCTGAAGCTCTACCGGAAGGTCAATTGTAAATGCACATAAACATCAGGTGTAGCTTCCGAACAGTGGCTGGATATAAAAACCTGTCAGTGTAGTTTGCAACTAGAAGTGAGAAAGTAAAAACAGAAGATGGAAGCTTAGTGCACCAAGCACACTGTGGTCGGGTAAACTGCAAATTTGCAAAACATGAACATACCCTGTAAATTTAAAGATCTTCATACTTCCTTCTCTTCTCTGTCGTTTTGTTTTTTCTCTTCTTTCTGTACATTTTTCTCCCCTTCATTGTTGACTCAGTTGAAAATTTCCTACCTTTGCTTTCATGCCCTCCTTACACACCTATCTACTCCATTTTCTCTTCCTGCTGTGTCCTCGCTGACTCAGCTCTCACAGAAAACAACCTTTTTCCTTTTGCAATTCCCACCATCGCTCTCTAAAACAATTTTCCCCTCTGTATTGTTCCATGAAGCTGGGGCGTCTCTGTTCTTCACTGAAGCTCGGGAACAGATGAGTCATTAGTCTTCCTGTAGGTTTTTGCTGCAGACTGAATTGCGTCTTTGTTCCTATAAATCTAATAAAGAGCCTGATTGCTTTTGCTAATCATCCTGCGTCTTCCTGCTGCTGCTTATTGCTGCCATTAATTTCTGAGATAACTGGCCCTCTGCTGGAGCACAAAGCCACCGATAACAGCAATGCGTGTGGGCGTGTTGGAGGTGGAGGTCTATAAACTAAACAGGGGAGTTCCTAAGTGTTTGGGGGACGGAGAAGATTTTTATAGAAACACACAGAAGGTTAATATTTTCTCCCTTGTGCAGTCGGGACGGTTCATTGTGTCTCTTTTGGTCATGCCCAGATGAGTTTACGGTCCTCTTATTGTGTTTAGCCTGCCCCCTAGAGATTTATTCTAATGGTATATACTTTGTGGTGTAATTTTAAGTAAAGTGTGGTTGTGTCGCATTAATTTGTCTCGAACCTGATTCCCCAAAGAGCATGTATAAAGAACCTGCACGTTTAAGAAAAAGAAGAAAGACAACGATTGCATTGGTAAATGTTAAACAGCTTCTTTGGGAGTAACAGGAAAACCTTTCAGCATTAAATCTGAGTTCTTGAATTTAGTGCGAGTTCCTCAAACTATCTGAACAGGTTGCTAAATTATGTCTCAATGCTGCCCACTGCTAAAATCTGGTAAAACAGTGGTAGAAAACAAGAAAAATAGCAGCAAAAGCAGCAAGTTTCAAAACAGAAAAAGTAAAAAGAAGTATACTCGAGGCAGTGAAGCAGTGGGAATGGATTCAGTGGCCTCTATTTTCTAGTTATTCCTGCTATTTTATATTCAGACACATTCAGAAATGCTCCCTCATTACCGGAGTCTCGTGAATTGAGCGCGGCCTTCAGCGACCGGTCGCTCTGCTTCTCCACCTCGTCCAGCAGCAGGACATTCGGCTTGTCTCTCCATACTGCAGCGCTTCCTTCCTTCCACTCCACTAATTAGCCGGAGTCACATCGCGCGGAGCTGTCTGTGGCCTTTTATTTTCTTATGTTTTTCATTCCATCTCTTCTGCGTGACACTCTGTTTTTATTTTCTCCATGTTTTTAATGAGAGGTGTATTTTCCAACCACAAGCAGATTTCTTCAATTCATTCTCTCTCTCTCTCTCTTTTTTTTTTTGCTGAAGTGGCAGCTGGAAAGTGTGCACACCCTTTGATAACCTGAATCAAAATGTACTGATGCATTCAAGGCCACATGCAGGCCTGTCACCGGAGAATTGGAACCAGTGAAAAAGACCTCTGCCAAACGTAATTACACTCATGAATGTGTGGCCTAATACACAAGAAATTAGACTGTCCTTTTAGAACTAAGGGTGCATTCAAACATGTTGGAATATAATTGTGCTCCATTAAAAAGCCCATTAATCTTTGGTGTATTGATTTTTCCTTGTGCTAATGGACAGTATTGTCTCCTGGCTCTCTAAGTGACACATCAACAAATAAAGGAGGTGGCTCTCAAACAATATTGTTTGAAGCCTAATTGGTCACAGAGAGGGTTCAGCTATTTAGCACAACACATCAAAGACTGTCCTTTAAATCAGATCCTGGTGAAAGTGAGATAAGACCCAGTGGGCTCTCTGTTTGCTGTGCTGAATGATGTGTTATGTACCTCAGCTCACCAGTTACATTCATTCGTTAAAAATGGTCTTACTGGAACTAAGATGCAGAATTTTTTAAGTGGCTTATTGATCTGCTTTGCGACTTGCCCCTCCCTGAGTCCTCGGAGAGGAAATTTACATTTTCGATGTATTGTTTTTGTGACAGCTCCCTCCATCTTCTCTTAGCAGTTGGCAGTCAGTTGAGAAATCACACTAGCGATGCTGACAGACGTCGAGACAACAGTACACAACGTGTAAACTCTACCTGAAATCTGGACTTTAAGAATGTGCTGTTGTTTGTCAAATTAGCAACCAAACTGTTGCTAATTTGTCCAGGTCACGCGCTCATGTAAAGTTCACCTTTTATTAAAAGTAAGGAAGGAGAGAAAAGACACAGGGTATAAAAGAGCAGCAAAGTCAGCACGCTCTCAAAACTTAAAGGAAAGGAAAACACTGAGTACTTTGCAAAAGTCTTGAGCCATCTCTCGTTCCTTTATTGAGTTATTGAAGTTTTTGAAAATGTGCAAAAATAAATGAAAACAGAGCTTTGCATTTGACTTTATTCAGATGTTAAAATTTTATTAAGATGTTAAAACAGTTAAAATCATTACGACCAGATTTAACTTACAAACAGAAAAAAAAAAATTCTCAGCGACGTATTAAACATAGAAACATTATCGTCATCATCGAAGGTTAAGAGGATCATGAATGCCTCAGTATGCGCCAACTGAAGTGTTTTAATTTTTGATATACTATAAATCCATTACTGTATAAAAGAAACTGCTGTAGGTTTTTGCAGAAAACTGTTTTAACGTTGTCTGAATTCAAACCATAGCTTGAGCAGATCCTATCAGGAGACAAATCTTCTCAATTTTTTACCGGACATTAAATGATTAATTATGCTCTCCCTGTTTGTTTTAGTGCTTTAGAAAGATCATCCTGATGATGATGTGAGGGTACACCACAATATTGTAACTTAATAATGATTAACATGGTCAAAAGCTTCTGATGCACCAGAAACGCACATAAACACGTTTTGGCTGTTGTACTTGGAAACAAATTCCTTCAGAAACTAAATTGATTGCCACTAGTTGTCATATGTTCTCAAAGCCCATTCAAAAGAATTCAAATACCTTTGACTGGGCACCAAAAGACAAGTTGGAGTCATATAGGATGCGATGCATTAACAATCCAGAAAAACATAATGCAAGTAACACTGAGATTCTTCTGTTGGCAAACTTCAGATGTTCAGCTGTTATCCCGTCAGGGCCACAAGCTTTATTCACTGCCAAGTTCTCAAGAGCATTCTCACTTCATCCAGCCCAATAACAACACCCCCATTGTTGGAAAATACAGTACAGAAGCCAAAAACACACTGTGTACAATTCTAGCTTGAAAATCTGTTTGTTTTGACTCTTTAAGTAGTCTTTGGGAATCATTCTCCAGGCTTCCCGAAGGACATTCAGAGCTCTACTTTGGATGTTTCTGCATTTTGTTGTGTTCACCGTCAGGATGATCCCACACTGCTTTAGTAATGGGTAGGCCAATCCATGACTGATCTATTTTCATACCTCCTGCCATACCTGAGCATGTTCACCCTATTTTAAAAATGGCTTCTTGACAGCCACCTGTCCACTGACAACATTAACAATAATACTTCAGCAAACCCAGCTTCCTATTTCTTAAGACATGACTTTCAGATACTTTTCATCATCTGTTGTTTTTAGAAGTTAGAGCTGAGTTAGATGCAGTTTTTATGCTTGAATGTCTCTCAGGTCAATGATAATTGGCTTAATCAACAAGAGCAAAGATAATTGCTTTGAAACAGTCATGTACTGGGCTGGACTTCAAATGAGTGAAAAAATAGGCAACTTTGAAAGACACAGAAAGGCCAGGGGGCTGTTACTCAAGACCACTTTAAAAAAATATAAGAAAGTCTGTCTCGTTGAAAGCAAAATATAAAGAAATGAGGCTCTTACCCAATATTGTATACTAAAAAGCTAACAACAAAATTGAGATCAGCAGATGGACGTGCGGAATCAAGTAGCTAAGGTAGGGTAACCACAGGGTAGAAAGGAGTGTCTGAATCTGATATGACAAAAGTGTAAGTAGAAATGGCAAAAGGCAGGCAACATCAGTGCATGATTGAATGGACTGTGACAGGTTGGTGGACAATATGAATTTCTGTCCCTGTGGGCCTTGACATTCATCTTCACATCATAATGAAAGAAAGACAGCAAATACAAGCTAGCACCACAGTAATACATGACAAACACAGCTTCCAACTCTCACTTCCAAGTAATATCACGAGGATCAGTAATACAGCGATTTCTGATATATGGTATATGTTGTATAATTTAAAACTCTACTATATGTATCAGCTCTATTATATATTCTTCACTTGATAGCACCATCACAATCTAGCTTTTCTGCAAGATCTGTTTCATTTTCTTTTAGCAGTCTTTTTTTATTTTCATAAATGAGGTATGAAACATGCATCTTTTGAATTTGTACTGTGACCTATATTTCTAGATTTTAAATAGATTGCATCAAGAGGTTTGAGAGTATTGGCATATTCATATTTCACAGATTTAAAGTGGACATGAAACATTTCACATATAAAGGCTAATTTGCACCATGGAGCCCTGCTCCATCTGTGCAGCTGGATTTAAGAAATAAGTGCATAAAGTTAACACTCTTAAAACATGTTTAGCACCATCTTGTGCCAATTCAGAACGTGACATCATCGGGTTGCTTGGTCGGTTACGGCTAATAGACGTACATTAGTTTATGTTAGCTAACTAGTAACAGAACCAATAACTCAGAGGAAAATCACAACACTGTAACTAAAAATCAGTTTCAAGGGATCACTTTTGTTCTGCCTGTGGCTGCCATAATGAATTTTTTGCCAAAAAACCAAAGATATACTGTCCACTTTCACTTTTTGTCTCTTTAGCAATAATTAGCCCCTCGTTGTTTTGCTAGCTGTACTGAAACTGGAAAATCCACTTGTTAGCGGTAATGTGCACTGAGGCGGTTATCCACAAATAGAGAAAACCTGGAACAGAGCCTTCCAAGCCCACCTACCAAAATTACTCCAAGAGTGCATGATCCAAGAGATCACAAAGAACCCAGAACAACAAAAACAACAAAACAGGGACTGTGCATGCTTTGCTAAAGAGTAAAAAAAAATGGTTCAGTCAGAGTGAGGAATGCTCCATAGCTTTGAGGTATCACATAAAAAATAAACCAAGCGGAAAAGCTGTGAAAGTTTGAAATGTGGAAATGTGTTTTTCTTTAGTACCTCTAATACCTCAAATTGGGCAGTGGCCACTTAAATATAAGGCAGTGAATTTCTGTAGCTTGTGGCTTGAGCCCGTTAGTGTTGGTGTTGATCTCACGCACTCACTTTCGATTCTCAGAAAGACCCCAGAGATGCTTAAACTCCTTCACCTACAGCACACTCCCAGCCTAGAGTGAGAAATTCACAGTTTTCTTGCTGCTCAGATTGCAGAACTGCAAACTGCCCCTGTGGGAGAATTGCAAGAATTACAATACTGTGCAAAATTTGAGGCGCTTACTGTAAGATGTGTAGATTCATATCAGTGACACAGAGTCATTAGGGAGGCATCTGATCATTCCCAGATTTCATTCTGCAGCAGTGACAATGAGCACAAACATGGAGCCAGTGCCATAAATTACTACACTCAGACAAAATAAAAAACAAGGAGAAGGAATCCTGCAACAGATGGCATCCCCCCGATCTAAGCAGCACAGCATCGGTCTGAGATTGCATGAAGAGACTGATGACACAGAAGAGCTGTGATGTCTTCTCCAAGACGTTTGAAGCCAGCAGAATTATCCCAATTTCACTGTTAATAACTAATTGACTGTGGTGTAAAAATGTCCTCTTGTCCCATGAAAAAGTAATGAGCTTGTAAATTACTTTCAGAATTTCCCAATTTATAGAGAATTTAACTCAGTAACTACAAGTAATTTGGCAATATAAGGGTCCAAGTATATTAACATGGATACATGTGATACAACATGGACATGATATTTATGTATATGTTAGAAGTCTTTTTTTTGTGGGGGGTGGGGGTATATAAATATAAAATGAACCATAAAGCTAGCATGTGGCAGGTAAAAACACAAAACCTGCTTTTTTTCCCGTCTTTTTATAAGTTGGTTGCATATAAACACTGATGAGTCATACCATTAACATATGGGAAGCAGTTGGGGAACCCAATTGCTGAAGTTGGGTTAAGGAGAGAGGTGTTGATAAGCAAGCGAGCATAAATAGATGGTCCACTGTTTAATTTATGTGTGAATTGAATGTTCGTCTTTTTTTTAGTTATATAACACAAATACAGGTGCATTTCTCCTCAGATAAACGTATGTTTACATATTCTGCAGGCTTCATGCTCAGAAAGAGCGCCAGAGATGAGATGTCTGCTTTGACAGTGAATATATAAAGTATCCAATGAGGACACAAAAGCATAAATAGGGAGATTCAAAAGCAAATAAATAAATAAATAATATAAATAGAATAACTGAATTTAATAGACATTAGCTGCTGTGGAGCAACTTTGCAATTATACATTTTGCTGTGAGACTAAGTTGGCAAAGCACATCCTTGCAAGGTTAAATAGCTGGACCACTGTTTAATTTATGTGTTCCTTCTGAAACTAATGCTTGGCAACTAGCCAGTCTCTACTTTCCTTCATTTCTTCTAGTTATATAACAGAAATCCAGGTGCATTTTTCCTCAGATATCCATTTTAATGTATATTCTGCAGTTACAAACAGTCTAGAGTGACTAACGGTAATTTTATGATGGCACACATCAGATGTTGCCGTGCAGGTCAGCAGGGTTGGTACATTTTTTACCAATTAGCAAATCAGAGTGAGTTGAGTTGGGACATTAAATATGACTCGAATGCAGCATTACTTTGTAGATGTAGGTGGGCGTGCGGAGTAAATGTGCGATTATTGACCTCTGTGACCCATTTGTGCCGTTCAGCTATCAAGATTCAAAAACATAATGCAAACTCTCGAACTTGGGGTAATGTATGCCATGCTTAAATCCAGATACAAAAGTGTTTTATGAAAGCAGCTCTTTACTGTTCGCTGCGTGGGAGGCCATATTGGAGAAAATATACCTGACCTGAGGAAGGAAGTAAAGGGCTGCTGAATTAGAAGTTGGGGGAAAAAAAGACCTATTCCTGAAAAGCTGTGGGAAAAAACAGTGGGTGTTAATGAAAACAATTTTCTCTTTCTTCTTATTCAAATAAAGTCAGGGATATATGGATGCGATGGATATATTTTGGACATATTGTATTTGCAGTTTACTCATAATAACTTAAACAATAGGAAGTATCTTTTCCTGATATCGTCTTTTCTTAACCGGATTTTGTGCTAATGTGTTTCCCTTCCCCACATCAGTCTTTCTTCCATTTCACAAACTTCCTGTAACATACTGGATGCATTATTACCCCCTAACATTCCCTTTTCCTCCCTTAAGTGTTTCTTTTCATTTTTCTCCTTACACCTTTTTGTTCCTTTCAAATTTCCACCTCCACTCTTACACCTTTTGCTTTTCCCATTTCCTTGAGTTCCCTACCCACTACTTTTTTTTTTTAAACTCATCTCACCTTTTTATAAAGTAACATTAGGACAAAAAAAACCTTAATCAGCTCCAGCATCCATCTGTTCCTTCTCCCTTTATCCCTCTTTCACTTTCCATACCTTCCTCTTTTTCTTCCCTCTCCATTTCTACCTTTTACAATTTTAGACTTTTTGCTCTGATAGCAGCGTTGCACATTCCTCATTCTGTCACCTATATTCCAGAGGTCATCACCTGGAGCTTTTCCAGTAGTCTTGAAGGAGTTCCCACACATGCAGAGCATTTGTTAGCTGCTTACAATCATGCTCATCCCAAACCATCTCAGTTAGGATTTTGTCAGTGACTTCAGAGGTCATGTGATGTTACCATACAAAGGCGGCATGCTTCTTTTGTCTCAATGCTGAAAAACAAAAGGTGGTCCCTGTAACAGAAACTACTATTTGGACACCTGTAAATCTGTTCCTTTCAGTCTCTGGGTGTTAGCAGCTTTCTTTTTCTGGGTCTCTCTTAGTTCCATCATAAAGACCTTATTCACACAGCCTCCTTCCAACACCTGATGTTCGATGTTCATATATGTCTGTTTATAGAAGCACTGGTGTGGACTCTCATCTTTTCAGTAATACACAATTAATTCAGAATCAGATCACCATGAAAGTTGCCCAAACCTCTCCTTCTTCCCTAATTTGGTGATTTCTGAAACTACAAGAATCTTGAAGTCTTGTATGTATTCAGGACAAGAGAGAGACATACTTCTACATCACAGTGCACATTCTTTCACCCTCAACATGACCAAAAGGTTTAAATGTCAGAGAACTTTAGAGCTCATATTTGAAGATTGGAAGAAGCGAGGAACTCTCACAATGTGAAGATAAATTAGAAATTGGTGCCTAGAATCATTCTGATTCTACAAGTGAATCTGAAGATGGTCTTCACTTAGAATTCTCCACTGAGTCCCCCTGCTCAATTGCTAACATAGTATGGATGGTATGGGTGGTGCATAATATGCTGTCAATGGCTGCAACAAGTTTTTCTCGTCATACAACCTGTGACAGTAGTTTCTCACAACTCACAAAACTGACACTACGTTAACGTATTAATGTTAATGAAGATATTGTCTCAGTTCTTTTTTTCAAGATAAGTTTCAATATTGCATTTTTTAAAAATCAATTATGACTTTATGGCAAAAATTGAATCAGAATTCAGTTGTTAATTGTGTTCTAGTAGACCCCAATTGTGATCATGCGTTTTCTCTACTGTTTGAAACTGAGATAAAGACAATATATGTTAATGGTTTATGAAGTAAACTTTCATTTCAGACTTGTTTTTAAAACTCCAAATAAGTCCTGGGCCAATTTGACCCGAGGGCTACTTCATGGTGAAAAATTTCTGGACTTTCTGATCATGATGTAGGCCTCCTTTCATGTAGCAGTTAACAGATTGGGTGGATTGATAAATGACCTTCATGACTTGAATAGTGTTCAAGAAGTGCTGATATTTAGCAAACAGCCAGATTCGGCTCCTGTTGCTCATACTTTCTAAGCTCATTGTCTTGTCAGTGACGGCTTCATCAGTTCCAGCAGTTACCCCTCCCTAAAATCTCGTCTGAAAACTGAAACATGCTCAAGAAACTGCCAGTAGTGTGAAAGTCTGTCAGCAATGACAACAGCAGCTACTTCACAGTAAATAAAGCCAGCTCAGCTGAGGTAGAGGTGGGTTGCAAAATGGCTTACAGTGTGTGGGGAGAGTGAATTAGCTTATAAACAGCCGCTGATGATGGCATAGAAATAAACTAGTTATTTTTGTTCTTTATTGCCAATTAAAACCAGAGCTGATATTAACACAAGCTGTTAATAAATAATGAATACACCTTAACAAAGGTGATCGAGCTGATGTCAGTTTCTTTCTTTGTACGTTGGGTCAGAGGTGTGACAGAGGTGTTTTTCTCTTCCATCATCACCCCCAAACCCACATTCACCACCTCAGTAACATGACTGGCAGCCATCGATCGCTGCCCCACTTAAAAAGTCAAGAGCCAGTTCACATAACTGCTTTTTTTTAAAGGTGAGGCCTTTGGTCCAATCGGAGGTGAGCGTGTAATCCATCTCATCTCATGTCGCCTTTGGCTCTCCATCACAGCACAGAAACAAGGAGGAAGAACATTTTAAAACATTTCCTGCTCTCTCCAGGCTGTTGATGTGATGGTTTTCATCAATACCAATCTCTGCTTTCAATCCAGCAAAGTGAAGACGAACATTTTCTTTCCACTTTTTGAACAGCGGCACAAAACCTACCTTTTTTGTCGGCTATTTTGTTCAGACTCGCATCATCCTAACGCTGACAATTCCTCATTTCCTAACTTATATCCACACTACCTCCTTAAACCCTTCTTTTCTTTTTTCTGCCTTTTACTGTCAATTCTTTATTCCTTTTCCCATTTTTCAGATTTTACTCACCTTTCATCGTTTCCTTTTTAAAAACAAAACAAAACAAAAACATGTCCTTACCTTCTTTATGTCCTTAATATTCTGCTTAACTGAAACAGTTGGGCATCAAACCACCAACACTGGGACCACTGAACAAACCCGTTCGATACCAACGTGCCAGGCTCTGCTGAAGGCCCTGAACATTCACAGACGCGCTGTGAACCGCAGAGCCATATTTCCTCCCTGCTGTGAGAATAATTGAGAGTAAACACAGAGCTGAAGTGAACGAGTTGCTTCCTCAGCCTGTTGAACATTTGCATCATTTGAAAAATGACAGGAGGAGGTGAACTGTAATCTTCAGGACAAACTGGACTCCTTTCCAATTTCCACCTCCCCTTCCTTATCCTCCGAGTGTAACATTAGGTTGTGTAGCTGTCTGCTCTGATATATTGTTGCAGCGGCCGATGGTCGGGGCTTCCCCTGACTGATTCTTTATGCCGACTGAACAGCAGCTAATCTTGGCAGGAATGCAGCGGGGCTCCTCATCAGGCAGACAGCAACTGTAAACAGTGCTGATTGATTACCGCCTGGAGTGTATTTCCCCCCACTCCTGCAGGACTCGCAGTGTTGTTGCGTGTTGTTTGACTGTCACGCCACACTAATGCTGGCATATCATTAACAATAAGATGGCATGTTTTTTTCTCGAGGATGCAGTGATGAGAGCGGCTCTCTGTCCGAGTCTCTTAAGGCACCCGCTTTTATTCCATTAACAGCTGACACGACGCTGCATCTACTTCAGATTAGCGTGACAAACCCTTCCCTGTGGCCAATCGGGAGCACTGGAAGGCTAATACCAAATGTGGCTTTATTTTGTTTGCCGCTTGAACAACTTGTGATTAGAAGGAGGCGGCAGCAAACAGGGCGGCAGCCACAAGGGGCACTAATACGCTGCCACTCCTTGAGAAGTTACTGCAGATGGCTGGGTAAAAGTGACACTAATTCATGACCAGCCGCTGCCTTGGAGCACTTATGACTGCACGCCCCCCCCTCACAGGCTGCTCCTTAATCCTTCCAACATCCCTCCCACTGAGCTGGATTCAGACTCCGACGCCCCATCGGGGGCCACCGATGTGACCGGTGCTCTGATCCCGAAGTGTTTTATCACGAATCTATCAGCTCTCACTTCATACTGCATCAGATTAGATAAGAGCAGATCCACTTTATTTCGGCCTGCAGGGAAATTCATCTTCAGCACGAGAAGTGCAGCGGCAACGAGGACGTGACAGAAAGTCATAAAGCACCCAAACACGGCATAAACACAGCGTGAAATATAAAACTCATCACACAGCCGGTCTGTTATGTTCCTGTAAAACATCACACACACATCAAAGGAGTAACTCATGCTCTACACACGAGGAAAACACAGATTTTCTCTCACCTAAGTGTTGGCTTTAAAAGCTGTAAAAAAGTCAAGTATTTCCTTTCATTTCCTTTTCTTCTTCCTGTTTTCTTTCTTCATTTTACCACCGCTTCCTTTTCTGTAATCATTTTTCTTTCCCTAGCCCATTTCCTTTCCTCCAGCTACCTTTCATTCAATGATTTCATCTTTCATTTCTTTCTGACTGCCTTCATCTTTCTTTGCTACCTTTTTGCTCTACATTTCATCTCTCCCCTTACCTATCCACTGCACCTTCTTCTTACTTTTCTCCCTCCATTTTCTTGCCAAGTTTTTTAATTTACTTTAGTTTTTTTTGCATTTTTCCTCAACCCTACTTTTTGCATGACTGTTTTTCTTTCATACCCCATTTTCATTCTTTACTCCTTCCTACTTCCTTCTTTCTTCTTCTTTCCCACCACCTTCATATGTTATTTACCTCAGAATGTTTAATCTCTGAGGTAAATAATCTCACAATCTCATACAAACATCACACATTGTCTCTACCAGCTAACCATCAGTATGCTTTTGTGTGAGGAAAATGTGCTTTGCAAATATTTCAGACTTGTAGAATCCGAGCTGCTCTTAAGTGCCTTTCAACAGGACTGCACAGCTGACATTCAGTGTCACTTCTGATCCTTTGAGCTTCAGAAGGAGAGATTTCCTTCCAAAGTATATTATTCTTTTGTGCCATCTTCCAATTTCCTTTGACAGCTCATCTGTTGACATTTAGTTACAAACTCTGCGTAATTTTCTTTTTATGGGAGTTTTATTTTTCTTCTTGTGTACCTAAGTCAAATACGACAAACTGAAAACTGACTGTTCCATTTGTTTGGAGTACAACACTGCAAAGGTGCTTCAGAGTTATTGGTTTACATGTTGTGAAGAAGAATTGTGTCTATTTTATCTCTGGTGTTTTTCGCTGCTGCGTGGGAGAGACAGGAAGCAGCAGGAAAGATTGTTCAGTTGTTGGAGTGATGTGTGTTTTTCGCTGCTTTACGCAGTATGAAAACAGACAGTTCGACACCCGTGTGCGATGATACGATGTGTCTGTCTGTCAGGGAACATGACGAGCCCCTGACAGATGTCAGTAAACACACAAAGACTGGCACTGATGGAGGGAAATATCTTTTAATGTTTCTTATAGCTATTATTATTATTCACAGAGTAATTATCTATTTTTGTTTTTATTTCTGGTCCATTTCGATGTGCTACAGAGCAGCGCTGTTTCAGGGCCGTGATTAGGGATTATACGGCCATATTTTAAGGCTCGAATGACCCCGATTGCATGCAAGAGTGAAAATTAAAAAAATTATTTGGTCACACATTAGAGGGACTCTAAATTAGCAGAATGGATTCACTCCTGTTAGTGCCAGGAAATCAGTCATTAACTTCTCTATGTCCTCGCTCTCTCTCTCTTATTAGGTACAAAACATTCATATAGACACTTACTGAGGTTGGCCAGCATCACCTCAGAACCTGCTGTCCTGCATGTTTTCAGGTTAGGAGTGCAAATTAACATTGACTGACATAGAGGAGCGTAAATTAATGTAAATTGAAATATATCATTTTATTTAACTCATATATATCTATCTATATATATCTATATTTATATCTATATCTATATCTATATCTATATATATATCTATATATATATGCATATATGGTGAATTGAGTTTGAAATGAAGTTAAAGCTAGACTGGCTGAACAGGTTTGCTTTAAAGATTTTGTAAAAACCCATAAGAGATAATGGGAGAAGTCAGAAGGGTTCAAATACTGAGAGACACAACAAAACATAACAAAATCTTTCCCAGCATTTACAATCACAGCGAGCGACGTTATTTGTGCGCCAGCTACCTGTACAATAGTAGTAAAAGTCATGCTATGTTTTTAGGTGCTGTTCAGAACTACGTCCCCTACGTTTTGCCCACAGAATGGAGGATCGGTCATCTAAAAAAATGCACAAGGTCTCCTTTGATGTCAGTACTTTGACACCTGCTGTAGAATTTTATACAAGAAAAAGGGTCTGGATGAATAAATCCTGAGACATTCACAGAACAGAGAGAAGACCTCTGTTCTTGTATACTTTTCATGATTTAAAACAACAACAAAAAAAGGATGCTTGCCCCGGTGCATCAAGGCACTGATAACCTGATATGACTGCGTGTATCTCTGAGATTCTTGAGACAGATCAGCAGTAATGTGGTGGAACGAGAACAGGCTTGAGCTTAACGCAGTAATAAAACACATCTGGACCAAGTCTGCATGTTCTCCCCGTGCCTCCGTTGGTTTCCGCCCACACTCCAAAGACGTGTCTGTTAGGCTAATTGGTGAAGTAGCTGTGCATGCTAGTGTGCATTGACCCAAGATGGACTGGCGACCTGTTGAGGGTGTACCCCGCCTTTGGCCCTATTACAGGTCAGATGGCCTCTAACTCCTCCTGCAACATCCCACAGTTAAGAAAAGAGACGGATGGATGGATGAACAAAACTACTGTTACTTCTTCTTATACAGTTGTGCTACTTCTGCTACTTAAACTGCTGATTTTGTGGAGTGCAAGTCTTTGTGTTGCTGTAAAATTAGTTGCAGCTCTCGCTGTGTGTTTGTGAAATTGCCTTTGATTACAGAGCTTCATTACATTTCATTACAGAAGCTGATGCTCTCTACAGTACATTAAAAACTCAAGCAGCCTCAACTTTTGAGGATGTGGGGTATTAGCGCTGACTGCCGTCTCCACATCTCCATTCACAAGTTGTTTTTATTGTCTTTATTGTCAATTACAGAGGCACTCTCTGTGTGTTAGTTACAGCTTTATGGCTGCCTTTAAACTCTGTGTTGGTGCAGTCCAATAGGCTGCTCAATGAAGTATGGGTGTAATATTGAAGGCATTTTCAGAGTTTCCTTTGGAGAGCAGTTTCAATCATTTCTGAGCTGCTGAGTGTCATCAGATTGAACAGTAAAATCACGGTTACAAACCGCCGGTGTAATGTATGAGAGTTTTCTTCATGTTTACACTCCCCGTGACCCGAGGAGTGTCTGATCACATCTGTGAGTGTAGAAGAAGTGTTTAACATCTCAAAGTCCATCAGTTAGAGGTTGGAAAGCCACATGCAGCCTTTGAAAGCAGCCTGAGCTGACACAGATATGATGGTGTCTGTTCTGTTTGTCGCCCAGTGTGACCATGAAGTGGAACACAGATATCTTTATCTGTGTATGTCGCTTGAATCAGGCTTACTTGTTGTTCCTAGAGTATTTAAAAGTAGAATGGGAGGCAAAGCCTTCAGTTTTCAGGCCCCTCTTCTGTGGAACCAGCTTCCAGTTTGGATTCAGGAGACAGACAGTCACTTTGTAGTTAGCCAGAATTAATCTTAATCTTGTTCAACCTGATTTCTTGTATTTTTTGTATTTGTTAAAAGAGAAATATTTTTGGTAAAACTAGAAGGATGAAACACAAAGTTGAAATGATCCATTAAAGTTTTCCCGGCGGTTTACTCAGAAAGAGTCATTCACTCACCTGTTGCTTACAAGATGTGTCTGAGCCGTGGTGTGTGTCACCTCATTGTCAGTGCAGTGAACATGCAGGAGTTGTTTTTTTTTTTTTTTGGCTAAACCAACACACTCACCATCTGCCCCGAATCTTCATCTACTTTCTCCGGATGAAATTCAAGTTGAAGTGTTGCTGCTTCATCACTGAACCTTATCACGGTGGATTTATTTTTAATTACTGTAAAATAAACTATTTTCAGATCTTGATCGTGAGACGTTGACTCATTCCTGTTGCAAATCACCCATTTTCAGCCTCGACGGCGACACGGTGACAATGAGCAATGACACTGCACTCGTTAGAAGAGTTTCTGCTTTCAGTCTGCTAGACAAATCAGCAGGGAGGGAGACGGGAAGGAGGTGGTGGAGGAGGTCTTTCTAGATGAATGTCTTCTTTTATCGCCGTGGTCAAACTTAAAGGAGAAAGTGACAGACGGGGCTGGTGGCTGCATTTCCCAGCTTTTCTGTGTAATTAGTGCTTCATTTAACAGAAATCAAAGTCTGCAGCTTGACATTTAATTTCCTTCTGAGCACTGCTGTCATTATCAGCTGGATGGAACGAAGGTGGCGGACATTCTGTGTCCTAATGGCCAGCGTGGAGAATAATTCAGCACTGATTACTATGTTCAAGTTTATTTTCCCCAATGATGTCGTCAGTTCTTATTTGAATACATGAAAATGAGCACAAACAAGAGATTCTAGAGTTTGGTTGGTTTAAGTGAAATTTAAATTTATATTATTTGTGTAACAAAATGACTCACAAACAGATATATTTTCTTAATGTGTCCCTGATGATGATGATGCCTGGCAAACGCCATGTGCTGTTCAAACAATAAAATTGGTCTATGTTCTGCACATATTAGAAAAATATTAGAAATATTTTTATGCCTTTCTTTAAGCTTAGTGAATATGCATCTGCTAACATGTCTCTACCTATACCTTCAGTATAAGTAGTGAACCTATCCTGAAACCAGCCACTGGGAGAGGGTAAAGCTGTTCCTATAAAGTATGCTATTGTGCTATTCATTTGTTTACTATAGAGCAGAGGTTTGTTTTCTCGAGTTACCAAAAGACTTTGTCATTCTGCTACTAGACTTTCCTTTTTGTAATTATTTTATTTATTTATTTTGTAAGCTTGGACAACTTGGACCTCAATACCACCAAGACAAAAGAGACTCCAGAAGAAGGAAGTCTGAGCTACAGCCCATCAGCATCAACGGGGAGTGTGTGGAAAGGGTGTCCAGTTTCAAGTTCCTGGGTGTGCACATAGACACAGACATCCAATGGAGCTCAAACACCTCGGTTGTCAGTGTTGGGGAGTAACGGAATACATGTACCGCCGTTACGTATTTAGAATACAAAATATGAGTAACTGTATTCCGTTACAGTTACCGTTTAAAAAGGTGGTATTTAGAATACAGTTACTTTGTTAAACTAAATGGATTACACGGCGATACTTTCCTGTTTCATATTGTGGCGGGTCAGGACTGTTTGGGTTTTGTTTGACAGCTGTTCTGTTGTTCCAGGCGGCAGCGTTACGGTTGCCATGGTTACAGGGTGACAACACGGAACCCGACGTATTAGCCAGAGGTCCCTTTACTACTGTTCGGAGCCGCGGACCTTCAGCAACAGTAATAAATCACACAGCAATAGTACATTCACGTAGTTGTAAAAAGCATGATAAAATTTTAAGTAATCCATTGTATTCAGAATACGTTACTCTCATTGAGTAACGTAAAGGAATACGTTACAGAATACATTTTGGGGCATGTATTCTGTAATCTGTAATGGAATACATTTTAAAAGTAACCTTCCCAACACTGTCGGTTGTAAAGAAGCCCCAACAGCTGCTGATTGCCTTCTACCGTTGCTCCACTGAAATAAAGAGTTATCTTATCGTAAGGGATGGGACAGATGACCCTGAACTGTCCTTTATCCATGCTACTGTATACAGGTGCCACCTATGAAGCTGGCCTGCAGAAGTAGCACCTGGTTTCTCACATGTGTTTTTCATGTCTCGGTTGGTGTGGGAACACCACTGCAGAACACGGACAGGTGGTGGCTGGGTAGAAGGAGATCCGAGCACTTCTACACTCTTAACATAGATGTGTTAAATTTCAACACACAGCTCAGGGACAACATATTTTGTCTGCATTTTAAAATTTTAAATATTTTTCATCATTTAAAAAAAAAATAATTAATTAGTTTTTTTTTTTTTTTTTTACATACACTGTGTCAAAAGTCACACAAAATGTGTTAAATGTGTCCAACATATTTTTTGTGCTATTTTTTAACATGTTCTTTCTAAGCGTGTAGTTGGACTGCGGCTCCCATGGCAAACCACTGAAGATGACCTGGAAAAATAAAAAGACCTTTTCTGCTGCAAAAGTGCAAGAAAAAAAAATCAGAAAAAATCAGAAACACTCGAGTCTCCATCCAGCTTTAATCGAAGCTGCAGTTCACCTGCAGCAGAGCGCCTCTTTGTCTCTCTGTGAAAAGTCTTTTTATCAGCTGCCGGCATTCTGCTTTTACTCTCTGCTGTGAGCCTCAGAGTTATTAGATCAGGGACAAGAGTCCACCAGGGGAGTCTGTACTCAGCTGGAAATGAGCAGAATGACCAAACTGAGGATCGGCCGACACACCGTCGCAGTGTGGAGGTTTCTCCACGCTGTGAAACCTGATCTGGTAATTGGAGGGTGGATGAGGGAAAAGGAAGGTTTTGAGATGAAAACTGTATTTATCACATAATCACAAAGGGAAAAAAATACCATGCCTCTGCAATACTAGTTGTCATACATTTACAGGGCACCTGAACAATGCATATTGAATCAAGAAATTTAATTAGTGTGCTGAGAAAATACATATCAAAACAGAACACAACAATCATTATATGTAATAATGAGTTTAGCCAATATATCACTCTGTTTTTTCTATCCTTTATATATATTTTTACTAGTTTACTGTTACTTTTGATTAATTTCTGTCTTCTCAGAGAAGTCTGAGGAACTGTGGGACTGACCAGGAACTTATCTAGGATCCACATCTCTCAGTGTGTGACAGGAGAATTTTAACACTCCTCTGTGACCCTGAATTGGATAAATGGTTAAGAAAATGGATCAATGCTGTACCATAACTGACCTGGTTACATATGTATTTTTGGGAGTTCCTTTCTCAAGGTGCAAAATCTAGGGAGTCAAATATTTGAATCAACTTACTGATGTTTGCGACTCATTATTTACTGTCAAAAAAAGCAAGTCTTATTTTTTGGGGCTTTATATTCAAATTAACTGACTATGCTTGTGCTTAGAAAACAGTGCAACATTTGGGAATCACTTAAAAGACTATCCACACCTACGAGCAGTCTTTGGGCATTATTTTTATTTTACCTCGTTTAGTAAATCGGGCCCTTGGTGCACTATTTGTACAACTTAAACTAAACTACCTGAAACTACCTGAAGGTTAAGGTTCAGCACAAAAATAGCATGACTACTAGTATGTTTGGGCGTTTTATTAGCATTAATGTCACATCGTTGATTTTTCACTGTCTCCTGATATTGGCATTTACCCACAGAGGTCCAGAAATAGAGGTATGCAAAGTGAACGACAGATTGAAAGACTGAACCCGTGATCTTGAAGGAATTTACCTGTTAGGGAGGGTTTCTTTCTTTTTTTTAAGCAGACAAATGTTAGTTTACATTTAGTGTTTAACATACATAGTCCTGGACATCTCCTTTTCAGGGCATGAAGGGTGTAAAAAATGGGAAGCATTTAGTCAAAACACTAGCATCCAAATAGTCTCTAGGCCACATTGTGGCATATACGACTGGAAGCACCATGGTTCTGTGCAGACCAGAAGCACATTGCCATTAAGCCCACAATAAGTTGGTAAACCACTGTTTTATGGAAAGAACAATGATGGCTCCCTCAACTCCAATGACGGGGCTCAAACTAGGAAAAACAGGCCCAGAACAAAAGTTTTGGTCATTTTTTTATCAAGTAACCAGTGAAAAAGAAAGAGTCGAAGGATCAGGATGAGGTGAAGGCTTCAGCCCCTTGAGATGACCTCTTACCCCCCTGAGACAACCTCACCCGTTCACCCCCGCTCCTCCCCCCAACCTCCTGCTCTTCAGCTGCCACAGAGGGAATCGAACGTCTTAACGCTCCGATAGGCCCTGCTAAGTCATGCAGGAGGGAGGAGACGAGCTGTCAGAAACTCCCATCATCCTCTCTGGAAATACTTTCCCTAGAGGCTGTTGGCTATCCAGTGGGTGGACAAAATAATGGAAACGCTCACCAGATATCAATCCCTTGGATTCCCTTTTGGCTTTAAATTAATTCAATCTTTTTTTTAAAAACAAAAAACAAAAACAAACTGAGAAATTGGGAAGAAACCAATTTTGAAGAATTTAAAACTTTTGACAGTCTCAGTTAAAGTAAAATATTCAGACCCTGAAAGCTAACACACTGCATACGTAACTGTAGATTCAGGTGGTCTGAGTGACAAACCATATCAAAGTAAAGTATTGCAGCAAGTTAAATGCAGAAATGCAGGAAGTTAAACATAAGCAGAGATTTAAATAAGGATAAAAAGCACTCCCTACGAGCGTTCTTGTCCAGAATGGTATCTGCAAACAGTTCAGATGGTATGTAACTATTACAGTAAATAATTAGAACTTTTGGAGTCCAGTAGGACTGAAAGTGCTCTGCAGGTCAGACAGCATGCCAAACAGGAACGCTTAAACCTTCACTAGGTGCTCAATACGCACATGGATCTGAAAATAAATGTTAGTGTTTAAGTAGTTTGTTATTGTTCAATAGGGCCTCCTTTGATTTAACAGTTAGCAAAATGCACGCATGGGCTACCTGCATTTTATGGATTCAATAATTACATGCTGCCTTTGCTTGTCTTACAGTTCACTACATTCTTGATCAAATTTTCATTTTTATCAGGTGCTGTTTTGATTCCTGATCTTTGCACTTTCTTGGCCAGGTCACCTTGAAAAAAAGACATTTCAGTCTCAAGGGATTTCCTGGTAATAAAGGCTAAAAAATACATACATGCAGAGTGCGTAGGTTGGTCTGATCACTGAATCTCCTCAAACAGAATTATTTGTGAAGGGGATCAGAGGAATAACTGTAACAGTCTGTAACATGCTGGAGTGTTTATCTCTGTCTGAGTGCTCAGATTCTCGTTTTATTTTATGGTGGTACACACTTTGTAGTTTTAGCTCCTTAGGTCTTTGAGTACAGCAGGATCACTAAAACTAGAGACGCTTGTCAACACAAATAGGTTCAGGTATTTGCAGTCAATATAAAAAAGTCTTCAAATTATGACATGAGGAGGTGAGGACACACACGATTTTTACCAAAAATTTTGAAGACATGTCATATTTAGCTTGAGATTGTTTAAATAGTCTCCAGGAACAGTTCTTCAGGCTCCTTGAAGGACACCCAAAGCTCTTCTTTGGATGCTGGTTGCCTTTTGTTCTGTCCTGTGTCAAGATGACATCCTACATTGTTTGAGTGTAGGATCTGGTTTGAACAATCATGACTGATAATTTTCACTTGTCTGTTTTCCTATCTAGGTATGCTTTTACTGGACTGACCGTGCATTTGGGATCACTGCCATGCTGCAAAAATAAGATGCTGACAATCTAGATGGCACTGAGTGGTGGATCAAAATTTGATGGTACCTTTCTGCATTTAGAATTCTATCAGTTTTTACAAGATCTCCAACACAATGTAGACAGAGACACACAGCACAACGTCAATTCAGGAAATTTTGAGAGCTCCCAAAAATCTCCAGTAATCATTTTAATACTTGTTCTTAAATCAGATTTACAGAGAGTAGGACTCGTGTGCAGGTAGAATAGCAAATGCTGAACATAGCAGGCTAAATGGCAAAGTCTACAACAAGCTCAAAACAGAAATTTAAAGTTTGCAGTGAGGCCAAAACGAGCAAAGGCTTTTGCTGAGGGATCTTTGGAAGTTTATAAGAGATGAGATGTGTGTTTTTAAGCTTATTTTGGAGTTGCAGAAAGTTTCAGCAGTGCAATGATAGCCATGACAGTTACTTGTTGAGCCTTCAGGGTTGAATTTGTGGGTTATTTAATATTCAGTTCTATTACTTAGCCTTGTCTCAACACCCAGTGTGAATATGACGGAGAGCTCAAGCATAACAAGCAGAACCATTACTTTTAAGGGTAAAATAGAACCCTGCATCCTTCATGGTGAAAGACAAAGTGGAGCAAATGAAAGCCAACAGGAGTGTAATGCTGTGTGACTGATACTGGGCTTGCTGTCAGCCTGATTCTACTGGGAGAAGTGGGATGATGACAGATGAATTAACGCGCTGACAGCTGGCGTGCAGGGACGGGTAATTGTTGCTGAGAGATGGCGAGTGTTTTCTGTCTCGCGCCACGTTAGACGAGGCCAATCAATCTGAGCTTTTATCTGAAAGCGCCAAACACACCAACTCTGGCATGTGCGACACAAACCGGCTCCGTGTTAGCGGGCGTCACAGAAGTCACGCCTGTTATTTGTGTTATTTAACTGTTGAGGTTGTCACGGGTGAAGCCGGGTGGGTGAGATGTGTTCAGGCAGGTTTTGCCTCTCAGTAGATCACAGCGGAGAGGACAGAAAAGGCACTGACCCCATCGGACATGATTTGCAAATAATTCTCAGCATCTGTCCTCAATGCGTATGCCACAGAGTTGCTGGAAAAAGCCACCAGGCATCATCCAGTGCAGCATTCCTCTCCGTGTTTTCTTCGCTTTTTTTTTTTTTACAGCAGGCATGTTTTTCTCTTTCAGTAGCCATTCTTTCTTCTCACTCAATGTTAATGTTTTCCTCCTGTTTTTTCAGGATGCTGTGAGTTTGTGGCCCAGTTCACACCCTGGGTTTGGCAGTTCCAAACAATGTTTTATATGTTATTTTATTCGTAGGAAAACATTTAAGCTCTATCAGGAAACTCTCCGCTGCTTCCCCCCCCTCTATTTCTGATATTTTTTATTCATTTGGCTAACTAGATATGGGAAGCTGGTGCTGTCCTTTTTGTAAAGGTCAGTGTCCTCTGTGTAACTGGGTAAAGAAGTCATAATAAAATGAGTCTTAGAGATTCAGCGTGCAGGGTTTAAGAAAAGCAAATTCTATACCAATGGTTTGTCTTATTTATACCAGCAACACAGAAACATGATCCTAAAAATGCAAATGCAAATGCTGCCCAGTTAAATCTTATTATTAAAATCACACTACATAATAAACTCTATAAAAAACAACCCACCGCAGAGTTGTCTCAATTCACATTTAATGATGCAACATGTCTCAGTTTTTCCCATTCAATCAGTCTACTGTCTTTACAAAGAAACAGGTCAGCCCCTCCCTCTGGTCGTGGATAATGTCTGTACTGATGATTCAGACCTCTGGCTGAGGATAAATTTAGAGTTCAGACAATCAGTTTCCATTTATAACAACTTGCAGCAAAGTGTTTCCTGGTGCAAAATACAGTGGAAATGTTTGAAAACTGGTGCCGTCTTTCTCTGCTGTTTTCACAACGCAAAGCTGTCCAGTTGGCTTTTAGCATTTTGGACTACATTTACAAACACAAGAGGTAAAAGACCTTCAGCATTTGGGGCTATTCAAGCATTTTTCAGTTTATTTATCATTACTGTGGTAGTTTTCGTCTCTTTAGATCATGCAAATTTACCACCAGCACTGTGGAGGTGTTGGGTATGAGGGGTCACATTTCCAGTAGTTGATTCTGTTCATCTGGACGTAGCGCTTTCAGTTGGAGAAACGTTTCGTCACTCATCCAAGTGACTTCTTCAGTCTCAGCTGACCGCAGGTTTCCCCAATCTTATAAACAGTACATTTGCATAATGAGTGAAACCAGCCCACTGAAGGAACAATGGGCTGGGAGGTCAGTTCCTTCATCATAATTATGCAAATTCTCATGACCATTGATCAACAACCACTGATCAAAGCCCACTGATCAATGGCCATGAGTACCATTCACAGAGAGTTGGGGAATGGCTGCAATCACAGCATCTACGTCCAGATGAACAGAATCAACTTTTGGAGATTTACTTACCTGGATGATTGAGCATGCATCAAGAGGGGTCACATTAATTCAATACAATTTTATTCATATAGCGACAAATCACAAAAACAGTTTCCTGAAGGGGCTTTATATTGTGAAGTAAAGACCCTACCATAATACAAAGAGAACAGCGAAAACTCCAACAATCACATGACCCCCTATGAGCGAGCGCTTTGGTGACAGTAGGAAGGAAAAATGCCCTTTTAGCAGGAAGAAACCTCTAGCAGAACCAGGCTCAGGGAGCCTGGCCACTTGTCATGACCGGTTGTAGGAAGTAAAGAGCATTTTCTGTTTATACACACAAATCAGTAAGACCTTCAGGAGCCGATTTTTGGAACAAGTCTCGGAGGCAAAACCCCTTAACTTTGTGTATTTCTTTTTTGACAATGTCGATCTGCAGGTAAGTTAGGAGCAGACCACCGAAAGCCTCATAGGAACATGATATCACCAATCTTTACCTTCAAAACACCAAAGCCATCTGACTGCATCACAAGAACAAAGGTGAGTCAGGCCTTTAAAATTTGCAGCAAAGCTTCCATGTGAATGTGAGAAGGGCGAGGACGTACGCATGTATATGATCACCATAGTTCAGCACAGACATAAAGATGGTAGCAACAGGTGTCCTCAAATGATGGGCAAGAATACAAAATCACATTAAATATTTTCACCAGTTACTGAATGTGAAGTCTAAAGGAGAAAGGAGCATCAATTACAGTTTCTGACTCTACGCCTTGAAATATGGTGCAGATCGTAGGTTCAGTCACTTTCAGTTTGAATTTTGGTTTTGTCAGCATTCAAAACTGCTTTAAATCACACATAGTGCCTTATAAGCGTTCAGCTAGTTGTCGCTGACAAAGAACTTGGTGCAGTCACGATGCAAAGCTGTATTTCACTGAATCATTTCCATAACAGACAGCTTGTTAAAATATGTAGGAGCGGTGAGAGATCTAGAATCAAAAGCAGGGTCAGAGTTTCTTGCACCTGCTTAGAAGGTGGATGAAGAAGAGGATAAAGTGTGAAGAGGACAAAACTCTAGAATAGAGAAAACATATAATATAGAGGAATTTTACTGTTTGATGCAAATACAACAAGCTTAAATGTGTCGGTCATTTAAAGGAAAGGAAGCGGCGGGCATTAGTGAAAATGTCCATCTACATGAGTTTGTTTTACGAAAGAGCAAAAGAAAAATTTACATATTTTAGT
This sequence comes from Pelmatolapia mariae, assembly GCF_036321145.2. Lineage (NCBI taxonomy): Eukaryota > Metazoa > Chordata > Actinopteri > Cichliformes > Cichlidae > Pelmatolapia > Pelmatolapia mariae. The sequence continues at coordinate 10,524,911 of NC_086228.1, read as the reverse complement.
CAGTTTCCTAAAATCATGAAATAAGGGTTGAGCTCTTTTAGTACCCTTCTAGTTAATAAAATGATCCCAGCGTGCCACCCTCAAAGCTCAAAAAGTAATAAAAAATAATCATTAAAAAACAGTTTTGCGTGCATCCTGGTTCCTCTGGAGGGGACTGCGAAGCATCTCTGATCTGCAGTCTGATTCTGGTTCCTCCATCTTCATCCGTCTGATATGTCTCACTCCCAGTTCACTGTAATCGCTCTGTGGCTTCCATTATGCTTACTCCTCATTAAAATTTTATCAGCCATGGCAAATTGCGAAGATTAGAGAGGGAGGGAGGGAGCTTTCAGGCTCTCCAGCCTGTTCACAGATTTATTTATTGTTGCGGATCATCCGGGCTTATCTGCTCCCAAAAGCAAAGACAAGTTCCCCTCGGATGGCAAAGGTCATGAAATCTGATCTCCCAGCATACATAATGGCAGAGAAGAGGAGGGAGGTGGAGTGTTTAGTTTGTCTAAAGTGTTCTCGCCCACACATTAATATTGTAATACTTTAATATCATAAAGTTTTGTTCTGCCCTATTGATTTCTCAGAGATGCATATGAATATTTATGGTATCGAGTGCAGCTTGTAAACTTTGAGTCAGTCATGCTTTGGCTAATTATAGGCTGAAGGCAGCGCAGTGGCTGCAGCTAATGAATCACATTCGTCCTGTTTGCTTCCACCTGCCTCTCAGGTTCATTGACGGTTAGCATGACGTTCGAAAAAAAGATTTTTCTTTGAAGACAGACAACAAATTAGCCGCTGTGTGATGTTGACAGGTGGACAGCAACAAACTCACAGACACATTAAAGCTTTAATGAGAGCCAGAGAAACACACCAAAGAGTGTCGGTGTTAGAGAGAAAGGCCACAGAGGAGACTCTGTGTGTTGTTATATAAAGAAAAAGCTCTCAGAAGCTTACAACTGCAAGAAACAGGAGTCAAAAATCTGATCTTATTTTGGAGTGAAGCATCTATCAATCTATTTATCTGTCTGTCTATAGAAGAATGTAAACTAACACCAAAACTAAGGGTGATCATTTCCTGGTTGGAAAATCTGTTATTTCCACTTGAATGGTGGCACGTCCCAAAATGTTCAACCCACAAAATGCATTCATGGGTTGAGCTTGCACCCACTGAAAAACTGCCCAGATAAGAAGGCTTTCCACTGATATATGACTGATGATGAAGAAGGATTGTTACAACAAAAAGAAAATCAACCAAACACAAGTTTTATTTGTAATAAAAAAGAAACACAATTTGGACTGAATCCAGATGTTTAATATTTATTTCTTATATAATATAATTCTAAAGATCATACATTTGAGATTCATACATCAAAACGGCACAGCAAAACAAGTAAACAATAAATAACAGATGGCTAATGTGTCATCGTCAACATTTCAGAGAAAAAGTCAGATCTTACCAGCATGTCACGAAACTGTTTCATAACAAATCAAATCACTTTTATTGTCATGTCACATTACTGGTACACTGGTACAGCACATGTGAGTGAGACTCTTGTGTGCAAGCTTCATAAGCAACAGTGGTGTGCAAAAATACAAGAAACATAAGAAACAAGCCAAATACAAGCCAAATATAACAGGAAAAAACTTTGGTAGAAATATGTTGTCACGAGGTGGGATGGACTCAAGCACAGACGAGGAAGCTAAAATACAGTTCCTTTTATTGATACACAACACCAGGTGCGACTATATACAGGTGAGAGAGCGAGGGGAATCCAGGGCACAGGGGAGTCCAGAAAAGGGGGCTCTTCACACACGAGGGAATCTTCACACAGTTCCAGAAACACAGCACACCAGCAACTTAGCACACCCAGGGCTCCAAGGGAAAGAGATTCCTGTTCACAGGAAACAAGCGGTTAATCTAACGAAGCAACAACGTGAAAAGACAACTAGAAACTAGCACTCTGGAGCTTACTACCAAGGTTACTCAATAGTCCAGCGATGAGATGTTTCCAGCCACTGCCTTAAGTAGTGGACGCTGGTGAAGCAATGAGCCACAGGTGTGTGATTATTCACAGGTGCAAGGGTCAGGGGCGGGAAGCCAGCAATGAGCTCCGCCCAGGCGAGACACGGCAAGCGTGAGAGAGAGGGAACGGAAAACAAGAAACATATGTAACCAACCTGGGTCAGCCGGGCAGACATGGGGACCATGACATATGTTTATGTAAATGCAGACACAAAACTCACAGTTGCACATGTCCTGGACTGTGATACAGTGAGGCTCTCGGGCATTCTGGAATACTTTCAAATAATTATTCTTAGTATTTATCTTTAACATTATTCCTGCTGAGTCATACACACAGGAAGGATTACCCGTCATGTCCTCTTTTGGTGTGTTCAGAGGTGAGAGTCCGAGTGATGAAACAAGTTTTGTCTGATTTCAGGCTACTTTTTTGCCGTGTTTCTGGTAAGTTCACAACGTTGTGTGTGTGTTTAGGAGGTTATGACTCAGTGGTTGCATGTTACTGTGTGAGATGTGCCATACTCGGAAATATTATACTGCACTTTTTCAAATAAGTCTGCTTCTTTCATGTATTTATTGAGGTCTGGGGTGACAAAAGAGTTCAAAATACTGGAATTTCCCTGCTGAAACTTGTAACTGCGTGAGTGAAGAAAGCTGTAAAGGATAGTTGTGATTTACTCCAAGCTGGTCTATTTCCCATTAATGCGGCCACTGTGGTTTTATGACTTGTGCAAACTTTGTGCTCTCCAGCTCTGCTTTGCTGTTTTAGGATGTGTTTAGCAAACAGAGGTACACAAAACAAAAATTTGTAAGGTTTTTCTTTATTTTTTTGCAATGGCCTTTTTTGCAGGCAGAAAGTTGTGAACAGCAGTTTGCTTTCCAGTGGCAAAGTGTAGAAGCCTCACTAAAAAAGCATGTGTTATGCCTAAGGTGCCTGTCAAAGCTGCTACTAGTAGTTTTAATGAATTTTAGTGGACGGACATGTTATCAGAACGAGTGGCCATAAAAAGACTGTGCACTTCATCCAAAGCCACAATGACCACAAATGGGGTCACATCACAAGTTTCACTCTTCACCAGGGAACCACACGAGGTTGGCCAGTCTCTCCATCTTTATTTGCTATTTTCATTGAACCACTTTGTGGTGGGGCGTGGCCTGTGGTGCCATGCACGGAAGGCGGACGCACCTGCACGGCATCTGCAATCATGCCCCGCCGACTTAAGCATAGTACTGGGTCCTGTGATGGTGTTGTTGTTGGTTATGTTGAGCTGGCAGCGGGAGAGCTGCAGCTCTGTGTGTGTCAATAAAGGATAAAAAGCATGTTGATGTCACCGGGCACGGCAGACCCAGGACTGGGCCAGCAGAGGGAAGAGCTGGTGCAAATGGTGGCCGAGCTGGCGTACATGCAGCAGGAGCAGGCGGTGGTGTGGCAAGGAAGACCAGACTGAGCGCCACCTGCAGAGGATGGAGTATCTGGCGGCGCTGATCCGGTCCTGTCCGACACCGGCGCCACCCCCACCGGCGCTCCCCAACGGCGCTGGGGTGAAGGAGATCCGGTCTGTTCAGGCGCCTGTGCCGGCCCCCAGGTTGCGGCCAGCCGAGACCCAGCCTGCCGCCGCACCCATCCCCACTCCGCGGGTGGGAGCGGCTTGTGCCCGGCAGGGACCTGCGCCCCTTCCTGCTCCCCGGAGGAGGGACGTGGAGCAACTGCTGGGCCCACTACCAGTGGGTGAACCACCTGCCCAGCCCGAGTCGGAGGTCAGCGCGGGGAGAGCGCGTGAGGAACCTGCCACACCATCGCTGGAGCTGGAGGAGGCGTGCGAGGGTCCGTGCCTGCCGGTGGTCGAGGAGGCGCTCGAGGGTCCGCGCCTGCTGGTGGTCGAGGAGACGCACGAGGGTCCGCGCCGCTGGGTTCGCGGGCGGCCACCTGAACTCACACCTCCCTTTCACTTGGCCAGGGCCCGGGGGCGCCGACCGTCCGGGCTGATCCCCTCTCCCACTCGCAGTAGGGGATTAGGTTCTTCCCTGGAACTCAGAATAGAGATCGACAGACCATGTGACTTGCGCGCGTTGCATTGTAGGTACGAGTGGCAGCAGAATCAAAACACTGCATCAAGCGCTAGCATTTCCAGCCCTGGTAACTATTCATTCTGCAGTTTTAATCCCTACTTGCATTTTATTTGCCCCAAAAACAGTTATGTACAAAATGAAGGAGAACACGGCAGGTCCATTCAAAGAAAGACTTGAACAAAAGGCAAAAAAAGGTACGAGGAAAAAATCAAAGGAGTGAAAGGGTTAGACGGGCATACAGAGTGGACTAAGATGTTAGCGTGCTGCCCAACTTTCATCACGCTCATATTTAAAATTATATGGTTCTAAGTGTGAGTGCATACACTCATGAAGTGTTTAGTAACTTCAGATCCCTGCAACAAGCCCAGTTCCAGTTTACCGACGGATGGGCACAGGACCTTAAGATGTTCTGAGTAGCCAGATATGTAGGTGGACACCAGGTTTTATTCTAAGTGAAGGGCAACCTTTCAAAAAATGGACAGAGCAGTGGAGTAGCCCAGGCAATAGAACATTATAAAACCTGATTACTAAAATATAATTTATTTCACAAAGAAAATTTAAAACAATTAAAAACACCCCTGGCCAGGGAGAACACACAGTAAGCAAAAACATAAAAACAACACTAATTGCCCCTTGGGGATAAATAAAGAAAGTCTCTCTGACTCTAAAAGTCCAGTGGCGTGAGCCACAGCATTAAAATCCACTAAAATCGGAGCAGGGCAAAGAAAATCTGGTGGCGTCTCCGGCCGTCCTGTCTGTCTCTTCACTCCGGAGTACTGGAAGAGAGAAGGGGCAGCGACAGTCACTGTTCTTTCCAGTGACAGGGATTTCTTGTAGCACGGTGTGTCTCGGGACTTACCCCACAATCCAGGCCCTTTGTCGCCTCTTCGTGACTTCGGAAACATGACTTGAACAATTTTTCTTCCACAAAGGAATCCGATAAAAAACGATTTCTTTACCCGTTGGCTTCCCGTGGCTGTCATGCGACCGGCTATGGCAGTTAATAATACAACAGCTTCTTGCCATTCTTTGTGTCTCTGTTTATCTCTGTGTGACTGTCTTGTAATAGTCCGCGCATGCTAGCCACTTGTACCTACAATCCTTTGCCGTTTTTTTCCCCCGGAAATGACGTCACATTTTCGAACTCTATACACACTCAGGATGTGAGCCGATTGTTTCAAAAACAGAAGCCCAGGAAAGCCCCCGGACCAGATGGTGTTTCACCCTCCTGCCTCAAAACGTGTGCTGAACAGCTGGCTCCCATCTTTACCCGCATCTTTAACAGATCCCTGGAGCTGTGTGAAGTCCCCTCCTGCTTCAAACGCTCCACCATCATCCCGGTCCCCAAGAAACCCACCATTACAGGACTGAATGATTACAGACCTGTTGCCTTGACGTCTGTGGTCATGAAATCCTTTGAACACCTGATGTTAGCCCATCTGAAGACATTACAGGCCACCAGTTCGATCCCCTGCAGTTTGTCTACCGGGCAAACAGGTCGGTGGATGATGCAGTGAACATGGGACTGTATTACATCCTGCAACATCTCGACCGCCCAGGAACTTATGCCAGGGTCCTGTTTGTGGACTTTAGTTCACCCTTTAATACAATTATGCCCGATCTTCTCTCCTCCAAACTCTCCCAGCTCAGCGTGTCACCAGCTACCTGCCAGTGGATCACCAGCTTCCTGACAGACAGGAAGCAGCAAGCAAGACTCTGGGAGATCACCTCTGAAACTCAGTCCCTCAGTATTGGTGCCCCTCAAGGATCTGTCCTCTCAACACTTTTGTTTTCCTTCTACACCAGTGACTGGACCTCCAAGAACTTCGCCGTTAAACTCCTGAAGTTTGCAGATGACACCACCATCATTGGCCTCATTCAGGATGGCGATGAGTCTGCATACCGGCAGGAAGTTGAGCAGCTGGTACTCTGGTGCAGTCAGCACAATCTGGAGCTGAACACGCTTAAGACTGTAGAGATGACAGTGGACTTCAGGAGACATCCCTCAACACTGCTCCGCCTCACCATATCAGACAGCCCGGTGTCTACTGCGGAGATCTTCAAGTTCCTGGATACCACCATCTCCCAGGACCTGAGTGTGAGACCAACATCTCCTCCATCCTCAAAGAGACAAAGCAGAGGATGTACTTGCTGAGACAACTGGGGAAGTACAGTCTTCTACAGGAGCTGCTGATCCAGTTCTACACTGCAGTCATTGAGTCTGTCCTGTGCTCCTCCATCACAGTCTGGAATGGAGCAGCCACTAAACAGGACAGGTGCAGACTGCAGCAAGACTGCAAGAAGTCTGCAGACCTTATGTACATTCCGTGGTATTCATTTCATTTCTGTAATCCTGTATTTTTTGTATATAAGATTTAGATTGGTTATTATATGGTTGCATATGTGCATGTGTATGTGTATATATATATATATATATATATGTGTGTGTGTGTGTGTGTGTGTGTGTGTGTGTGTGTGTGTGTGTGTGTGTTGTGTCATTTACATATTGTTGTGATTTACATGGCTGTGCTTGAGAGTCACCATCTACCGGAACCAAATTCCTTGTATGTGTTTGCTCATATACTTAGCCAATAAATGCGATTCTGATTCTGATTAAAGGAACAGAAGAAAAAATTCACAACACAAAATATGTCTATATGCAGATGATTTATTACTCTATCTACAAGACCCACATAACTACACAATAAACTGGAATAAATCAACCATTCAGTCACTTTCTGAGGAAACCTGGGATCCTACAGCTCAGGATCCCTCCTTCCCACTTCATACTGGGAATATTAAATACTTAGGTATTACATTTCCCCCAGACTGTCTTTCACTGCTCTTTCACTTCAATCACACCCATTTATTAAAGAACAATGAAGACGATTATAAATGATGGATTCCAAATACAGCCACTTAAAATGACCGGTTGATGAGAGGACCATCATGGATACCTGGAAGAATCCTGACCGATTGCTGGCTGATGGGTGGCCATAGTGATAACCCCCCTGCCCCGCCTGTGACGTGGATGATGCAACCATGAGTAGTAACGCCCCTAAGCGGCAATTAGGAAAACCCGTGGAAATGTCTTGTTTTATCCACCAGGGGGAGCAGTGTGGAAACACATTCATTCATAGGCTTGCTACAATATATATTTATACCTTTTAATTTTGTTCAGGAATTCTATAATTATTACAGAATTAGCCTTTCTATAGATTATTGATATAGATATATCTTTGCAGCAAATAAAAAAAGGTTTTGCACACCAAACAAGCCAGTCAGAAAGAGACTTTTGTTTCTGAACACGAAAGCATAAAACAATTTTTTTCATGGCACTGCTAATATTTTGGTATACAATGCGAAATTTAAATTTAAATGTGCTCCGATTGTGCAACAATGTTTATGTGTGTGTATTTTTGCCAGAAATATGTGACGCTTTGTTCTAAATATTTCTGATGATTGATGAGGTCAGTGAAACGAAGCTCTGGCACCGTGCTTTAAACTATTATCTGCTGCTAGTCTTAGTATATCACAATTTAGAATGTTTGTGCTGCGAAAGGGACACTCAAAATCCAGGGGTACTCGCAAATAAGTGTCCATAATCTTCTTTTATAACTGCCTTCTTTCTTGTTTCTTTTTCCTGTTGTATGTTCTACAATAAGAGGGAAAAACTGTATTATTATGCTCTAGAATGATACTGCTGTATTCATGAAAGACTCCCAATAAGCATGAAGCAATAATTCAACAATAGTTTAATGTAACTGAAATATATAAAATCAAATGTTTATTTATTCAAAAACCATTTTTATCACTTTCCTTTAAACATTTGAAATTGCACTTATGAAACAAAATCACATGGACAATTTACATGTGTACGAATAAAAAGTCAGCATTTTGAGCAGAAATGATTTATTTGAGTACACAGGTCAGCTGTTCGAAACAGATTTCACGATCATGTGGTGGATTTGGTTGTAATAATCCAGCTGTCTTTTCGATAAATCTTAACACTACCTGCAATACTGTGAAACACCTGAAGGAGGTAAGATATACCTGATTCAAATCTAGACCTTATGAAAATGACAGAAAAAATACCTTTAGTCAAATAAATTAATACTAGAACTAAAATAATTCAATCAGATTCAGGTTTTCTTCTGGGTTACAAAAGATCTTTACTTCTAAAGTTCTTTATACAGTTATTATTCCTGTATTTTTAATCCATAAGTAACTGTAGTGGTTCATGGCATGATGTAGACAACTAAACTGAAAGGAGAAAAAAAAACACTCTAGAAATGCACGTAAAGTTTTTTAGTCTTTTTTTAGTCTTGGATTGTGTTTAGTCAGAAGACCTTAATTCTGCTTCATGCCAGTCTGTTTTGCAGTTTATCTGATGTGACGCTGATATTTGCTAACACGGGCATTAAATCTGCCAACATTATACAACATACTGTCAGACTTGCTGTGTGAAGCAGACAGTTGGTGCACACACACAGAATTCACCGGCAGGTGAATCTCTCCTGCTGTTTGCTGAGCTGCCACGTTGCCGCTGATATTAATACAAACTGCTGACCCGAGCTCACTCGCTAAAATATTGGCTTATTATATTAGACATTATTATCTCGGTGTGTCATGTGTCTGTTTCTGGACCTCTCTGACCTCATATGGTCTGCCTGCTAAATGGCTGCAGGGGTCAGAGTGGATGCTCCGGTAATGAATCATTATGGGATGAGTTCAGCAACGGCTGGAGGAAAAGCTCGGCCTCCAGCTCGTCTAGGATCTTCTGTTGGTCAGGAGGCCAAAGTGAAAACACAGCTGTTTACGGCTGGTAAAGGTTGACCTCTGTGACCCCATCGGGAAGAGAAAATCTGTAAATTCTGGCCGGGCAGATGCAACCAGCTGCTCCAACTGTAAGAATGGTTCAAAGTGTAAATGTAAATGTAAAAAATGATTCTCAAGTTATTGTTTCCCAAACTTTTAGAGTCACATTTTGTTAACTATTTTCTCCTGAGAAGGTTTAAAAAAGAAACCTTTCACATTTTTGTCTTGCTGCTTAAATAATTTGTTTTCCTGGACTTTTTAAAAAAAGCTTTAGTCAACTGGGGATGAAATGCAGTAATGTTTAATAAAATATGTCTTTATTATCCTGTGGGAACCAGAATCATTAACAGCAAAGTTCAAAGTGGTGACCTCCTGATCTTTGCTATTGCAAATCCATCTGCCAATATCTTTTCAACTAATTCAGCTAAATCAAACTTCCCAGAGGATAAACGCTTTCATTTCTTTATACTGTGTAAGGAAAAAGAAAATCTATGTTAACGCGAGATAAGGTAATCCTGTTATTACACAGACAGGCTAAATAGGATAAAACAAGGTTTCTGATCTTTTCAGCCAGTTAGAGAGTTTTCTAGTTCATATGCTGATTCCAAGCTGAATCACACATGTTGTAATTAAAACCCTCTGGGACTCATCCATGAGTCACAGGAAAGCACTTATTTGATGTTTTATTAAAACTTCCGTTATGGATTCATATCAGGACAGACTTGGTCTCACTTGCAAGTGACTGCAACTTCTAAAAGACTCTTTAAGATCAGGTATATAGACCTCTTGCCATTTATGAAAAGAGAGATCAAATAAATCTAGTGGACTCTGGTAATAAAGGCATACCCTTAAAAAAACAAGTTGGAAATCTGGCATTCCTGCACACACTTCTCTGCTTGCAGTGGTGTTATATTCTCCACTGGATTCAATGCACTGTCGAGGGAGATCCGGAGGTTAAGTACCTTAAGAGCTTTAAAAGTATGTACAGTTATTTGGAGGAATGCAAAACAAATCCATATTCATCTGTGTGTAGCAGGTGTCTTGCAACACCTGCTACACACAGATCAACTGAAGGCAACTTATTGCACTCGTACAATTCAACTTCAGCAACTCTGGTTCTGACTTACTCAAAGTCTATTTTTTTTTTTTAAATCTTTTTTTGGGTGTTATAGGACTCCCTCTCAGATACACATCGTCTTGTAGTGGTACAGATGTGCAGATTAAAGCCTGAGGTGTGGACAGCTCATCTGTGATTCAGAGGTGAAGCTCCTCGCCATACTGAGACATTGTTTACACATGGATATCCCTCCGGATCGCTCTCTGTAGATCTGTATCACCAATCAATATTCCCCCTTAAGTCAGTCCGACGTGATCTGAGTGGGCTCCCCCGCCTGTCCGCCATGATGCCTCCCAGACTATGAATCCAATTAAGCGCTGAAAACAAAAACAATATTTTTAACCGTGGAGCTGGAGCGGCTGCATAATTTATGATTGTCCTTTTTTTTCTGTATCTCTTTGAACGGGTCGAATAAAACCAAAATCCATTCAATAATGCATGACCTGCGGTTTTGTTAATAGGCTTTGTAGTGGCAGTAATGTACTTTCCTACATGGCTGATGGAGATTATGGCCAGCTCCCTCCGCTTGCCAGTTATCGATCTGCCGTAATGCCCCCGGTGTCCCCTCAGCCCAGAACCTCAACCCCAAAACCACACACACACAAACGGAGTGTGTTTTCAAAATCTACTGTACTGCCAAAATAATTCAGCATTCTGTCTGAGTGGGCCTGTTTTTTTTCTACATTTGACACAGTGACTCTTTCAGTGCACGTCAATAATGCTATGCTGTATTGTTCAAAGATATTGTATGTACTATTATAATTCACCAGGTTGGCTTAGATCCTCATCCAAGCACTCGCTATCTCCCTTATGTAATTCTTTTTTTGTTGGAGCTTCCACACCCACCTCTAACAGTGTAATTACTTATGTGATTCTAAAAAACTGTAATTAAATTACTTGTTACTAAGAATAGAAGTATTCTAGTACCCAATTAAAGCTGTTTCCTTTATTAAACAAAACAGTTCTTCTTGTTTCCGATACCTTTCTTCACATTTAAACACTACACTGCAGAGTAGAATCGAGCGGGTATAACGTTATGACCACCTGCTTAATATTGTGTGGGCCCCCTTTTTGTTGCCGAAACAGACCTGACCCATTGAAACATGGCCTCCATGGATCACGCTTGTTTGTCCAGTATATCCCACAGATGGTCGATCGGACTGAAATCTGGGGAATCTGGAGGTCAAGTCAACACCTCAAATTGGTTGGTGTGCTCCTCAAACCATTCCTGAACCATTGTGGACTCTTTCAGCAGGATAATGGACCCAGTCACAAAGCAACAGTCTACAATGCTTAGGTAGGTGCTACAGGTCAAAGTAACATCCATGTGGATGGATGGCAAGAGATAAGGTTTCCCAGCAGAACATCACTCAAAGAATCGCACTGCACAGCTTGCCTTCTTCCCATAATACATCCTAGTGCCATCTGTTCCTCAGTTAAGCGACATGCACGCACCCGGCCATCCACGTGATGTAAGACATGATTCATCAGACCAGACCACCTTCTTTCATTGCTCTGTGGTCCAGGCCTGTTGCTTCTTGGACAGGGATCGGCATGGGCTGGTCTGTAGCCCCATAAACAGCAAACTGTGATGCTCTGTGTATTTTGAAACAACTTCCTCCCAACATGCATCAGTGTGTCTTTGCCACCCATCATGTCATTGGTCCTGTCATTGGTTCACCACTGTTCCTTCTTTTCATTTCATTTAATTTCATTTATTTATTTCACAAAACAGTTTTGTTCTTTCATTTATTTATTTCACACAACAGTTTTGTTCTTTCATACACACAAACCATGCTTTCTCTCAGTATAACACTGCAACCATGCGTGAAAAGGAGCAGGAAGAAGAAAATATTCTTATTAGACCTTGCCCCCTATCTGCGATCCAACTAATATTACAAGTGGGCACCATAAACCAAGGAACAAACTAACATTTATCTCCATGTCCTGTTAGGGTCCCTGGGTCGTCGACCCAGTGTTTTGTGTTTTGGGTTCTTTGATTTTTGTTATTTCATTATATTTTAGCTTTGCTTTATGGGTTTCTGGTTTTCTGTCTGTGTTCCATGTTTGCTGTATCCCCACGTCCAGTCAGTGTCTGTGTCTGCCCTGGTCCCACGTCTCTGTTCCCTCTGGTGTAGTGCCTGCATGTGAGTCTGTGTCTTTTGTTCAGTCTGTGTTATGTGTTTCCTGTTTTACTTTGTAGGTCTCTGTCTTATCTCAGTGTGTTCAGTTTACGCTTCCTTGTCTCGTCAGTTCTGATTTGCCCCAGCTGTGTTTCCCTCCTGTTACTCATTCCCTGATTGTTCCCTCTGTGTATTTAAGCCCTGTGTTTCTCTGTGTCCGTGTCGCGATCTACCATCATTCATGCTGTGGTTTCTGTCTGTCGGCCTGCCTGTGTAAGTTTATTTTGTATTTTTCTGGTTTTTTGTTACGTTTTTGCCTTCTAGCAATAAAGCTGAGTTTTGGAAGTACACTTTTGCCTGTCGAGCATTTTGGGTCCTTTTCCTGCCTTCACACAGCCGTTACATGACATGTCCTAACGCAGACCAAACAACAAATTTACAATCAGCAATATACCACTTCATATAATAACAGGGAGGGAAAAAAAGTATATAAAATAAAATAAGGCGAGAGAAAGTGGAAGAGAAAAAAAAATCTTTCTTCAGTTAACTCCATTTTCATTCATATTCTTCATATTGAATTATCGTTTTAGACATGTAACAGTACTGCACGGTGGCCGGGGTCTTTCTGTGTGGAGTTTGCATGTTCTCCCCGTGTTTGCATGGGTTCCCTCCGGGTACTCCGGCTTCCTCCCACCGTCCAAAGACATGCAGTTTGTGGGGATAGGTTAATTGATTAATCCAAATTGCCCATGGAAGTGAATGTGAGCGAGAATGGTTGTCTGTCTCTGTGTGTTAGCCCTGCGACAGACTGGCAACCTGTCCAGGGTGTACCCCTCCTCTTGCCCTATGACAGCTGGGATAGGCTCCAGCGCCCCCTGCGGCCCTGAAAAGGAGAAGCGGAAGCGGATGGATGGATGGACATGTAACACTTTTCAAAACAATATAAATTTGTACAATTCTTTAGATTACAATGAAGAGAGTTCCACAGTCGTATACCCCTAACCGTTGGACTCATTAATCTTTGTTTAGTCCTAGCTAGCTTATGCTTAAAATAAAATTTCCTCCTGCTGTCTTCTCCCCCCGAACACATTAAAAATAAACTTTGTAACTTGAAAGGCAAAGTATTATTTTTAGCCTTAAACATAATTAATAGTGTCCTTAGTTTCACTAAATCTCCTAATTTCAATAGTTTCGATTTTCTAAACAATTTATTTGTATGTTCTCTATATTTAACGTTATGAATCATTCATATCACTTAATAGGTTTAGAGGGTTTATGGTATTCACATATGTATTCCCCCAAACTTCCACACAATAACTAAAGTATGAGAAAAACAATGAAAAGTATAAAATGCGCATTGACTTGCAGTCTAATAAATCTCTTACATTTCCCAAAATATAAATGTTTTTGACCATCTTCTTTTTAATATACTCAATATGTGATTTCCACGTCAAATTTTCGTCTACTATTACACCCAAAAAGCAAAATTCAGTAACTCTTTCAATCAATTCTCCATTAATAGACATAATAACTTCTTTACACGATTGCCAAATATTATGAATTTTGTTTTTGTCAGATTCAAGGATAATTTATTTTCATCAAACCATTTTTTTAAAAAATATTAACATCTCAGAAACCATGATTTCAACCAAATCTTTCAAATTCTCTCCAGAGCAATAAAAATTTGTATCATCAGCAAATAAAATAAAATTTTACCTTTTTGATACGTCACAGATATCATTGATATATAAATTAAAAAGTTTAGGTCCCAAAATAGAACCCTGAGGAACGCCACATACAATCTTCAATCTTTCAGAGGTGTTATCGAAATAATGTACATATTGCGACCTGTTTTCTAAATAACTCCAGTGCCACTCCTCTCACACCATAATTATACAATTTAGAAATCAAAATAGGATGTTGTAACGTATCAAAAGCTTTTTTTAAATCAACGAATACCCCAACGGTGTATTTATTATTATGGGTTGCAGATGAAATATCTTCAGTGAAAGTCAACAATGCTAATGCCGTTGATCTATTTTTACGAAATCCAAATTGATTTTCATGTATTAGTTGTTTTTTTTTTGATAAAACTATCAAGTCTTTGCGCAAAAAGTTTTTCAAGCACTTTTGAAAACTGTGACAAAAGAGACACTGGCCTATAGTTGTTAAAACTATGCTTATTTCCTGATTTATATAAGGGTATCACTTTTGCCACTTTCATTCGATTAGGAAATACTCCTGAATGTAATGAGAGATTAAAAATATAGCAAAGAGGAATAATTATGCAATCTAATGTCTTTTAAATTATGACCATGTCTATACCATCACAGTCAGTAGATGTCTTATTTTTTAAGTTTTCTACAATTGCTACTATTTCTTTTATGGTAATATCAGCTAAGAATATAGAATTAACCACTCTGCTTTCTCCTTTCCAGACTTCCTCATATTCTGGGTTATCATTTTCTCTAATTAGATTTGCTAAAGTAGGTCCAACATTTACAAAAAAAGAATTAATTTCATTTGCCACTTCGATCTTGTCTTCAACAACTTGATTATTCTTAATAAAATAAAGAGGCAGATCTGAGGGTGTGTTTTTGTTACCCAATACTTCTTTAAAAATATTCCAAATGCCCTTAATATTGTTTTTGTTTTCTTGAAAAAGTTTATTATAGTAGTCTTTCTTGGCTTTCCTCAATATTAATACCAACTTATTTTTATAAACTTTGTATTTCATTTCCGCATTCTTAGTTCTGTATTTTATATAATCTCTATATAATTTATTTTTCTTTTTACACGCATTTGCAAGACCCTTAGTTAGCCAAGGTTTCAAATTCTTATTCTTTTTCTTATACTTAAATGGTACCAATGGACAATGTTTATCATACAAGGCCAAATAAGTATTTAAAAATGCTCCATATGCAACGTTGACCTCATTAACATAAACCTCCTTCCAGTCCACTTCCATGAGATCTTGTCTAAACTTGTTAATTGCCTCGTTATTTCTTACCCTTCTATGACTCTCGAAACCAACTTCTTCCTTTATTTTCATATTTAAATCAAAAGTAAAAAAGACTGGTAAGTGATCACTTATATCGTTTATGATGAGGCCACTCATAATGTTACTCTCCAAGCTATTAATAAAAATATGATCAATTAGTGTTTCTGATTTATCCGTTATTCTGCTCGGCTTTATAGTTAAAGGATAAAATCCTTTTCCAAATAATAATTCAAAAAAATCTGATGCGGCCTTATCATTTGCCTCTTTGCAAAGATCAATATTGTAATCACCACACAAACATAAAGTCTTATTTCCCTTAACCTTACTGAGTAAGTCTTCTACTACCTCTGTAAATAACTCAATCTGTGACCCCAGTTTCCTATATATACACGTAACAATTATATTACTTCTTCTTTCTATGTCCAATTCCACTGTCACAGACTCCATTAAGTCGTCAATAACCACAGACATATATTCAACTTGTTTACATTTCAAATCACTGTTAACAAAAAGTGCCACCCCTCCTGCCTTCTTCTTAGTTCTATTTACAAAGTATAAATCGTACCTATCAATATAGAAATGACAACCCCTATTCTCATCTAACCATGTTTCAGATAAAGCAATTATTTGGAACTTGCCTCTCAAACTATACAAAAAATCTTTAATTGAAGCAAAACTTCTATAAAGACTTCTGCAATTAAAATGAATTACTGAAAATGTATTAGCTATTTCAACATTATCCCTGAATTGCTCCTCTGTATAATACTCACATGTGACATTAATTGTATTAAGCACATTCCTTTCACGGTCAATACCAGCTTCAAAATCATATGGTTTATGATGTGAGTCGTCGTGCATTATGCATAATTATTCTAGGAATATTCTTTGGGCCACTTTTAATAGATACTGACCACCTCAGACCGAGAACACCTCACAAGAGATGGAGTTTTGGAGGTTCCCTGACCCAGTTGTCCAGCCATCATAATTTGGCCTTTTGTCAAAATTGCTCAAATCCTTACGCTTGCCCATTTTTCCTGCTTCTAACATCAACTTTGAGGACAAAATGATGACTTGCTCCCTAACAGGTCCCACGATAAAGACATAATCGGTGTTATTCACTGCACTTGTCAGTGGTCATAATGTCATGACCTGATTGGTGTAAATGTAGCTACTTTAAAGAAACATGAAGGAGCAATGTGGTGAGCTTTGCCAGCTGATTGCACGGCTTGGTACACCTGGCTGGTGAGGGAAAGCTGGAGTGTGGACTCCAGCTTGTCGGTCTGGTAACTCAAACAGGCTCTCCTCCACACAGTCCTCATTTATAAAGTGCTTTACAAACCCGAACATTATGGCTAACAGCTGGATTTTCCCTTTTGAGTGCAGCTAGCCAAACAGCAAACAACCAATTACTGCTAAAGAGACAGAGAGTGGGAATTATATTATAATTTCTTAACATAAAACTCATAGTTGCAGCCAGGGGCAGCACAAAAGTGATCCCCTTAAACTGGTTTTTAGATTTAGCCACTAGTTAGCTAACATAAACTAATGTTAGCCTGTTAGCTGCAACCAACCAACAAACCACATGACGCAATGTTTTGTACTGACAGAAGATGGCGCTACATATGTTCTCAAAACTTAAACTGTAAGCACTTATTTCTTAAATCCAGCTTTACAAGCAGCGAGAGCAGCGCTCCATGATGTAAATACGCCTGTATATGTTTAGTGTTTCATGTCCTCTTTAAACAGTATATCGCTCATCACATTTACCAGTATGCATGTGTGTGTGTGTCTGTGTGGCATCATTAACTACTGTTTAATGACACAGTAAACTTGGCTTGTGCTCCATGATTTGTTTAAGCTGATATCTACTGCTGGCAAAAGTTTCCCACCTTGTTTTAGACATTTCTTCACTGTGATTGTCGACTGACGTAGGCAGACCAAACAAAGACAATTATCATGACAACCCGATACTGCCAAGATTATAAGGTTTCTATCATCATATAAATATAAATACTGCAGTGATACTTTTGCCTAACACTGCATGGTGGGTGTACTGGCACTGCTAGAACATCATGTGAGTTGAAGAACCAGTAATAAGCATTCCATTTCATTACATTTGGCACTTTGCAATAAACATTTATGGTTAAATATCAGTGTTTATGTGAAGCTTAGTCACATGCCCACTTTTTAGGTTAACTGTCATTTTTAACAGCATGTTGTGTGCACATATATTGCTGGTATAGATTCTCACCATGGCACTTTGCAATAAGTTCCCTGGTATGCAAAAACAGGGAAATAAATGTATTAAATACTCTATTTTAAACCAATTAATCGCACACTGCTCATAATTATTGGTTTAATAGTTTTTAATATGTCTACCCAGTACATGAAACAGTGGTCTTTATTTTCTTAGGCTTTTTAATTTCTTTCTCAATGCAATCATGGTGCCTGTTAATATTGATATTTAAATTATTAGTAATTATCTCTATTGCACTTCCTTGCGTTGTACATATTGTTTGAAATTTCTTGTGCCAATAAAGCTGATTGAATCTCACTGAGCTGAAAAGAGCAAGGCAGATAAGAGACGAGGAGATGGTTTGCGTTAGAAGATCGTCTCAGCTAATCCAATAAGTGAAGCCTCTCCTTTCCTTCAATCTGATTATTCCAGTAATTAAGAGAAATTGCTGGAGCGTAGCTTCAATAAGGCTTTACATATTCAGCAGTAGGAGAACAGTTCTGATATGTTCTCCTTCTGGACTCTGATTACAATCCTGCTGACGAATAGAGCTGACTCCTGTCACAGAGAGAGCCGAATGACCGCTGCAGATCAACGGCAGTTTAATGAGCGCAGTTTAATAAGCTTTATTAGGCAAAGAATGGAGGCATCCCAATCTCAAACCAGTGTTTCTGAACCAGTTATGAACTGCCGTGATCACAGAGAAAGTGGATAAAAAAGCTGAGTTCAAGAACTTAAATGCAACAGCAAACACTGTGTTGACCTGAATTAGGGCTCTGTATGAAGTAATTCACAGATCGTGATGTTGTTGTTCATTTTATTTAAATATACTAGAACATATGTAGCATGTGAAACTGTTCCCAGCAATTATTTTCAAAAATGTAAATATTAATCAAGAGAGTTTAAAAATATTTTTTTTCCTTTCTGTCCTTCCTGCACACTGCACTGCCTTCCACACATGCATGATTTACTCTTCTGTCTTCTTTTATCCTTTGACTGAAATACGCTAACTATTAAAGTCCCAAACAGAGTTCTGCTACTGTTCAAAACATTTTGAAAATGCCACACATGTCTATTCTTTTGATTCCACCAGCAAACCAGCAACTGTTTCCAAACATAAGGTAGACAAATGTAATTGCGAGGCAAACAAATTATTAGGTTTCAAGATACTCAGGTCAACATTCCTGTACATCTCTGGGCCACTTCCCGGAAGTCCTGTTCTCATCACTTGCACTTTTCCACATCATCTTGGACATCAGATTTAGCAATCACAAAATCTTCACACTGACCAAGCCTTTGTTCACAGAATCATCCCTGCTAATAAAAAATATAAGCCCATTTTTTAGTGGAAAAGTCCTGTTTCCAAACCCTAAAGGGTGAGCAGTTTGTCATCCCGTGGTTGGATTTTCACCAAGGAGCTCTACTGTGAAGTCCTGATGTGTCAGGAACCAGCTGAATTACAGTTCTGGGATTGGTGTAACAGCAAACTGGAAACACGTTTTATTTGTCACAACAGCACAATCTCTGCTCACCTTTCACCTCGCTCACCAGATTTGTTACTTGGTCCACTTTCCTGAAAATGAAACTCAGGCAGTGTGTATCACAGAGGCACACGTGCAAGGAGATGGAAAATATGAGCCAAACTGTCACACATACTTAAAGGACAAAGCCGACAAATTTGATGGGCTGAATATTGAAGCTTTTTGATTGGCTGAAGCAGAGACATTCTTGTTGGAGGTAACTTTGCATCGGTTAGTTACATTACAGCAAGTTAGTTTTACTTTAAGTCCTCTAAGTCTTTGATGTTTTTCTTTCCTGTTTTTGATATTGCAGGTATGGAGGTTGATGTATCATCAGCTCTATTAGTTTATAATACTTATAATATAAGACTATAATACAACTTTATTGTTTGTTATAGAAAAATACATACAGCATTTAAACAGAAAAGAACAGGGTTTACACTACTTTACACTAGTAAGATAATCTGAAAATAAATGACAAAATTAGATTTATATTGAATATTGATGACATGGCTTTAATATAATAAAGTAAAAAAAAAAACTTGAGAGATTTCTTGAAAAAACTTGAAAGATTTCCCAGCAACAAATCCAGTCTGCACACAAGCTTTGACACAGCGAGGACTTTCACTTCTGATACTTCACTAGCAAAAGTGCTGAATGCAGGACTCTCCTTTTCGTCACAACTTTAATAGGACATTTTAAAGTTTTTTGATGGAGGGATAGAGGAAGAGGGAGACAAGGAAATAGTGAAGGAGGAGGGATGTTAGCGATGCAGGTAGTGCAGCGAGGCCAGATGGCAGCAGCGGCAGTGCTCTGCCTCGCTGATTAGCGGCGAGCAGACAAAGAGCGTCCATGTTTCACTTGTTCATCACTTAAGTGCAGAACCCAAGGTGGAGGCTGGGAGATTTCCCTCGGGAAAATGTGCCTCCCAAAGATAAGGCCGAGGCCCGGATTGCTCTCCGGGGGTGGCGAGGTACGACGAGGAAGCCGGGGGATCCAAACCTCTGAAGAAAACAAAATGAAAGAGAAAAGAAAAGGCTCTGTGGTGTGGAACGCACACAGCAGCGAGCAGCTCCAAGTTAAACAGTTAAGCTTCAGAGAAAAGTTCAGTTTCCTTTTCCCATTAACTCCAACTCTGGGGAGACAAAAGTCCACTTGCAAGTTTTTGACTGCAAGTAGTTCACTTAGTTTAGAGAGCCTCGGGAGGCCGGCAGGATCATTGGGAGAACAATGGCTTTAATATGCTGCGCTTGGCCTCTGACCTCAGCTGCAGCCAGACACTCGCTGCTCTGTAATTAGGATCGTCTGCTGCTGATTATTACCGCTCAGCTGAATTCGAGGCAGCGGGCAACAGATTTCAGCTGAACTTACAGAGAGGAGAAAAACAGAAGCTGCTGCGGGGCACGAACATGTTTACTCTCCTCTGAACGCCGACAAATGAGGGTAAGATAAAAGTGAGTGATTGTGGAGAGAAGGATCATCCAAAGCTTTTGATTGCTGGGCGACAGGTTTTCCTCACTGATGATTGTCCCATTGTGAAAGCTCTGATTTGCTTTAGAGACAGGGTGGCCAGAGATGAAGGCGGGAGATTATACCAACAAAACACACACATGCACGCACGCACACACGCACGTACGCATGTTTTTCTTTCTGAAGTTGTGAGAGTTGTTGACAAAATGCACTCACTGGCAGCTAACCTTCACAGCACCGCCGCTGCCAAAAGATCATATATTGAAAGTTTTATTTATCAGGCAGCTAAACCGATGAAATGCAGCATGTTGTTGGTGAACATTTTGCCACTTGCAGATACATTAACAAAGTTTTCTCATTATGATGATAAAAACATAATTGAAGCAGCATTTCTTTTCCTCAAAACACATTTGCGGCTGTAAATTAGATGTATTTAAATTTATTGTGTTGGCGACAGGGCTGAAGAATGAAACATCGGTCTTCTTATAACAGGTGAGGAAAAAAAAACTCATTTAGGGATAAAATGATTAATATGATTTGTTACCATTTTAGTCATGTCTCATGTCTCTCTCTCTCTCTCTCTCCTCCTGTCCTTACCATTGGATTTCAGGTAGAGGGCAAAAGTCCAAAAAGACTTTTCAGTTGAAAAAGATGTGTTTTAATAAATATGAATCGTGAGAAGGAACACAATCACAGAGACAGTTGTCCACATGCATTGTCAGGTAGCTTTCAAAGCATAATCATTTTACAGTGATGTTAAACAGTATTTAGCAGCTGTTAGAAGCTGCTAATGGTCATCGTGTAGCAAAGGTTGACACTAAAAGGACGGACATTAAAGTTATTAAGGCACAATGAGCAGGACACTCCTTGCGGCCTGAACTGCTCTAGCTTTTACATCCCAGGTCTGCTGACACACTACTCTGTTGGAAGCTCAACAGCCCCTGAATAGCAAAGCTATTTTAACACACGCATGCTTAAAAAAAATCCTTGCAGATTGTATGCAAGACCTCTATTACTTGAAGTCGGCCAACCACAAAATGAACAAAGTCAGCCATTGTGCAGCAGAAGGCGGAGATGTGAGGCGAGATCACAGCTGAAATTTAAATTAATGGCTTTTCTAATTGAAGCACATGTTTGTCAAAGTGACCGAGTACAGCTGACACGAACTGCATCCGCTCACCTGCCCCGCTCGTGCACCCCGCTTCCTTGGATTGGCTGACAGCCACAGCCGGGATGGATTACAGCGTGCACGGTAACAGGAACACATCATTTTAGAACTCCTGCTTCACGTCACTATTCACTGATGCACATTAGCAGCAAGTGCTCCGCTCTTGCCACTTTCACTTTTACAACAGGAACGTGTTGCAATGTGTAGACTGACCCCCAGCCAGTGATCCAAAAGTATTTGTGTTTTATGAAATATCATGTTTACATCATTCTGACAGACAAGATACTAACACGAGCTGCTTAAACCAGTCAGAATGTGATAGAAGGTAACTGTACTCCTAAACTGTATTCCATACAGCCTAAACAAAAAGAGCAATTAGTTTTTGGTGTATATCTCTTAGAATGTATTTTTAAAAACTTTATCAGTACCCAACATCCCACTTTGGGTCCAACTTTGGGTCACATGGGGGGTAAAATGAGGCCCAACTCTTCCTTCAAAGCTTATTTCTCTTTCTTTTGCTCTTTTCTATGTATTTCAGTCCATTGTTGCTGATATTTGGGGAAAACAATCAGAATGTTAAAAATAAATAACTACATATTCTGGTAGGATAGGGTTAGGTGTTAGGGTACATGATATTTGGTTAGGGGTACTGTAAATAAGCTGTCAGCGTGGCTGGGTCGGGTAATACAGTATTTGCAGGCTGTGTGAAACACTTTATGAACAAGGCTTTTGCCTTGAATTTAATAGAGAGCAGGAGCCACTAAATGCTGAAAGAGAAGAAAGAAATTAAACAAACCAAGAAAAAAAAAAGTCCACGGTTGAAACATCAAGTTACTGTATGCTAATCTTCTGGTGTGTATATTTAAAACAGCTCCATTACTCCATGATTTTTATCACAGCTGAGCAGCTAAAACAAAAGACTGCAAATTGGGGACACATTTTTATACAATCTGCATCTAAATCCCATTTTGTTCTCCATAAATTTACACATATTATAATTTAAACTTCTTCATAAATAAGTATCACAACTCAGTATAGTCACTGTTTGGCAACACTCCAAGCTATGTAAAGTGTGTGTGTGTGTGTAAAACAGAAATAAAGCTTTTTTTCTGCTTAATGGTATTATTGAGTGGGAAGCTGTAAATTTTGGGGGAAAATATATTTTATGAGTAAAGGAACGGCTGCTACATTTCTATGAACATTCATTGTTGCCTCTGATCGGGTGGATTTCTGTACTATTGCATCAAAAGTTAAGGAATAAATGTACAGTAAATAGGGTGCAAAGGTGCTTTGGAGGTGAGCTCCAGGTGAGCCCCCTTTATGATACAATACAGAAGGGCCAGCCTAAAGAGATAGAGGTTCCTGTAACAGTCGCTAAATCTCATTATAAAACTCATGTGAAAACCATGAAATAAATATCCTCGCATGCTGGCTCTGCAGTGCAAAGAATCAGATTCTCAGCGAGGGTTTCCATCCATCCAGGTCGAGTCTGCTGCTTATCCGATTACAAACAGGAAGTGGCCGGCTGAGTGCTCACTTCAGGGCAGCGTGAAGGGAGCATCAGTCACTGGCAGCCATTAACCACAGACTTGCTTGTCAGATTTCCCCCTTTAGTGCAATTAGACACACTTTGGGTCCATGTCCATGCAGCTCTGATCTGCAGTAACAGAGGTCAGAATGATGCCTTCAGGCACTTCTGATTTCCTGCCAGTCTGAGGGCGAGACATAATCGCTAAGGCAACCATCTCATGGGAGGATCAGGGCATTTTTGTCCTGACTGAACAGCAGGGATTCTGTTGGCACCCTCCCTCCCGGCTCTCAGCTGGACTCTGCATCCGATATGATTTATTAGGAAAATCTGCACAGCAGCGGGGTTGTATTGGAATAGTCATTTCTGCTGGTGCCCCATCAAGGCAGAGATGTTTCTCGACACATTCCACAAATTCTTAACATCGGTTGGGTGTAACTTCTGCAAGCACACACTGAACAGAGGAGAGTGGGATAAGATGACGCTCTTTTCTTTATTTATGTTGATTTGTAGTTTAAGGAACATGAGACCGAAATCAAAGCATAACAACCTCAGGATGAGATTTTGAATCTTTTTTCATTACCCATCCTTCCATTTTCTTAACCATCTGTCCAGTGTTGGGTCGCAAGGGCCTGGAACCAAGCCCAGCCCTTCCTGGACAGCTTGCCAGTCCATTTGAAAGACAGACAACCACACACACTGCAGCCAATTAAGAATGAACAATTAATGTACCAATTATATGTTTGGATTGAGATTGGAAGCCACTGGCTTATGGCCATACCACTCTGAGCACGCCCAAACTTGTCTGATGTCAGAAGCTAAACAGGGTCGACCTGGTTAGTACTTTTATGCGAGGTCATCGGAGGTACCGGATGCTGTAAGCACCTGGCTCAGGAGGTACGGGAGTCCAAAAATTCAAACGTTTTGTCAAAACAAGATACCATCTATCTACTGGACCTAGTGCGCGACCCACAGGGTAGAGATGAGAAATGATAAGAATTTAGCAAATTCTATTTCTTGTCGATTCTTATTGGCTCACCACTATGTCTACGCAGCATATCAAAGACATTACATTCATGCAAATTAATTACATGTTTGTGCACATTGGAGTTGTTCCCCGTCTTTGTTGTGATCAGTGTTGAGTCATTGCTCAAAAAAGTAATTACTGCACATATTACACAGAACACTTTTCTTATATGTAATGCAGTACGTTACTTAATTACACCCAGGTTATAGACATTCATTAGACTACTTGTTACGTTACTTTCATGTTAATCTGTAAAATGTTCTGAAACACACTGTCTAATAATGATGATTTAACAATATAAACCTGAGGCTACAGCCCCACGCACCAACACAGATCCCTACCCCAATGAGGACACACGTGATCTTTCTCTTAGTCTTTAGGTATGAACACAAAGCAAAGATGAAAACCAGCACAAAGAGACTTTAAAGCGATCGTCATGGTGATTCTACTGTAGAAACATGAACAGGTAGAAACCTGCAGCCTGACTGCTCATCAGTTTGTTCCCTGCTGAAATTCAGCAGCGGCTCACTTTATCACGTTGCTGGTCTGGGGTCAGCATTTACTCACCTTTAACACCACTCTGGGTTCTTGGCTAGCTTAGCGTTAGCATGCTATCTGTGCAAGTACTTGCAAAGAGCTAAAGTTGTGTTAGCAGTATAATGCTGCTGTTTCTGTCCTGCAGCAGTCTCCACTTTACCATTGTGCTCTCATCCTTTATGCAATAAAAATAAAGGTAATGTCCACACTGGAGACTGCGCCACTATTTCTCTCCTCTGAAACACAAACTGAAACCAGCTGAATGTAGCGAGAGTTCAAGAACCTATAAGAGGGATCGATAAGCAGACAGACTTACGATCTGGAAACCGGTTCTCTAAAAGAACCAGTACCAGTTCTGGATTCCCATCCCTAACACAGTGTATACTGTGCTGGTCATATTATGTACTTGTTATTATGTACGTATTATGTGCTCTTCTGTTATAGCACGCTCTTTTGAACTGCATGGGACTTAGTAAGTTTTTACTGGGCACAGACTAAAGCCATCACTCCCACCATCTATCTGTTACTGCAGTCACATGTGAAGATTATATAAATTTACTTGAAGTGTAACAATAGTGTAAAATTAATTCTTTACAAATAGAAAAGTATTTATATTCAAATAAGTATAAAATTACGTATAGGCAGGGTTCACAGATTTTTGAATTCTGTCAACAGTTTTCAGTTGCACAAATCACAAATATAATGAAACATTTAGAAAATAATTTCTCATCTTCAGTATAAATGCATCTCATGCAGCATTTTTTATGTTTGTTGCATTGTTTGGTAATAGCCACCATCCAGCTCTGTAAAAGGAATCTGAAATCTGAAACTTCATTTAACTTGTCAAATTGAGTCAATCAGATGGATTTATAGAAGTCTTACTTTTGTTGCTGTACCCCTGCCTTAGCTCAACAGCAGTAATACTGCAAACAAAAAAAAATCTGTTATAAAAACACTGCAAATGCAGACATGTAGTTGAATTAGACAGAGACAGACACTATCTCTACTTTTAAGATTAGGCTTAAAACTTTCCTTTTTGATAAAGCATATCGTTAGGGCTGGATCAGGTGACCCTGAATCCTCCCTTAGTTATGCTGCAATAGGTGTAAACTGCTGGGGGATTCCCATGATACATTGAGTATTTCCTTTTCAGTCACCTTTCTCACTCAACATGTGTTAATAGGCCTCTCTGCTGAATCACACTTGTTTTTAATCTCTGGCTCTCGTCCACAGCATGCCTTTCATCCTGTCTTCCTTCTCTCACCCCAACCGGTCGCAGCAGATGGCCCCGCCCCTCCCTAAGCCTGTTTCTGCCGGAGGTTTCTTCACACGATCACAACAGTTGCCAGCCAAACACAATGTAGCCTCAATAATTACAACAACCCTGCTAACCTAATACCTTCAACAAGAGCTTCGGAAGCTTCAGAAGTCCCAGTGCTCTTTGCTTGTCCATATTCCCTAAGATTAGCTTGTCTACCTGCAATAACTTGCCTGAATCTCGTTCTCGCAGTGTCCTGCAAGGAAATAAAACAATGCTGCAGGTCTACATTTTTTGCATTACCAGGTGATGATTTTTTTTCTTTCTTTAATAAAACAAGCAAGTGTAAAAAAGTCATAAAGCACATGTTTTTAACCCTTTTTAATCATGGGTTTTTTCTTCCTTCTTTTATCCTTTTAGCCGGCTTTTTAACAATCCTAGAGAATGTGAAACCCTTGGGTTTGGCATGGCTTCTGAAAATGAGAATTTTACCATTTCATCTCTCTGCGTCGTCTTTGTGTTTGAGAAATCCAAATAGTTTTGGACCCAGGGGGAACTTGAAATGAAAATTCTCAGTTTTCTTGACTTAAATAGAAAACAGTTAACAGTTAATTAACAGTAATTGTCATTAATTGCTTCATTAATTGGTGCCAGATTGGTTCCACTGGTATTGGCAGTGCTATAATACATTCTGAATTCCAGGTCTTGTTAAAAGCAGTAATAGCAAACACTGAAAATAAAGCTCTCTGTGTGTCCAACTCTGCACCTCTTCAACTCAGCGCCTCTCTCTCTCCCTCCCACTCTCTCTGCCTCTCTCGTCCATGTTCACTTAGCCTCCCATGTAACTGACAGGCTGCAGTCATGGAGGTGAACAGCACGGCAGCCATTTTAATACCATCAACTCCCACTTTCTGCCAATTAGAGCTGCTGGCAGCGTCTGATGATGGAGCTATTAAAAGAGACGTTTGAGGTCTATCTGACAGATGGATTCATGCCTCCTCCGGCTTAATAAAGCCCGCCTACTGCTCCACCCACAGCTGACACTCCTCACCTCCACATATAGCAATGAGCCACTGAAACTCAGCAGGAGAAAAACCACCTGAATACTGTGAATGCTATAAACTGCCTGCTGCATATGCAGGTGTTAATGTGCCACACAGACGAGGATAATAAACAGAAACAAAGCAATTTATTGAACACAGTGAAAATTTAAGAGTCAGATGTGAGATGACGAAGTGGGAGAAGGAAGGATATCTGGTGTGAGGAATTAGGAGGCTGGCAAGGGTGAACGGTGTGTCCTTGTTTTCACAAATGACACATTCGTACACACGGTGACAGAGCTACAGCTGGTTTAAACCCGCTAACCATCTGATTAAAGACCAACCACAGAAGAAACAAAGCTGGTGATGAAGAGCTAAAGGAGAGGTGATTTGCTGGAGGAGGGGTTAAGAATAGGTCACAGAGGAGGTAGCATGAAGGAGTTGGTGATAAAGATGATGGAGGTGGAGAAGGTGACAGGAGTGAGATAAAGCTGTTGGGAAGAGTGTGATGTATGAGGTAAGAGCTGGGTGAGGTCTTTCAGATTTCATCAGACTGAATTAAAAACCATTTTATAGACAACAAAAAGACTCAATATCCAGAAACAAAGACTTTCTGTGCTGGATCTTCTGCTACCTCTAAAGCTGCTTTTTCCTCTGCAGGAACTTAATGAACCATAAGAGCTTTCTTTGGAGGAAATTGGTTGGTTCTGCTTGCTTTTCCACAGTTTTCTAACAAGCTGAGAATGACTTGATTTGTGAACTGTGCCCTACTGTGATTTTAATTTTTTTTTTAATGCTTACAAAGTCCTGGTTTATGTATTGTGGTCACTCTCCCACATGTATAAATATGAAACGTTCCCTGTTAACGGGATCCAGTCCATCCATGAAAATCTGTTGCGTGTGTGCATAACAACAAGTCCTGCTGGTAAACGTCCCATTTCCCAGCAGCCCATTGCCAGTGGCCGACTGCATCACACTGCCCAGACTACAGGAGCTAACAGAGCTGCTTTTGTGTGGCACAATGTGCCGCTTTGCTTCTTTTCTGTCGGCCAGCACCTTTTTTTTTTTTTTTTTTTTATAAAGTTTCTTTTTATAACCCAAATTGAAATGTCCATAATGTCCTGGTAAACTGATAAACTGATGTCATTACAAAACTTTGGCTATTCTTGGATGCCACATAAATTCTTACCAGACCGCTGCACTATGTTGTTGCAGTTGACATATAATACATTTTTCTGAAACATTATATATAATGGCTCTTTTGGAGCACACAGGTTCACTTCACTGAGAGTAGAAGGAGCTTTATGCTGCCCTCTGAAAGGAATATACGTATTAAAACAAAACATTTTGGAAGTTGAGCATCTTGTGGTAAAATGGTGAAGAATATTTGTGTGGAATTCTTCTAAACTTGTCTCAGAGTGTGACATGAGTAAGAACAAAGTGTTATTCATGTCTCATAAACATAAAGTGTGAAAACCTAAATGAGATGATTTGGGTTTATCTGATTCGTATTAGGTTTAAGTTAGCAATCATCATCAGCGTAGGATTATGATATAGTACTGTATATACTTTTATGAAGTTAGAAGGCAGTGGTACTGTCAGCAAGAACAGCAACATATGTAAGGAATGCCCAGTCACATTAAAAGTTTCAGCATGCAGATGGATAAACATAATTCACGCGAAACATGACAGATTTTAGGTTTAACGTATGTTCAGGTGACTGACAGCTCACCATTCACTGTATGGATTCCCCTGCAATAACCTCCACCCATCTGGTTCTCCATGCAGCACAAAACAAACAGACATTTCTGCAAATAGCATCTGACCCACCTACACCAGCAGGTGTAGTTTGTATATCAGCACCAGATGGCTGAAATCAACTATTTTTGACTCATCCTCTCGAGCTGCAGCTTGTCAGGTGACAGTGGATCCTTGCAGACAGATCTTTGCACAAACTGTTCACCCCACACTAGTACCGTCTCTGCTAAGAATGCAGGCAAAAATATAATTGTGTTTAAAATGAACTGCCGTGCATATGGAAAAGTATATAACACAGTCTTAAGCATTTATCATTGATTGCATTTAATCTGCTTTAATCTGTAATTGTTCTAAATGTACTTGTACTGCACTACTAATGTACTACTAAAAGTACTTTTTAAATTCACTGGTACTGTAAAATAAGATCTCTCTTGAATGGGCTCAGTAAATGTACTAAAACCTGTCTAGTTTTGTTTGATTTTAATATTTTGTAGTGAAAGTCGTGTTACAAGAAAGCAGAACAGGAAAGCTTGATTCTCCACAATGTCTAAAAGGGTGCACAAAATCTCACCTGTTGTTTGTCAAAAATACTGTCCAGCTGACACATTGTTGGAAGAATGTTTATTTATGGTTATTTTCAGATAAATCAATTGAGTTTACATGGATGTGCAATGTGTGATCCTGTTTAATAAACCTTATTAATAAAGAAGTAAATGTAAGCACAGGCTTAATTGTATGCAAAGTTAACCTCTCCAAAAAACAAACGAATTTTGGGTCATGACCTCTGTCTTCTAAATACATTGAAAGTTGGATGCATCAAAATTAACATCTGGGAAGAAGTTTCTATACACATCCATGCATCACCTCTGTGGACCATGAAGCTCAGTGCTGAATGTTTTGGACACGTGGTTGAGACCAAAATGTTTGTCAGGTGAAAAACTGATTTTCAACACCTCCCTGCTCTAAGTTCCACCATTAGATCAGAGGGGTTCATCCTCTTGGACAAATAAAATGACCAAAAATGACCTCTTCTTCAGTCACCTTTCTCACTCACTATGTGTTAATAGACCTCTCTGCATTGAATCACGCTTGTTATTAATTTCTCGCTCTCTTCCACAGCATGTCTTTATCCTGTCTTCCTTCTCTCACCCCAACCGGTTGCAGCAGATGGCCCCGCCCCTCCCTGAGCCTGTTTCTGCTGAAGGTTTCTTCCTGTTAAAAGGGAGTTTTTCCTTCCCACTGTCACCAAAGTGCTTGCTCATAGGGGGTCATATGATTGTTGGGTTTGCTCTGTATGTATTATTGCAGGGTCTACCTTACAATATAAAGCGCCTTGAGGCAAATGTTGTTGTGATTTGGCGCTGTATAAGTGAAACTGAATTGAATTGAATTCAAATAAGGAAATTTTTACTATGATGATGATTAAACTCATAATTCATCCATAAATGGGGTGGGGGTTGGGGGGTGTTATGGAGCCTATCTAAGCACCAATGTGATGTCCTACTCAGAGTTCAGCAACCTAGCAAATAATGATTTAGCTTCTGGTGACACTGGAATTAGTTATTTGACTTTTAGGTTGACCTGCAATATAACACTTGCTAAGTTTTTATAAGACGGAATAATTGAGAGTCATCCTCGTCATTTTTACACTCAAAGACAAGAAATATTTCTTATATCTAAACACCACATACAGGTTCATCCTTTGAGGATAAAGATTAGCTTACATTTCTGGGCTTTCTACGTGATTTTCTAAGACACAGATTTTATTTACAGTAAAATTTCATGGAGATCTGCCCGTTACTTGCTGGACCCGAAGTGCTGGAGATTAATCAGACATCCTCACATTTGCTGCTGAGCCTGAAAGTGACCTCCCGCAGTGATGTTGTTGTCTCTGCTTTCCAAAAAGCAGCTCTCTTTACATTTGATGATGCACTAACTGGAGCTCACCGTGTTGTTACCAAGGTGCCCGTTAGATATTTCTTTTCAATCACATCACTTTCATCCAGCCCATAGTAACCTGCAGCAGCAGACAGTTCTGCTGGGAGACAATAAGCTCTCTGTTCTTTTGATTCTTGGCTCTGTCTGTGGAGAAGAAGCCTTTAATCAGCCTGGTCCAACGGCGAGACTACACATGTCCTCCAATTTCACCACTTTTCATCTACTGCCTTTGAAATGCAGAACTTCCCTAATGGCTTTCACTTGTCACAGGATCAATACATTCCCTGTACATCCTGAGAGAATAACATGCTATTAATTTGTTTGACCGGATAGCTTGTGACAGCACTGTATCTACCTTTTAAAAGCACCGCAGCATGTCATGTATGGCTATGATGTACTGTAAGCCTAAGTGACAGTGAGTGACTGAAAGTGCTCAGAAAAAGGATGAACAGAACTTGAACTTTAAACCTTTCATCTGAGTCCTAGAAATGTCCCCCTCCCTCACGTAATCCACAAGCTCAGAGCGTTAAGTGCAGTAGGATTATTAGCACATTGGCGACGTTGGTAGTAGATAAAGCCTGGACCATATGGGCATTCAGCATTGGCGCTCTGTGATGGATAAAGCTTTCTAGGGCAAAAGCTGCAAGGGTGGAAATCTCGGCAGATACGAACTCGACTCATTGTTTGTGTCAAATTCTGCTCAAACCAACATCAAATTGAGCATCAGGTTCCTCTTTGCTTCATTTTACTTTCTAATCTGAGAAGAAAAAACTGAATGCAGAGGAGATGGACAGGGGGGGGTACTGTTTCAGTAAAACTTTGATGATGTGTTGCGCTTACAGTTTAAAAACAATAATTGGAGTGGCTTCTTTTTCTTAATCGCTTTTATCTCTTTCATTTCTCTTCTTGCCTAAAATTGTGACAATTCCATCTGTCACTAACATTTTGCCAAATTGTCTGATCCTTTCTCTTCCTCAAAAACAAACAAACAAAAAAGAAGTCGAAAATTAAGCAGTAAGCAGGGATAGACTGTCCAGCTGCCCTTCGCAACGTACGTTCTGATGCATTTTATTTGTTCCTTTTCTTATTTTTTCCTTGTGAATCATTACACTCACACTTGACTGGCCCAGTATATAGAGTTTACTGTAGTGTAGAGGTTCCGTTAAAGAGAAACGGAAACAAATACACCCCTCATAGAAACATAGCAAAATGTTCAAAGTTAACAGCATGTTTGTTGGAGAACTTTCTTCAGTCACCTTTTCCAGGGACAGTGGCAGGTGGACACCAGGAGGGTTTTAGAACTTGCAGCAACCATTCATCAACATGATCATGCAGACGGCTAGAAGCATTTATCGTTTAGAACCTGAAAGCTATTTAAAGGAATTAAAAAAATGAAGACAATCATCCATCCGTCCATCTTCTTCCGCTTATCCGAGCCCAGACGTCCCTCTCCCCAGCTACCTCCTCCAGCTTGTCCGGGGGAACACCAAGGCGTTCCCAGGCCAAATGAGAGATATAATCTCTCCAGCATATCCTGGGTCTGCCCCGGGGCCTCCTCCCGGTGGGACATGCCGGGAACACCTCGCCCAGGAGGTGCCCAGGAGACATCTTTATCAGATGCCCGAACCACCTTAACTGGCTCCTTTCGATGTGGAGGAGCAGCAGCTCTACTCTGAGCCCCTCCCAGATGGCTGAACTTCTCACCCTATCTCTAAGGGAGAGGCCAGCCACCCTTTGGAGGAAGCCCATTCCTGCCGCTGGGTCTTTCGGTCACTACCCAAAGCTCGTGACCACAGGTGAGGGTAGGGACAAAGATCAACAATCAGTTATTTTGTATTAAATGTTAAAACATTTGTCCATTTATTTTAGTGTTTCACACACTTTTTTTTAAATCTGGGAATCCAACAACTCCATCGTCCGCTTTAGTCGAGCCTGAATCGCTCGACCTGTTTGTAAATGATAGGAGTAAAAAGGAGTTCAGTCACACTAAAAGTTGAACCGGAAATCTTAATTCATGAGAGAAATTTTAATCTGAAAGAATAAATCAACTTTGATTCATTGCAAGATGGAACAAAATGACTACTTGAAGGTATTCATCGTCATGTTTTTTCACTCTTAATCTTCCTTGTTGCGTGCCTTCGGT
This sequence comes from Pelmatolapia mariae, assembly GCF_036321145.2. NCBI lineage: Eukaryota > Metazoa > Chordata > Actinopteri > Cichliformes > Cichlidae > Pelmatolapia > Pelmatolapia mariae. The sequence continues at coordinate 10,492,148 of NC_086228.1, read as the reverse complement.
GTTTTAAGCGAGTGGTGCAGATGAAGGTTAAAAACAGTATCTGTTGGAATGGGGTACTTTGCAGCCCTTGCTAACTGCTAATAGAGGCTGTGCTCACATGCACTTCATCCCCTTGAAGCCAGAAGCTGTCCTTGGTGTGGTATTTAACACACTCCAATGATAGCTTGATGTTTTAGAAGCAAGAAAATGATCTCCATGATGCTACTTTTCCAAAATTATGGAATTCTGGGCTAAGTCAGGGAAAATGTAAATGGAATTCTGTCTAAATTCTCTTTATACTTGTTTGTTAATTCATCAACTGTTGAGGTCAGTTGGCTAAGTACATGAAGCTAACTCAGCCTACCTTTCAATACAAACTCAGAACATTGAGCAGGGTTGCAGTTTAGGCCTTCATGACTTTTTTTCCATAACTGTAAACATTACTGCCAAAAACATTTGTTTTAAACACACCAGTATTGAAGAGAGCTAACAAGCTGTGTAATGCTTTAACATATCACACTCTTATTGGACTGAGATCTGAAGACATCACAAGGAAAGCACAATTAACGGGAGTGGGTGCTGTAAATTGAAACCATTTAAATACTTAAATAAAAGTGTAACACAAACCGAATACATCCCCTTCCTTTTTATTGATTTGTGGCTAAAGTCTAGATAGCTCCACAAATGGAAGCCACACCATCTGCATCAGCTGCCCACAGAGATGTAAGGATACGGCAGCAGCCAGTCTCTTTGATGTGTCCTATTAGCCCGGTTTATACCGCAGTGTTTTAAAAATACACACAAGGGCTGTTTGCTAGCAGTGTACAAAAAACAACAAACGCTTCAAACCTTTTCCACCTCTGCATCATCATTCACAGGTCACAGAAACATTTGTATCTTTATATCTGAACTTTGGCTCCTCTTGTACTTCAAACAGAAATGTGCGCGTACATTAGACAGGAACTATTAGACAGGCAGCGTTACTGTAAGTGCAGTCTCTCCAGCTTTCTACGTCCTGCTTTAAACTGTTTGGTTGGCTCACCCCATTGACTCACTGTTCCTCACCTTATCCCCTCTCATTACAGTTAGGAATATTTTCACATTAGTCGTGGGTGGCTGATAAAGTTGCATTGTTTAATGAGAAGTTTTTGTGAGCAGCGTCAGGTTGGTTTGTTTACCAGATCTCAGCTTGTGGGAGGCTGGCATCTGTTTCTCTGTGACTGGAAAGCTCTGAGTGTCAGCTTGTTAACAACATCAACAATGAGTTGGAAAATATTTAATACAGTTAGAGATAATAGAGGGAAAAAATTAAATGTGTCATAAAAATATAACAAAGCAAAATTATAGAACTACATGAGAAAAAAAGTTGAAAAGAGTTTGAAGCCAAAAATAGTGCAAATAGAAGGAGTTGTGCAGGGTAGTGGGTGTTTTTCTCTAAACAGTTTATGCAGCTTAACAGTTATTCCTGACACTGAATAACTGGCCAGGGCCCAACAGCTCTCAGATCAGGTGTAACAAAAAAAAGTATATATATTAACTCACTTCTGCACACTATACTGTATCTGTGTGTGCACACAGGCATTGTTTTCACCAGCATTTTAAAAATGTGTATAGAGGCCTGGTTCTGCTTCTTTTTTAAAAAAAATCTAAAATACTGTGGAACTCCACGAGGCCCATTTCCACTCCCACAGTGAGCTCCAAACGGATGCAGAAGTTTGTATTTGAGGCTCATGCAAGCATCACCACTCATTAGAAGTTTCAGTGAATCTTCCTCAGCCATCTTGGTTGGTGTTTACACACTACTGTCAGTTGATGGTGTTACGGTGTGTGATGTCAGAGACTCCCTGTTGCCACGGACTCTGTGAGATAATGTTTACATGGTTACTCACTTTCACCTGGATGATATTTGTAGCATTGAGAGAATCAAATTTATTTATTTTTTTTGTTTTGCTTTTTTAAAAATGTTTCCATTGTCTTTAATACCACCCAACCAATTCTGCTGAGAGACGTTGCTCGGGACTGGTGTCACCATTTCTACTGTCTCCTGGATTGCTAAAGCAGTGATTAGGTGTATTAGAGGAGGCAGGGGGCCGCGCACAAGGAGCTGGTGAAGAGCTGGTGAGGGGTCCAGGAGAAATCACCTCCTTCTGAATGTCAGCAAGACAAAAAAGATGGTAGTTGACTTCAGGGGGAAAAATAAAACTGTGACTAGGCCCATTAACATCATGGCCGAAGAGATGGAAACACTGGATAGCTACAGATATTTGGGCCTTCGCTTAAATGACAGACCATACTGGAGGACCAGCAGCGACTCTGGGTACAAGACTCCGTCACTGTGTGCAGCAAGATGCTGGAGATCTTCTAAAGTCTGTGGTAGCATTTAGATAGAGATGCAGCACCAGTGCCAGAGATACTACTGCAACCATCACTGGTCAGAATCTGGAGGTGTTTGAGTCACTGAAGGGTAGGGGGGCAGTGGCCAAACTGCTCTCCATGATGGGCAACCTGCTGCACACACACCATGGACCAGCAGAGCGTATTCTCCCCCGCACTGATCCAACCCTGCTGCCATAAAGAATGCTTCACCAGATAATTCCTGCCACTCTCTATAAAACCACAACTGCTCTCCTTTTCCCGACAGGTGAACACATCTGTCAGGACATAAGTGTCCGCATACATTTACTCATTTCTACATTCCACCTTCTTGCTTTTGTTTTAGTTTTATAGTATACATATTGCTCAATGATGCCATTTGCACTAATTTTTTGTATTTGACTATATTTGCTTGCTATGTCACCCACTCACTTACAGGAAGGCTGCAGCCCTGACGCGTCTCAGTCTTTAGTGTGCATTGATTTGTATTGGTTTCCACCAAAGCTCCCTGTCTTGTTAGTGAAGCCTGTAGTATCTTTTCATCAGTAAACTAACAGATTGGGGAAGTCCCAAAGCAATCCACAGGATCAGGAGCGATTGAGTTTTTTTTTTTTTTTTTTTTTTTTTAATGCATCTGTATCAGCTGCATGAAGAGGGATCCATTTCTGATCCTTTGTTTATTGTAAGCTAATCCACTGTGGCCACTGCGACTGTCAGAAATACTCTCTTGTGGTTTGAATCCAAAGTTTCTGAATCGCAGAGCACGTAAACACCAGCCAGCAGTTTACCATAACAACCACGCTGACAAGTAGAGCTGCAGTTTTGTATCTGTTATACTTATTTGCTTTTCAACTCTAAAAGCTTCTTTCTACAATCAAAAGATGGGAATCTGAAAAAACAAAAAACAAAAAATCAGTCCTATGTTGAGGGCTTAACCTACAGTCCTGGTAAGAAAAATTACACCCTCTGTCTTTTCCAAGATTTGACATATCAGGACATAGTAAAAAACATATTTAGCCATTTAGCCTCATAATTGGGCAAATACCTGAGATGAACAACAACACAGGGCACATTACACCATGTCATTATTTAACTGACAAAAGCTACGCCAAGATGCAGAAGGAATGTGTGAAAAACTAAGAACACCCCATGATTAAATAACTGGTAGAACCAGATTTAGCAGCAATAACATAAAGTAATCATTTTCTGTATGACTATCAATCTCTCACATTATTGTGGTGACATTCTGTCCCACTTGTCTTTACAATGTTGCTTCAGTTCAGTGAGGTTTGTGGGTGTTTAAGCACAATTCTATCATAGGACTTCAGTCAGGCTGAGGTCTGATTTGGCTTTGAGGCTTTCTACTTGCAGCACCCTAATTCTTTTCTCTTTCAGCCATTCTCCTCTAAATTTGGTCCTTGATCGACTCAATGCTTGCAGGGTGCCCAAATCAGCAATTTTTTTGGTAGTTTTTCTGAGCATTGCACCTACGCCACTGCAGAGTTCAGTCTATTCACACCTACAGGCCAGTGGACACGCTTTCAATGATGAGGACATACACATCCTGCACACACTGGTTTGAGTGAGGAGGCCATTTACGTGAAAAGGGAAAAGACCATCTCTGAATCGAGGAGGGGGCCTAAGGGTACATCTTTCACCATCTTACAATGCTGTGATTGCAGCCATTCCCCAACTCTCTGTAAATGGTACTAATCAGACATGACGAAACAGAAGAAGCAAAACTGAACATAACACACCTGAGACGAGGTACCTTCAAGTAAGACAGTGCGTGACATGCACAGTGAGAACTAGACAAAGACACGCGAGCTTGACAATAGGACATGGAACACGAAGGCATGAAACGCATGACAGACTGGGGAGAGGAGATGGACCACAAGGAGAGAAACACAGGAACACAGTTAAGGGGGACGAAACAGAGACAACTCTAAGAGGGCGAGGGAGAAAGAAACAGAGAGGGAGACGGAGCACAAGAGAGCGAGAGGGGACAAGAGAGCAACATGACGAGCTCGGGAAATATGGATAAATATGACAGACAGGGGAGGCATGGAATGAACATGGGAACAAAAAAGGGAAACAAGACACAAGGACACACATGTGCACATAAACACCAAACACACAGAGAGGGACACAGGGGACAAAGACACAAGAGCAAACTAAAGAAAACGTATAATAAACTCAAGACTACTAAATGAACCTTAAATTATAATACATAACAGTCACCAAAATACAAGAAAACTCAAAACGCTGGGTCAAATAACCCAGAACCATGGCACTCACAGCCCATTGTTACTCAGTGGGCTAGTTTCAGTCATTGTGGAAATGTACTGTTTATAAGGCTGGGTAAACCTGCAGTCAGCTGAGACTGAAGAAGTCACTTGGATGATGATGAAATGTTTCTCCTACGTTCAAATGAACAGAATCAACCTGTTGGGAAGTCCTCTACTACTTCCTTTGTGTTCAGCCTCAGATTCAACTCATTATAAGCCTTTCCTTTGCTGTGCACCTAGCTTCCCAGCCCTCCTGTCTACTTTCTTCAACTCCCTGACTATCCCCCACTTTTTTTTCCCGCAAAGCCTATTATTTGAATACTTTCTTGTACTTCCTCATTCTACCACAAGGTCTCCTTATTTTCTGGATACACCAAATACCTTCTTGACAGACTTCCTCTCCACTGGAGCTGTATTTTCCCAGTCATCTGGGAATCTGTCTCTATTTCTCCCTGAACTCAGAGCATCATTCATTTTTCTTTACCTTCCACCATGTAATCTTTCCTTCTGTGTTTACTCACTTCCTCTTCATGATTTCCAAAGTCATCCTACAGAGTAGGATCTGATGCTGCCTAGCTGCTTTCTCCCCTGACACCACCTTACAGTCTCGTGTCTCTTAGAGGTTACACCTTTTGCAGACAGATGTTGTCCACCTGTGTGCATGTGTCTCCACTCTTGTACATCACCCTATATTCCTCCTTCTTGGTCCCTGCTTTCACCTCCACACTCCTTTTCTCTCACTGCACCCAACCATGCCTTCCCCCATTCTCGTCCTTTGTCTTTGGCCACCAGAGACACAGTTTCCACTGGCCCCCTGCTGGCTAACAGCACTAGGAGCATTCGTTGTTATCCTATGCCCCAAGCGATTCAGTATAGACATCTGCGTGTTTGAGATGGCAAAGATTTTTGTCAGAGCCCCCTCCTTACACAACTGTCCCCATTTATCCAGGATTGGGATGGATTAGAAGCACGCTGGCTTATACTGCAGTGTAATGGTTTGTGTAAGGGTCTAGAGGTCATATCATATATCATACTATTATTATTTTTAGTGTACACTCAAAACATTCTCATTGTGGTCTATGCCATTTCTTTTGCCATTTTTTATGCACTTTGATGCATTTGCTTCCCCCACCCCTTCTAAATTCTGGGCCTATATTCTTAGATCAGTGGAGAAGTTTTCTTAATTTGCTTGTGTTTTGTCTATTTGCACATGTTTTCCCAGGCTGCTCTGTGTTGATTTCCCAGGGCTACTGTACAAAACAAATTTGCACTTGTTGATTCTATCGTTGCAGTCAGACCAAAATCTGCCTGGCAAAATTCTCCGCTATGGTGTTTCCAAAAACAGCAAGGAACAAAATGCTTCAGATATTTTTGAATTTTTACTTTTTTAAATTGTTCTCTTTTTTTTCCACCACTTTGATTGTTTCTTTTGGATTATGATGATGGGATGAAGCAGGTGGGGAGTGAAACCTGTTTTGAAAAGAAACCAAGATTCTTTTTTTTTTTTGTTGCCTTGTCACAAATCAAAGCAGAAAACTATTTGGCGAACATTAAAACTAATGGCCATCAGGAGAGTTGAAGTCAGTCTCCAAAGAGTTGGTGTTTAATTTGAGCACCAACACATCCTCCAACTCTGAAGGAAAGGTTGCCTTTTGCTTTACTGGAACCAACAGACTTTCTCCGTTTTGGACTTGAGACAAAATTAGAAGCCAAATAATGTTCACTGAATGAGAGGACACCACCTCCTCTCAGCTGTCTGAACAATGGCCTGTGTAAGCCAGGAAGGGCTTATCTGTTTCTGTTTGACCATACCATAGGAAAACAGAGGATCCATCCAATCTAGGCAGCCACTGGTTAGTATCCTGATTCCAAATCTGAGGGCAATAGGAACCCAGTGCAACCATCAGATATGTAAGCCAAGATATAAAAAGTTAAACCAAGTGATCATAGATACAGTTGCTGATTTTATTGGCAAATGATTTTTCTCTTTTCCTATCCACACCAAGACTGATTCATCCACATGCAACCCAAGCACAATGTCAAAACAACTTTCACTACAAATGAGCATAAACAAAAACCGTGAAGCTTCTGGGACCAAAAACATATATTCTTCTTCCTGCAGAGTCTGTATATAGAAATGCATATACATATATTTATGGAGATTAAGCTCCACCCAACCTGGTCAGTCTGGCCAATGGCAACATTTGTTTCTTCACCATCTATTGCTCCTTGAGATGGTGCTAAAAACAGAAACAACAAAAGTCTATACTTACTTCAAGCTGAGCGTTTGTGGACTGAGACGTAACGCAGTGCGGGAGCGCTTCTTCATCTCCTTCCTCTCCTGTGATGAATGCTTCTGTTGTGTCTTAGTGTAAGCACCATCTCAGAAAGCTCTGACCCAGATATTTTAATTGCTTATTCTCACTTACGGTGAGTCTGTATGATAAATAGCAGTTGTTTTTCCTGCAGAAAGGACTATTTTTGAGCCCTGAACATCACAGCAGGCTGCCGAATGTACATTCAAGTAGGAAATGCTCTGCTCTGTAACGAGGAGGCTGTTTTGTGCTGGATTTGTAATGATAACACCTCCCCCTCATTGGTGTTACGAGTTCTCAGTAATGTAATGCTAAACTTTATGAATGTCTTGAACCTGGAAATGCATAAAATGCCCTGATCAGGCAGAATACGATTACAGTCACAACCTTGTGAGGGAAAAAAAGTAATTGTATTTGACAGATTTGCACTTTAGGTAGTAAGTGGAAAATATGCTTCTAAATATTGTTATGTTTTATCTATTATTGTTCTTTTTATCTATTTGACCTTTATCTTGCCAACTTGCTCAAAATGTCTTGATCTAGATGGTTCTGTCTGCAAAGGCTTCCTAGTTCGTGCTCTACAAACCTTTGCTGAGCCATTACACACAGAAGCGGGGTAAAGAAAACGTTCGAGAAAAATGTATGACAGCAATTCATAATCACAATTTTCTGAAAACAGCACATTACAGAAAATAAAAATGTGCCCATTTCATTCCGAGAGGCAACTCATGAATATGGTTTTATATAATTCACAGTGACTAATGTCTGTAATTTCGGGGCTTTTGCAGATCATTCTGAGCAGATGGAGCTGCCCACATGAAGGTTACTCTTATTGAGCTCGGTATGAACCCTCAGTGCACGTGGTCCTGAGAGTGACGGAATGCAGTTTGACTTTGAAGACGTGAGAAAACCTGAACGCACTTTCTCATGTGCACTGTGATGGCTATAATTATAGCCTCCTGTGATAAAATTTAAGGCTCAGTGTTGAGCAGAGACCAACACACACAGTGAAGAAGCATCCCTGTCGATCCCACAGCATCAGTGTTACATGTAGATGAAGCATTTCTATTTTTCCGCCTGAATCTGCACCGTTTTACTCTGCTGGTGGGTTTTACAGTAGAAACTGTATATCTAGCACTGCCGGCAATTAATTTTTTCATTCAATATATTTCTAAGTCAACCAGCTTAACTGAGGGAATAACTGAGGGAGAATGCTTCATAAAGCCATGTAATCCCATGGCACAAATGTCCTGGTCAAATTAAAAGAGCACCTGTGGCCACTGAAAGGCTCAGATTCCTTTTAGTGTTATGGAGATGGACGCATGTCTGACCTATAACAGATCTTTCACTCTGAAGTCTCCGTGGAGGTACACTGTTGCAGGATGACCACAGTAAAAGTTACACAGAGCTCTCAGTTTTGAAGAATTATTGACATGTAAAAAAAAAAAGAAAAAACATCTTTACGGGACTATCTGTACCAGTTTCTCTCTCCAACCTGTCTCTTTTCTCTCAGGTGGAGTTGTGGGTCACCTGTTCCTGAGCTTCAGCCGTTACACCTGCTTCTCTCTCAGCAGCGAGTAGAATTTAAAGACCGGCTCGTGCTTCCACTCTGCCAGATTGTTGTTGCCTCCCTGGTGTAATTGGCTCCCTCGTGCTTGGAACTAGTTTGTTCTGCGTGCCTTGTTTAACCTGTTTAACTTCGCTTTCTCGTCTGTCTCCAGGGACTCCTCAGGTGAAGGGATCGCTGAGTATTTCTCTGTGCCATTCCAGCATTTTTGTGGATTTAACTAAGTTCGAACCCGCTGCCACACTGACCTGTTTATACAAGCTGGCTGCCAGCCTGCTCTCCATCGCTCTCTTCTACTTCCCCTGGGTACCTTCAGTCAGTAACCCCTCCTCAGCCTGTTCAAAGAGCTGACCAAGTAGAGTCAAACTCAAATCCATCCTTAAACTAAGATTATCCTGAAACACTGAAACAACTCTGACTCTCAAGTTTCTTGTAAATAAATCCTTTAAAACTGCTACAGCTCTCCAAGTGCAGCTTCTAGAGTCCAACAGGACAGTCACGCAGACAGTCCTCTGGACAAACTGCCAGTAAAGGGACGCAGATATTCAAATAGTTTACAATTTATAACACAAGAAGGTGGTTTCAGGAACATTGGAAATAAGCAATGGCTACAAAGAAAACTCGACAGGCTTTCTCTGTGTTAGTGATTTCTGTGCAGGCTCACATAAAAAGGGTGTTTGACACATCGCTGGGCTGTTCTGCACAGAACTGACTAATCAAGACCGCCTACTTCAGTCAGGCATCATCAGTGGAATGGGTGATCCATAAGAGATCCATAAAGAATGAGTTATACAAAATGTACAAAATACAACACTAGAGCTGTAGGGTGCTGGAAATTACTGCTCATGAGGCAAGAAAGCAATGCTGGCAGATAATATTTATTATTTTCGATTCATAAGTTATTATATTCCCTCAGTGCACTCTCAGGGCTGCAGTTTATTTATGGATAGCTGAATATTAGAAGTTTGAAACTTGAAACCTTTCTGAAACAAAATAGGCTACTCAGTGCATTCGGGCGTGACGCTGCCCACTGCCTGACAGAGGAGATGTGGAAGTCACTTTAGTTTTTGGCCAGTTTAAAGTGAAATTCATTTAGTGATGAAATATTGTAGGTGACAAATACCTAAAAGAATAATTGGTTTTCTAATACATGCTCTATTAGCCATAATTCAATCTCATTATGACCAAGCATGAGATATATTTCTATACGTTCACCCACTGGAGACGTACATTTTAACATTTCTGTGCAATGCTTACAGTTTTCATTCCTGTAGCTTGTGCACTGATTCATTTGGAGGCACTAAAGCCACTAAAGCCCCAGAGGCTGCATGTTTATGATGTGCTACATCAGGAGAGAATCAGAAAAGGAACCAGTGAAATATTCCAGCCACTCTTAAACGGAAACTTTGAACAAGCCTGCCCAGGACCACACCATGTGTTCAGTATAAGTTACTATGATGATCTAGCCAGGTAAAAGAGGCACTGATAACTGTGCCTTTAAGCTACATTAATCTCATTTGAAGTAAACTCTTTGCAGTGACACATTGTGCATTTATTATCAGTATACTATTAGATTTATTAAACAGCACAATACTCAAGTTTTGTGTGTGTGTGTGTGTGTGTGTGTGTGTGTGTGTGTGTGTGTGTGAGATCTATATCTTCTGTATTATCAGAGGGATTTAGTGTGTGTACTAAAACCAGAGCACAGCTCATGACATCAGGTTGACTTCATGTTCTGTCCGTGGTCCTGAAATGATAACGGTTTAATTAATTTAATATTTTACTGTTTATTTTTGTAATAAAACTTCATTACAAGCCCAAAAAATCAGGACAAAAACAAACAGCTCTTTTCAAACCAATTCAAAACATGAATATGAAAAATTGGCTGCTACTCAGATTTCCTGTGATTATTTTCACCTGAAGATGTTCCCAAATCGATGTTTCCAGATGTTTTCACGTTATGGATCCAAATCGGACTATAAATTTTTGCTTTCATTTATTTTGATAAGACCACTGGCTGACATGCAGCAAGACTCAAGACTGCATTAAACAGTGACAGCCCTCTCTCCTAAACATCCCAAACTCATCCGGATGAACCACTTTTCCAGTGGTTCATAGCTGCTCTCACTTCCGCCACCAGTGTTGGGAAGGTTACTTTTAAAATGTATTCCACTACAGATTACTGAATACATGCCCCAAAATGTATTCTGTAACGTATTCCGTTACGTTACTCAATGAGAGTAACGTATTCTGAATACTTTGGATTACTTAATATATTATCATGCTGTTTACAACTACGTGAATGTACTATTGCTGTGATTTATTACTGTTACTGAAGGTCCGAAACGTAGTAAAGGGACCTCTGGCTAATACGTCGGGTTAGTGTCGGGCTCGTAGCCGAAAACTAGCATTACTTTGTTGTCTGGGTCAACTTTGCTTGCGGGAGACAGAGAGAGACGTTGAAAGGCTGCTCCAACGGAACTTATTGTTTCCGGAGGAAAACACGAACACAGTGTACAGTTGAGTCTTAATAGCTTACTTACAAATGGGCTCGTCAGGCACTCTTCTTGGCTGCAGTGGTTATTATTATATTTACATGCTTCCAGCTCCCGTTTTTGCTCCGTGACAGCTCGGACTTTTCCTTTCTCTCCCTCCCTCGCTCACAGACACATAACGTGTATGGTAGTCCATTCTCGCTGCAGCACGGACTACACTGCCCATGAGGCTACATTCTTTAGGGCCATGCCTGTAGCATTCTGCCTTTTAGCTTAGCACAACAACAACAACAAAAAAGCACTCTCTCACCCAGGAAACAGGCAGAGAGAGAGCGTCACCCTGTAACCATGGCAACCGTAACACTGCCGCCTGGAACAACAAAACGTAGCTGTCAAACAAACCCAAACAATCCTGACCCGCGACAATATGAAACAAGGAAGTACCGCCGTGTAATCCATTTATTTCAACAAAGTAACTGTATTCTGAATACCACCTTTTTAAACGGTAACTGTAACGGAATACAGTTACTCATATTTTGTATTCTGAATACGTAACGGCGGTACATGTATTCCGTTACTCCCCAACACTGTCCGCCACCCTTCACTAACTTTTTATTTTCTTTGTTCATTAGCTTCAAACCGGGTCTCAGTATAACTAGAATGTTACGACATGACAGGCCACAAAAAGGTTAATAAAAGTTTAGCATTAAAACTATAATTCCATTTTTCTTAGGCAATGACCGAGGAAATAAAATAGAATTGTCAAAAAGCACGTTCAAATCTGCATTTGACAGTCCGTGGGTAACTCTGATGCATTGTGTGACTTAGGACAAATGCCGTGTGCTTCCATTTACTCAAACCTGACCAATGAGCTGACTGCTCTTCATCTTTGTCGCGCTTGACTGTTAAGCCGCTCTCATCTGCATTCCTGCTTAAAACTCCCCTTCACATCGGAGAAGCACTTAGACCCTCCATCAAAGGATCTGCATTTGACAGATAACTGTAATTCCCTGCACTCTAGACTCTGTTTACTGACCTCACACGAAAGTAGCTTTTCCCTGTGCATTGTGGGAGATTTACATCCCCTCTACTTTAGAGTACTTAGGAATGCACATTTGCAGTGTCATGTGTTTCGCTATACAGAAAGTACGTGTGTCTGTGCAGGCAGACGTTGTGTGAGCAAAGCAGAGGCCTTCCCAGAAAGAAGGAATCTCACTCCTATGTGGTATGCTAAACTAAAAAACATAAAAAGAAAATATGTTTGCTTGATGCTTTCTATCGAGAAAACTTTTGCATATTTATATAATATTTTGTGATATACTTTCTGAAGTGATATTTGAATATGATAAAGACTTTACTGGTTTTCCAAATTTCAAAAGCAAGACAAGGAAAAGTTTGACCCAATCAGTGTGTCAGAGGAAATGTCAAGTCTTCAGCAAAATATTTATAAATCATCCTCCTGCGAGAATAAAAATGTGCAGCAGATTTTTAAAAAAATCTTTCAGAAATACTTTTTTTATTAAAGCAGTCCTTTTTAGAGACCTTCCTCTCCTATTTTATAAAAGGGTCACAGTTTAAAAGCAGAGCACATCGCAGAGGTCATCATCCTGAAAGAGACACTTCAGATTCTCTGAGTGGTGATCAGCTCATCAGAGCCTTTCAGGAGTTTAAAGACGTTTCTTTTTTCTTCTCCTTCTTCTTTAAGGAGTCTCTTCTTTGCTACCCACACCAGCCTTGGCCGTGAAAACAAACACACGAGCAAAACACTGCCAAAAACCTCTGAGCTGGAGGCTACATCCAACAAGCAGAAGAAAAGCGAATACTGTACAAACGGAGGATGGAAATAATTCATCCGTCTGCCGAGCCAAAGATGTAACATCATATCAAGCGCTGCTCCATTTTAACCCTTCAGATAAGAACTGCATTGAGCAGCAGATAGGATTTATTGGACTGTGTACTTTTGTGTATTTGAATTACAATCTTACAGAGATTGACTTATCGATAGACAGAGTTGGAGTTGTTGTAAAGATAAGCTGGAGCTGTAATGATACTCAGGAGCAAAATAGGTTAATGCAGTATGATAAAAGAGGACTGGGATTAAAATAAAACAAAGAACAAACAAATGAAGATTAAAGCATCATCATCTCCGTCATGCTGATGCAGAAATCCTACTGGCTGTGAAGCATCCTCACACTGTCAGTGGCTAAAAAGAGTTTGAGTCATTTTCAGTTGGGAACAAATTTGGATTCAGGTCACCAACTGAATTTCAGCAGTCCGTAGCTGATATTCACCTTGCTATCAAGTGATTAGAATGTGTTATCGAAAGTCTCTAGAAATACTTTCTAGATTTACTGTCTGGGTCAATCCGGGTTAATCCGTTTCTCCTTCTCTTCCTCCTGAGAGTTTCCCTTTCACAGATACAAATGTCCAGACTTTATATAAACACATGAAAGTGGCTCTCCAAAGGCTAAAGACAAGCTTGTCTTTTGATATGTAACAGATTTAGAGTCACCATAGTAAATGAGACAACGTCTCTGAGAATGTCAGGTACAGAATTTAATATAATGCATTCCTAATGCCATCAAATACCATTTAATACCTTTTTGGCCTGTTATGTCGAGGCTTAATTAGTGCCTTAATATCAAATTAAAGACGTGCTTTGGTTGACGTTCGTGACCCTAAGGATTGTTGAACCTCTGAGACTGGAAATTTGCCTGCCAATCAGTCCTCGGGAGTAGCAGCATCTGCAAGAACTGCAGCTTTAGCAGAAATATCGGCTGCAGTTCTTGCAGATATGAGCAACAGGAAAAAGAAAGAGTATAAGGAGAAATTAAGGCTGGAAATGTGGTTGTATTTAAATATGCCAAACAAACTCAAAGAAAGTCATGATCTCAAAAAGTACCTCAGGGGAAATTTGAGACTGAAGTGCTAGCTAAGCCTAGACACTGTTCTGCGGTTAATTACACTGCATATTGTATTTTCTCTGGATGTTTTTCCTGGCAACACCCCACCTAACAGATTATTTTCCCCTGTGTGGGTTCTCTCTGGGTTCTCCAGCCTCCTTCCACAGCCCGAAGAAATGCATGTTAGGTTAATCGGGCCTACAGGGTGCCCTGCCCTTGATATAATAAAACTTCTTCCCCCAGCAGAAAATCTATATCACACTTCTATAAGTGAGAGTTGTTAAGCTGTACCTTACTAAAGCCACTAAATGAAGTGCAAGCTGTTGTCACAGGAATGTTCATACGATTTAGAAAATTTATAAATGTTGTTTTGCTTGATTCAAATCTGCTGCTCAGTCTCTTTCACACTCCTGGAAACAGAGAACATGCAGCTAGGATGCCTGTCCACTCGGTCACATTCATTTCACGGTCGATCTGATTTCCTCGTGTTGGTGTTGGTCCCAGATCATCATGAAAATGTTGTTCCAGGATCAACATTGCAAGTGACCAATCAGAATGTTGTGACGTCATACTTTTGCGACTTCGGGAAAAACCGCCGTAAAACAAAAAACTGTACTTAAGCTGCGAGAAACCGCCTCTGTCCGCCGATCAACGGACCCTGACCCTAATCCTAACCCTAACCCTAACCTTTTAATAAACGGTAAGCAGGATTGATATTGTCCTTGCAACACTGGAATTTCATAAATGCAAGAATGGCTTGGCGCGCAAAAGAATAACGTCACAACATTCTGATTGGTCACTTGCAATGTTGATCCTGGAACAACATTTTCATGATGATCTGGGAACAACACCAACACGAGGATATCAGATCATCCTTCATTTCACCTTTATCATCCTTTATCAGGCTGAGAAACAGTAACCTTTAATGTTTAAATGGACCCAGTTTAAAGTTTCGGAGCTCTAATGTGAGGCCGTCAGCAGCACTGAGAGCGGACTCTGACAATAAAGATCTATCTATCTAGATTTATCACATTGTTACAAGAACAATGAAAGACAGTTTGGCATCTCTCTATTAGCAGTATGTAAATGTTTAAAAAGTTGTATACAAGTTATGTATGCTGTTAGGTGCAATATAAAGGAGTAAGTTATCAGTGCAATAGAGATTGAAAATGTGACGTCATTGAGGGGTAAAACCGCAAAGGATTGTGGGAACCCAAGGCAAGAGGTACTAGCGCACGCAGGCTTTCAATTGAAATAAGTTACACAGCGATAAAAAGAAACAAAAAATGGCAAGAAGCTGTTGCATTGTTAATTGCAATAGCCGGTCGCATGACAGTCTCGGGAAGCCGACGGGTAAAGAGATCGGTTGTTATCGGATTACGTCGTTAAGGAGAAATTGTTCAAGCCATGTTTCCGAAGTAAAAAGAGGCGACGGATGGCCTGGATTGCAGCCATTCAAAGACCAAATATAACGTCCAGAACACTCCAGCTCACAGGTTAGTCTGCTCCAAGCATTCCCACAAAGGTCAGTGTTTTGTAGGAGTTAATACGTCATTTTTCATATTTAATTAGTGACGTAGGTTACAAGCAAGTCTGGTGCTAAACAGAAATCGTCGCGCTATGCTCCTTTGTTTATTGTGCATAAATAGTGAATTGTCCTGACACAATATTGCGTTTATTACCATGGTACATTGACAAAAACATATACTTTTATTCACAGGGTAAAACAGTTGTTTTGTATCACTAATTGTCCAGTGCGATTACAGCATACAATATTATTGTCACTGCTACATTTCTGTGATGCGTACCTGAAGTCATTTCCACTACTAATTAATTACTGTTGAGCTCAAAGGTTATATTAATAAACGGTGAATGAGTGTGTATTTATGAGGACGATTTGTGAGACTGGTAAACTTATGATACGTATGATGGTCTTTCGTTCTACACGGTGCATTTCAAGGTCCTGCACCCATCTGTCAGTAAACTGTACCTGGGCTTGTTGCAGTGACCTGAAGTTAAACTTCATGAGTGTATGCACTCACTCCAAGAACCATATAATTATAAATATGATCGTGGTGAAAGTGGGCAGCACACTAACGTCTTTTGTCCACTCTGTGTGCTCGTAAGGGTCTGACCCTTTCACTCCTTTGATTTTTTTCCTCGTATCTTTTCTTTGCCTTTTCGTCGAGTCCGTCTTTGTACGGACCGCCGTTGTTCTCCTTCGTTTTGTACAATCCTTTTTTGTGTGGCAAAGAAAAACCAAGAAGGTATTGGAACCGGAGAATGAACGTTTTGCGGTGCTTCAAATGCTTGCATTTGATGCGGTACTTGCATTGTTTTGCCTTGGGTTACCGGCATGCAATGCGCGAAAGTCACGTGGTCTGTCAATCTCTATATAAGGTGCAATGTAATCAGTGGTAGTACACTTTGAGTAAGAGGCAGGACCAGTGGAAGGAATGTTGGTTGCGTTATACTATAATAAATACGGTTTATAAATAGAGGTAGGAATGTTATTTATAACTAACGTGAAAATGTCCAAAAAGGTTGAATCAGGGTGGAGGTAAGGCACGTTTGACAGCCTGTGGGTAGAAACTTACTTATGGAATCTGTTTGTCTTTGACCTGATCGAGGAGGGAGGAGGGGAGGAGGGAAAAAAGTGAGTGTCCAGGGTGTGAGGGGAGAGTGCCAGGCCACTGCGACTGCTCGCACCGCCATCTTGCTTATAAACTATGAACTCAAATTAAAATGTTTGTTCCAGAATAACTGAAGAATATGCAGCAGCATTTATCACGTACTTTTAACAACAGTGCTGGATTTTACTGCTATATTTTTGTGTTTGTTGAGATTTAGGCATGCAGACATGATCAGTAATTTTAGAAAATATCACCATTTGATAACATTTCTGGAATAGGTGGCACTCATAAGGATCATTTTCTGTGGAAGAAAAGTCATATGATTTGTGAAACCCCCTTTGTGGTTGGTCAGATGCTGTGAACACCACCCCTTTAATGTGAACGTGCAGGTAAAATGCTGGGTTAACTTAACGAGTTGATAACCAGCTTCCATTGACCATTTATCCTGGTCACTAATGTTGGGATAATGAGTCCAGATAAAGCACATCCTGGGTACACCTAATGAGCTTTGTGGTACAGGGCCCTGCACTGTGAATTTGACACAGTTCAGCATATGCAGTACATACGACAGAAAATAAGGAACAGTACAGCAAGTTCCCTTTTTTGAGCACTGGCCGAGCTTGTTTACAAAAACACAAACATTTATTCACTGCAAAGCAAGGCGATCATGATCTTAACTACTGTTTTAGAAATGGTAATAATATTCATTTGACATGGGGTGGACTGTGATGCTGATCACCACACAACCACACAACATGTCTGCGTTTGATCGTTACTGTGTGTGAAATGATGTCACAGTTACACTGTCTGCTAGAGCGCTGCAGAGACAAAGAAAAAGAAGCATAAAAATGGATATGCAATAGGTTCACAGTGTAGTCCTTGTGGCAGAGTACACAAACAATCATGGAAACTCAATACTCTTTTGTGAAATTATAAATGAACATCAAGTCTGTATGTATTAATGTTGGCAGCCCACATTAATATAAATCAGGCTACTTCATGCATGACTGATATAAAAATCCATCACAATTCAGATGCCGTGTTTCACTTTGTGGTCAGAAATACTCGTGAGTCTTTCCCCGTCTTTTAGAACTTCAAAACCCCAAAACACATGGTGGTCAGTCCAGGCTGGCAGCATGTGAAACAGTGAAATGGTGTTTAAGCAGGGGGCGCTGTGGCCTAGTAACAGGCTGGACCCAAAAAAGAAAACCTGTGAGGGTCTAATTATGTTTTGGGGATAAAACAACGTGATCAAACCACTGAGGAAATCAGTCTGGTTTCTAGCTACAAAATATTAAAATTTCTGGCAGTGTTTGCCCCTAAAACCTAGCTTAAAACAGCACAATAACAATCATCTGTCTGAAGCATATGTGTAACTGATCTGGTACAGCGAGGGCTGTATGTGGGCCATCTACCCAGCTCCACACACATCACTCTATTTACTGCATTTAATCAAACTGGAGCTAAACATAAACAACAAAACCAAGGGTTATTGAGCTGCTGCCATTTGGATGGCTCTCAGGCACTTTTCATTTTCATCTATGCTCTATCCCTCCATCTGCAGCTTTCAATTACACACAGAGAAATACAGGTCTAAAGCAAACATCTGGAGGTAACAAAGCATTTTATTTGACGCAGACTCAGAGTTCCATCAATGCTGAGGGCACGTGATTTCAAATAGAGCCTGTACACAAATGTCAGTGACATTTTTTCTATCATATCAGGTATTTCTAGAATTCTTTTTTAATCGTTTTTACTTTCAGTTCAGAGCTTTCTGGTGTATTAAGTAATTGTGAAAGAATTTCAAACTTAAGACAAACTGTTTAAACTTGTTGGAACAGGAAAAATATATTTAGAGACACTCATAGTCTAGAATAGCTAACAAACCTACAAAATTAACATAATGAGAGGTAACAACCAATGTGATGTCATGCTCGGGACATCTTTTTACTATGCACCAGTGTTTTTGCACCATTCTTAAGGAGGTCCAGCTCAAACTTTCATGTAACACTGAGATGTGCCACAGGATGGTGCAGTGAGTCAGTGCAGCCTTGATTCTGCCCTGAACCCGACACTGGAAGAAGACAAAAATAGTGACGACGATGATTAGCTGTCAGCATCTCTCCCAGACTGGAAAGCTCAAAGCCGGTAATGCTAAGGTTTATCAAGTGCTAACAATCTAACATTGCTGTCAGTGTAAGCTTTCTCCTGGAAAAGTTGTTAAACCTGTTGCTGTGAGAGGCTGAGGTGTTTACTACATTACAGCACAGAATAGATGAACATACGTTGGTGGGCGCTTTCTTCTGCGTAAAACATAATGAGTGGAACACACAGTGGAACTTATTTCTCACTTCCAGCATTTAAGGTTATCCCAGCACACATGTGGGCCCAAGTCCCACTGTAAAGTTTAATAATAACCTAATAATGATTTAAGTGCTTCACAGTTCAAATAAAAGCCACACAATGAAGATAAGTACATATGTTCACACATACAGACACATAATCAGCCATACGGTCAGAGATTCATTCCAACATTAACACAAATGTGCCAACTCTGGCACTAAATAAAGGTGCAAAGATTAAGGAAATGCTAACCTATAAAATGAGGTTTTAGCAGTCGTTTAAAATGAATAACAGAGTAAGCCGACCTGATCGACTGACGAAGGTCTCAATAACCTCTGATGGTTTTAAGATCAGAGCGAGGGACAATCATGAGACCCTGGTTACACATTTGGCCCTGTCATGTGGGGGAGCCCATAGTGTGGACTGACTGTGGGCTGGACTCACAGTTTGGAGCATTGTAGGCCTGCAAGTCCCGCTGGGGCCCCACAGTATGGGGCACATATGTACCCCACATTTCGTGCTGGTACTGTGGCCAGCAGTGGCCTGCCCACTCAAGCCCCAAGAGTGGGCCAGACTGTTACTTATAGTAATGTTTTATTATTTGCAAAAAAAAAAAAAAGTTTGAAATATCAGCACAACTTTAGTTGAGATAAAAGCATTAAAACATTTTTGTGAAGCGTAACTGCATGTTCTTTTTGTTTTGCAGCTCCATTTGCTTCTTTCTGTCTTTTTTTTTTTTTTTTTTTTTTTTACCTTAGCAGCACCATAGGTTGGGTACAGTCAGAACTGCGTGACAGTAGCCTTGTAGTCATAAACTCATAAAATAGAGCCGGTATGGTAAAACATACTGGAAGCATTAAACAGACTAATCCACGCCTCGATGTATCAAAGTCCGCACACCAGCTGTGTCTTGACACACATCATTGCAACCAATGTCAGATCATACCACCATCCTATTTTGCAGCTCTGAGGCACATTCGTTGATAAAAAGAGCAGCACTACTCCTGTTATTTTTCTCACACATGTAAAATGATGCTAAATGATGCAAATAACAGGCGATGCTCTTAAAAGATCAATGTGGAGTAACAATAAACACACTGACAGTGCTATAACATTAAAATATCTAAATAGCAACCTTCAACTAAATACGGCTAATTATAAAAACGACTGAAGGAAGTATAATCACAACTGGGTTTATTTTTTATGTTGCTAGGTTTATGTTGACATAATGAGAAAACATTGCCAAATTATGTATTTGGCAAATATCCTTATATCTTTATAAACCATATGAATGTGTAGGTGCAGCTTCTTATTAGCTATCTAAAATGTATTGGCACCAACCAAGTGATATGAACATGAGAGGAAGTGTTTGCACAGATATCCACTGATATAATAGTGGAAGTCTTGAAACACTACCACCTCTCAGAGGTGTCAGATCACCTTATAGGTACATGTCCAGTACACTGTTTTTCAGTATGCCCAAATTCCCACTTTTGCTTAACAACAGTGACTACAGCAGTATTTATTTCAATTCAATTAAATTTTATTTATACAGTGCCAAATCACAACAGTCGCCTCAAGGTACTTTATATTGTAAGGTAGACCCTACAATAATACATACAGAGAATAACCCAAAAATCATATGATGCCCTATGAGCAGGCACTTTGGCGACAGTGGGAAGGAAGAACTCCCTTTTAACAGGAAAAAACATCTGGTAGAACCAGGCTCAGGAACGGGCGGCCATCAGGCTTGGATCAGCTGACCTGTGCCGCTGCTGTCTGTGGAGTTACACAGCTCAGTTCAACAAGATAGATATAATGGCTGTTTTCCAACCCCTGTATAAAGTCAGTAGAAAGGCAGAATTCAGTTAGTGAATCTAATCAGTATCATCATTTTTAATTCAAACTGATTTTTGCAACTCTCGATGTAACCAAAAAACTGACCATGAACCCACAGCTGCTCTACACCAGTGTGACATAAGGCTTTACTGTACCTGAAAGTACCTGAAAGTTACACTTAAGTACAGCTAAGTATTCGTACTTTGCCACTTCTGACATCTGCAAGAGGAAACTCCAAAAACCTCAACTAGAAAAAAAAGAGTTTATGTTCTTAAATGCTGGATTCACATCTTTGATGTTAATTTTGCAAATTTTTACTGTGTGCTAAAGGGTGTGGCTACCTCGTGAGTGATTTACTGTATATGCATTTACAGTTTTACAGTGACCCTGCATTCATAGTATTCACTTTCAAATCACTAAGCTGGCAATGGCTGACATGCTCAGGTCTGGGAGTTCACAACCAAGAGGCTACGTTGTAGTAGCTATCTTTTATTCCAG
Source organism: Pelmatolapia mariae (assembly GCF_036321145.2). Taxonomy (NCBI): domain Eukaryota; kingdom Metazoa; phylum Chordata; class Actinopteri; order Cichliformes; family Cichlidae; genus Pelmatolapia; species Pelmatolapia mariae. The sequence goes on along the minus strand of NC_086228.1, from coordinate 10,470,915 downwards.
AATTGTGACTGTCACAGGAAGCGTTCTGAGAGTGACTGTACAGGCTATGCTCTGAATCATATTATACATTTTTGCTCAAATGCAACAAGGAAAACTACTTTTGTGATACGTGGATTCAGAGAAGAAGTGTTGCTCCTTGCAGTGCTGTTAAAAGTATCTGAAAAGAGCCTCAACTGACCCTGTAAGAGTAATCACCTTCCAAAAATGCATTAATGGACTTAATGATAACAATAACAAAAAAAAAAAAAAAAAAAAAAAGATGAGGCATTACTTTTGGTTTCAAGATTGAAAAGCTGGATGAATTAAATGTCTGAATGTGTGTACCCCTCTCAGGCTGAACACGGTGTATTTGTGCAGTCTGCGGAGTACAGTACATTCCTATTTATATATTAATATCACACACACACTTCTGCCTCTGCCAGCCCCTGAGGGACTGATGGCAGAGTTGCATCATCTCTATTGATTATTACTGTTTGTGATTTAGCGAGGGGCAAAGCGGGCAGATGCAGAGCGCACTGAGGGATGCAGTTGTCATGGGAACGTCGGCGTGCTGCAGGGCAGCATGAAAAACACTGAAGTTCTCAGTCAGGTCTGCCCGTGTGATGCCAGTCAAAGCCTCGGCCAGGTTTGCTCTTCGAAGGAAGAAACTTTGTTTTTTTTTCCCTCTCTCTCTCTGTTCTCACAGCTTCCCCATGTGTACCCAGTTGGACACTGTTTCTATGGAAACGTAGCCGTGAGACTGTACAGGATATGGCTAGAGCTCAGAAGAGGGGAGAGCTGTTTGTTCATTTAGAAAAAGAAGTTGGAATGGGTGAAATCCTTCTCTGGCTGGATGCAGACCGTCATTCATTTTGAGCTGAAAGACAAAATCACACAGAGGCTCAACAAAGGATGAGTCCATGAGGGATTAGAGCTCTTCTGAGCTATCTGCTCTCTGCTGAAGGAGAAAAAAATGTATTTCTATAGATTTATTCCAGCAGCGTGCTTTTTACATTTCATTTATAACTTAAAAGGAAACAGAAAATCCATGCTCCAACAAGAATCTCAATGCCTAGTGCAGCTTAATTCCTTAAAGATTAACTGAGTGGAAAAGCGGTTTCACTGACCTCTTTTTGTTCAGAGTCTGAAGTGTCAGTGCAAACAGTGCAACGAACGTTAAGGTCATCGTGTGTCCAACACTTTTTGTTTAAGTTACTGCACTTCACAAAGCAATGTTCAAAATGTACATTTGTCTCAACTTTAACCCTTTTTAGGCCTGAGGGATCTCATTCCAGAACAGTAATCTTATTTATCATCATTCTTTCCTTTTCTGCACAACTTCTTTAAAACTGCACTATTTTTTTTAAGTCAGCCACACTAAAAAAAATCATAAATAAATCTCTCCAAGATGCTGACTTTAACTAATGATTGTATATGTAAATTTGTATGCAGTGTTGGGGAGTAACGGAATACATGTACCGCCGTTACGTATTTAAAATACAAAATATGAGTAACTGTATTCCGTTACAGTTACCGTTTTAAAAGGTGGTATTTAGAATACAGTTACTTTGTTGAAATAAATGGATTACACGGCGGTATTTTCCTGTTTCATATTGTCGCGGGTCAGGACTGTTTGGGTTTTGTTTGACAGCTATGTTCTGTTGTTCCAGGCAGCACCATTATGGTTGCCATGGTTACAGGGTGATGCGCGCTCTCTCTGCGACTGTGTGTTTCCTGGGTGAGAGAGCGCCTTTTTTGTTGTTGTTGTTGTTGTTGTTGTGCTAAGCTAATAGGCAGAATGCTACAGGCATAGCCCTAAATAATGTAGCCTCATGGGCAGTGTAGTCCGTGCTGCAGGGAGAATGGACTGCCATACCCATTATGTGTTTGTGAGCGCGAGGAGGGAGAAAAAGGTGAGTGGAAAAGTACGAGTTGTCATTGAGCCGAAACGGGAGCTGGAAGCATGTAAATATAATAATAACCACTGCAGCCAAGAAGAGTGCCTGATGAGCCCAGTTGTAAGTAAGCTATTAAGACTCGACTGTACACCGTGTTCGTGTTTTCCTCCGAAACAATAAGTTCCGTTGGAGCAGCCTTTCAACGCCTCTCTCTGTCTCCCGCAAGCAAAGTTGACCCAAATAACAAAGTAAAGCTATTTTTCGGCTACGAGCCCGACACGGAACCGACGTATTAGCCAGAGGTCCCTTTACTACGGTTCGGAGCCGCAGACCTTCAGTAATAGTAATAAATCACACAGCAATAGTACATTCATATAGTTGTAAAAAGCATGATAATATATTAAGTAATCCATTGTATTCAGAATACGTTACTCTCATTGAGTAACGTAACGGAATACATTTTGGGGCATGTATTCTGTAATCTGTAGTGGAATACATTTCAAAAGTAACCTTCCCAACACTGTTTGTATGTCATTTTCATGTGATTTTGTTTCCTAACTACATGTAAGAAGTTGAATTTAATAGGATCTGGTAGATTGGTAGCAATCATATTTTCCTTAATGGCTAATTAATTGAACAAATAAATAAACAATGTTTTTTTTTTTTAATTGAATGACTATATTTAAATAGCATGACTGCACATAGCATTTACATTTACTCTTTGCTGTGGTATGGATTTAACAAGACTGCCACTGACTTCCACTAGAGTCTGCAATCTTGTCCTGTTGTCTTGATGCGTTATCACGTTGGAATGAACCATCAGAAGATGGTAAAGTGTGTAAACAAAGAGATGCACGTGGACAGCACCAGTCCACTGATGTGTGCCAAGGACACGTCCCCAAACATTCCAAAACTAACAGCAGCCTGGACTGTTTGCACTGGCATGAGGCAGGTTGGTTCCACAGATTGGTGCCAGTGATGCCAAATTCTGAGCCTGCAGCCTCAGCAAAAATGGAAGCTACATTTTTCTACTTTTCAGCTGAGCAGTTAAAGAGAGTGCCCACTTCAGACAGGAGTGCGTCCCTGGGTCTTCGGCCCTTGTAGCCCACATGCCTCAAGGATGGACATCTTCATTTTAAAACTGCTGTCATTTTACAAAGGCGTGTCTTGGAGTTCCAACCAGTCTCCTCATCACCTCATCAACAAGGCGTCCCTCTCTGTAACTCAGTTTTATTTCTTTGCACCATTTTGATTCAACTTGTCGAATTATTGTGATGAAAATCCAAGAGCTCATCAGTTTCAGAAATACTCAAACCAGTCCACCAAAAATGCCACAGTCAGGAACATTGAGGGTTCTCAGCTGCATGAATGGCTAACATGGACTTTTATTATATACAGAATAGTCCATGCAGTCTTAAGCTGTTTATATTTTTTGTTTGAGGTTTTGTAAAACCGTGCATTATTATTCATATTGAGCACTGAATAAAATATAAAAAATATATTATTTTCATTTGTATTTTGATTCACCCTAATATTTCCCCCAGCTTGAAATCAAGAAAGTTTTTCTTCTTTTATTTTTCTAATTACATTTCCTTCTTTGATGTGATTAATATGGAGAAAAATTGCCATGTCTATGTTTTCCAAAAGCGAATGTCATCTCTTAATACCTAATATTTATTCTACCTCATATTTCGAGGTGTGGAAGTAATTTCAGATTCACTGCTAATTTCTTTCTCTGAAAGCGTCCTGACTGAACATGTGCAGGAGGGTGTTGTGCTGGTTAAAAGAATATTACAGGTATATTTTTAGTGTTCCTCTCTCTCCACGCTGCCCATGCAGAGAGTAAAACCACTGATGAATTCTCACGAGCTCCTGCTGGCTTTTTTCTTTCCCCTTTGAAGTCACACACTCCACGAAAACCGCTAAACAAAAGCAGCTCAGAGACAAACTGCTGCACTGACACTCCACTGTTTGGGACCAATTAACGCTACATTTTCGATTTATTTATATTTACCGAATATATCATTATTACACACATAATGATCCTTGTTTTGCATGAATGTGTCTATAGTGCCTGCAATGCCCCTGCAGAATTATAAAAGATGTTTTAAAGAATAGCATTTCTGAGATTTCATCTTCATGAGAAACTAATTAGGGGGAAACTGATAACCCTGTTTTCTAACAAATGCACAAATGCCTTTGAATGTTTAAACAATGCCAAATCTGCAGTAAAGTGAAATTAGTTTTGTCTCTTTGTGAAGCCGTTATCATAAATAATTGCATATAGAACTAGAACAAAGCATGGGAACATGGGGAAACGAAAGGAACACCTGAAGCCATGTAACTTAAAGTGAGAGGATCAGGTGGCTCTGTTATGCTGTTGCAATTACCGAGATCTCAACCTGGTTAAACACCAACAAGAGATTCTGGAGTGGCGTGTCACCATCAAAACCACAATTTGGGAAATCACTTTCAAAGAATACTGTTTGTCCTTCCAGGGTGAGATAGATGATCCACTGTGGTGACCACTGAAGGGAGCGGCCAATAGAAAAAGAGAAAACGAAGAAGAAGAAGTCACCCTATAAACAGTGAGGCAGGTGACTCTAATGAACTGAAGTTTACTATGTGAACCATCAAAACACTTTTAAACTGGCTCAGAGGACAACCAATCCAAAAAGACATAGTAACTGGTATCCCCAGAATTGTGACTGTCACTGGAAATGTTCTGAGAGTGTAATACACAATGACAAATAAACAGGAATAAAATGCACTTTTGCTTTTTTAATTAACAAGTTCAGAAAGTGACTGTCTGACAGGAAATAAAATACTGTGACAAATGCTTCAAAAACAAAAGTGAAGAAACTTTTTCTTTCTTTCTGCTACATTGATTTGAAAAAAATAAAATAAAATAATAATAATTGTGTTGGAAGCAGGTAAAATTACCCTTGAAGTGTACGAAATGAACCAAGAAAATCTCTTCTCCGAGTCGTCCCCTTTCTTTTCTTTCCACTCGCTGAGATTCCCACCGAGTGGTTATCTCTGAATGTTTTTATGTGACAAACTAAAAACGTGGGAATAGATCATTGTCTTCTTGGTGTCGGCTAAAAACTTGTGTTTCAAGAAAAGAGGAAGAAAAATGTGAAGGCAGGGAAGAGATTTATAAAGCTCTAGTTAGAGGAAGGATATGTTTAGGTTCAGAGTTTTGCAGGAGGATGCTCTGGGGGCTTTTTCAATGATAAATGGTTCTACAGGGGTGCTGTGTGTAGTTTCAGCGAACAAGAAGTACTGTTTGCTGAATTGCTAAGATGCTTTGTTAATAGCTGTGTGTTTCCCTGAGGGTGAGGGGGGCAGATCTGGGGGTTGAATGGATTTTATGTACGTAGTGGAATGCTGAGTCTGACTGGTATCAACTAGCAGCATCCTCTCTTGAATATGGCAAAATCTTTATTTCCTCTTTTAGGTGAAATTCCAAGGTAAAACCATTACAGCAACAATGATAAAAATAATGAACAAATAATATATCATTAAGCTTTATGTTTAAGTAAACAAAGGACTTAATATAATTGGCATAAAACTCTGGTACATTTTATTTGGAGTGTATTTTCACTCATCTGAAAGAGTACGAATATTAATATGTGGCAGCAAAGCGAACTGTGGCAGACAAAAACATTGCTTCACGTTTTTGCACGCTGTGCTTTAAGATGGAATTATTATTCTAATTTCCTGTTGTACGTTTTTATTCTTGGACTTTACTAGGGTAGCCTTGCATGATTCAAAATAATCCTTATTTATCTTAAACACAGCATTAGTGCAGTCTTTCAACTATTAGCTTCTTTCCCACTCTCTTTAACCAACTTCTGATCTGAGATCATTCTCACAACCTCAGAATCTCTGCACCTTACCAATGTTAACTAGCCGGTAAGTAAGAACATGTGACAAGCTTATACTGTAATCCTTACACAGGGGACCACTGAAAGCACTGGGACAGTTTGGAGACCTCCAGACTTCTCTACTGTATATATCTAATACAGAAAATAGGGAAAAGCACAAAATCCCTCTTTATGTAGGTTAATCTCAGTGATGGAACTGTGTTTTCTTTATTTGTTCATGTGAAATATAAGGCATTAAAGAGAGGATTGTGATGTGATATCATCATATCATTCATGGGAATTTGATGATATGATTACTTTTGAAGATTATATCACAACACAGACATAACACACTGATAAAAATGAGCTCCACTATGACTTTACATAAATAAATAGATAAATAAATTTAAAAAAACTTTGAGTATATTTTATGTCAAATTCCCAGCAACTATTTCTGGACAAATAACAAAATTTAAGTTCAAGTTTTTGTCTGGCCCTGCTTCTTTTTGCAGACATGAATGATTTGAATAGATGAATCCATCCCTGCCAACGTCTGTGGTCATGGACACCTGTAGTGCACTTCACATTTTTTGGAAAGAAAACCCTGAAGACTGAATGGATGAATTATGGGATGAAAATAAAGAAATCTGCCTGCTGTTTCTTGTACCACCATTTCTGTGAAGGAAGCAGAAAATCAGAGAATGAGCAGCGATAGCAATTCAGACAAAATAAAATAAAATAAAAACATCAAAAAAGAGGGAATAAAAACCCTCAGCTGTGTCAAAAAAAACCCTACTTTTTTTGATAGTTGCTAAGCAGCTTTAATGGCAATGAAAGGCGGCAGCTCCTTTTAGCTGATTAGTGTATTAATTGTTTGATAGGTGTGTTTGTCAGCAGCTAATCCCCTGTGTTTATAACAAAGCATGGATCCTAATTAGTGCCGGGTAATCACACAACAACACACTTATTCAATCAATCAAAGACTACAGAAGATATGAAGTAAAGGTGGGCTGAACACTGAAACTGAGAATTAAACACATTACACAGCCCTCTGTTCACCTTTGGAGATATTCTTCCTTTATACATTCTTACTTGATCTTAGTGAATTCTTCATTCTTGCATGCTATGTAGCACCCGACAAATGTAGCTAGTAATCAAATAAGATAAAAAGGGGTGTTGTAGTACTATGGGCGGGGCCCTGGGTTCTTTAATTTAGTGGCTTGCTGTACTAACGCATAATAATGATGAAGTAATCCTCTTAGGAGACAATGTTTAAGGAAGTGCAAATGGTCAGTAATGTTATTGAAGTTTATGTTGGCACCTCCACTTAGTAGAATACAACCTTTAAGCATTTAGTCCTCCTAATTTGTGGTTAAGCCTCACTGAAACAATCCTTCTAGTGAAGCAAACCATCAACACCTGAAGTCAAATCTAAAGAATTCAAACACAACACTTATTAACCAACATAAGGGACTGTAATTAAAGAAAAATAGTTCAAAGGTTATGAAAAATTAGGTTTCAGAATAAACAAAATAAATGTGTAAAATAAATGTCAGTGTCAAATTCCCTTACAAACACTTTTAATAATCCCAGATTAAGATCAAATTTTTGCCACATGCAAAAACACTGTGATGACACAGCTACTGTGGCATATAGCGGGAATACAGGGACCTCATGGAGTCCCTGGTGCAGTGAACTGGTGCAGTAGGAGTTGCCTCCACCTTAATACCACTAAAATCAATGAGATGATGGAGGATTTCAAAGGATCCAAGCCCCTGCCAGTGTCAGTACAAGGTCAGGACTTTTAGGTGGTGGATTCCTAGAAAAACCTTGGGTTCCTACTGGATGACAAGCTGGACTGGTCCCCGAAGGTGAAGAGATGCCTGTTCTTCCTGTGGAGGGCAAGGTCCTTTGATATGTGTGATGAGAAGCTGCATATATTTTATCATGCTGTTGGGGCCAGTTTCCTCTTTTATGCTACTATGTGTAGAAGGGATGGGGGTGTGGGAGGTGGTGTGGTGGAGGGCAGCCAAACAAAAAAGCCAGCTCACCGCTTTGCAGGTGACTGGACTCACTTAAAACTGAGGTGCAGAGGGGCACACTGAACAAACTGAATGCAATAATAGACAAGAGCAGAAACCCTGTGTCTATCTATCTATCTTAGTTATCTGTCAGTGTCAGTGTCCGTGCTGCACCAGTTCTGGCCACAGAGAAATAAAAGCCCCTAAAAAGTCGGTATAAGGTAGTTGGTTGTTGGATGCTTGGTGGCATAATAAGAATTAGCTGGGAAGCCATGGATGACTTTCTATTTAGCTTTGTTAGCATTCACTTCTACCATTGCTTTTTCTTGCGGATCAGATCTAGGGACTAAAAGCCTTTGTCTGAATCAAGGGAAAAGATCATGGTTACGTTAATATACAAATCACCAAAGGACTTTTTGTGCATAACTAAGATATGCAAGGAACTTTGAGATAACTGCATTACTTTACTCTTAGTGCAATATGAAATAGCTTGGAGATTCTATCTCCATACTGCTATAAATATTTTAGAAATACTTAATTAGAAATACTATAAATATATATACAGATGTGTCTTTCTAAACCCTGTCCAGTGTCCAGGAATCATCTAAATCCCCTTTAAATTAGGGATTATGCTTTGTCATTATGGGTTAGGGTAAAGTCTAAAATGGAAACAGTTGCAGTTTTAGTTTGATAGTTTGTTATTTAAATTTAACGCTGCAACAGAAAGTCTATAAACAGTAAAGCAGTCTGAATACTTTGGAAAGTGACTGTATATACATTTGTCTTCCTCTAGTAGCTCTTTAATACATTCCAAATGTACATTATCTATTCCAGTTGTCAAATGAGTGTTTATGGGTGACAAAAGGTAAACCCACCATGCAGTGTTGATCCAGTCTGTGTCTTTACACCAGCTTCCTCATGTCATAAGTTCTTCAACTCTCTGAAATCTAAAGGAAAGAAGAATGGCCTTTTTTTCTTTAAAGAAATGTCTTCATTTTAATGATGGTGAAGGAGAGTACTGTCTAAAATGATCGGCTCAGTTGGATTGTAAAGGCGATCGCAAAGAATTCACATCATTTTCATACTCATTAATCTGTTCAGTGAACCCTCATGTGTAGTACTGAAGAATCTTGCATTCTGCACTCATTTATTCACCCTTGGCATGAAAAAATTTAATAAAGACTTTTCTATAAACCATTTCCTCAGAGCCTGAGATCAAAAATGATTTATCAATCATTTGTCAAGTAACTTATTCAAATATTTAGACTTTGAACATTTCAATTTTTGAAAATGTTTATATATAATATTCATCTAAATATTCTTAAATAGTATCATGAAAGAGTTTCATTTAAATTTAATGTAGTTTTGACTGGCAGTGCACATTTTTTCTTATCACTTTTATGGCAAAATGTCTAGTTGTGATAGGGCATTTCTGAAAGTACATGAAAATGATTGTTGTGTGTAATTTTCCAAAGGCAATGAAAACATTTAGATCATGCTTTCTGAGGTTTGCCATGTATTAGTGCCATTAATCTTGCATGAACATTACATCAGCACAGTGAAACTAATAATGGAGAATCTGCAGGATTGAAGTTCCTTCTAGTCTAACCAATAATATTTCAGTTTTTGTCTTTCACTGTGTGTACAGAGAGGGTTTTTTTTGTTTTTCTGGCCTTGGACTTGACGCAAGTGTTGTCCAGAATGTGAACTCTATATTTTTGCTGCATTATCTTTAATCGTAACATCGTAAAAGCTAGAAATGATCTTCTTATGCCCTCTGACAGTGTCATCTCTGTGCTTGTCCTGCTAGACCTTAGTGCAGCATTCGATACTGTCGACCATAATATTCTATTAGAGCGATTACAGCACGCTGTATTACAGGTACTGCGCTGCAGTGGTTTGTATCATATCTATCTAGTAGACTCCAGTTTGTTCATGTAAATGGAGAGTCCTCTTCACACACTAAGATTAATTATGGATTCCACAGGGTTCAGTGCTAGGACCATTTCTGTTTACATTATACATGCTACAAATAGATCAAGTCATTTATTTGTTGTTCAAATCAACGATTTGCTCCATTTTGTGGGCACAGTGAGCTTGTTAATTGTCAAGAATGTATTAAAATAAATTTCAGTCTTCATAATAATGTAACTGTACTACAACTAAATTGTACTACTTTGTGCAAAAAACTAAATTGTGTAATACTAAATTTAGTATTTAGCATTTTTTGTTGTTTTTTGCTAATTTAAATTAAAGAAATGTTGATAGATAAAGTCATAGAAAGTTGATTTTGCTTTTTGGATGTACGCCCAGATTTCCGTAGCTAGATTATTGAACATTTATTGAAATATAAAAATCATGTTTCATAAGATTTGTTTTAAAACAAACAAGCATTAACCATGAACTCCACAATCTATCGCCCCATGCCCAGAGTTCACTATTTCCATCCTTCCCCATCTTGTTCCAATACAATCTTTTGTACAAGTGGCATAGCCTATATTGACATAATTCCCAAGCTCTTATCCCCCTGCATCATCTCTCCGTGTCTTCCTTCTCTGCTGCTCAGTCTCTAGTATTTCCAGTGTAGCTGTTGGTCCTTGTTTGAGCTCTGCTCTGCTGACAGTCAGTTCGTCTCGTCCGTTCAGCCTCTGCCAAACCGAGAAACTGAAAATAGGAATCATGCTTGATGTCTTCTGTCACCACAGGGTTCTGAGAATTTTGACTTAAATGGAGTCCGTTTCCATGACAACAAAAGTAAGTCAGGCACTCACTCATGCTGCCCAAGCTTCAGGGCTCTTCTCATTTTTCTTCTCTCACGTGCATGCCTTACACAAAAAGGTAATCATCTACACCAGATCTGTGTGGTTCTGTAATATAATTGTGTACTTTCTTAAAAAAGTAACACTGTATTCTCTGTTACAATAAAAAAAAAAAAAAAAACTGAACACAAACTGAAAATGAAGTGATGTTCACAAGTTCTGAGTCTCTTGACCTACACACAATATGCAACTCATTTTTGTACAAAAGTTGAAAATTGAAAGCAATGTGTAATATATTACTTATCTGAGTAATGACCCCAACACTGGTATCAGAGGGGTGGGATAGTCTTGATGCAATAGAGAATGTTTGATTACATCATAACCTTGGTTCTCCGAGTGAGAAATCTCTTGCCAGTCTTAGGGCCCCTCAGGGACAAGTTCAGATCAAATTATCAGTGATTTCATACTAGCACAGGTGCTTTAAAGGTAAGCTTCTCTGGACAAGCCAGAGCTTCTTAAGTACCGTAAGTATTCTAATGCCTTTACTAGCAGGGGGATCAACCATGAGTGGAGAGATGGTCTTTCGTTCATAGGACCAGGGTTACAATATAACCATTACTTGCCTTCCTTTTCTTATGAGAACTTATTCCTCTGAGACTTAATAAACCTTTAAAAATACATGCAAATAAAGAAAACATCTCCATCAGTTCAGAACAAATTAAAATATAAGCAGAGCAAAGAAACATCCATTAGTCTGAGAAAACGTAGATTTGGATTTTTGTGTTCACTTGCCTGCCTGTGCTGAATGTCAGCTATGTTTGTTTCTTTATTGATGTTATATTGGTTTTATATTTGTTTATACAATCTCTCTCTGTCTCTCTCTCACACACACACACACACACACACACACACATCAAGGAAATGTAAAAAATGGTATATAAAAAAATTACTGAATCACATTTTATTGATGCTTGCTTTATCTTGAGTCGAGCTTGTAACGGCCTCAGTAATTTTTGTCCACTGTTTGCTCTTCCTCTCAAATCGAGTTTAACAAGTGAATTTTCCAGTTTTACATTTGGGTCCCACATCATCTGCTACTAGTAACCTTTTGTACTCAAAAACTCATATAGTTAAATAAGTTTGTTGTTTCCAACTGTTTACGAAACAGTTTTATGGCATATTTTACAAAGTACTTTGTTGGAGGTAATTGAAGTAGGTTTCTAGGCTGATACATGGCTCTGTTGTTTAGACATGCTCAGGTTTGTCTTGTTGCACACAGTAGGGAACATAAATGGATAGAAATCATATATGACATTTTTATAGCACAGAAAATTATATACTTGTATTATTGGCAATGATATTATGGAACAGCCATATCATTCATCTATTGATATATCTAAAGAGAGAGAAAGAGAGCGAGAGAGAGAGAGAAAGAAAGCAGTTGTATTTATTAGTTGTGTTGTGTGGTGCTTCCGTTTGGTCTAATTTGGACGTCATATGATCATGATTGATGTTTTCACATACATTTAATGTATAATCAGTTTCTGATGAACATAGCATGGATGCTAAGTGCTAAGTGCATGCATGGATGGGCACTGGGAGTATCATGAGGTAAAGCATCTCCTTACAGTGCAGGAATTCGAAACAAAGCAGTGCAGCACAGCCAGTTCATCAGATATTTGCAGAGCAGGATAAGAAGACAAAAACACAACATACAAAAGCACTGAATCAAACTAAACCCAAAAAGTAGTGAGGTGCCATGAACCTAGAAGCTTTTAATCCTGCCTGGTGTCGCAGCAGCTTGTAGAGAAAGCACAGCAGAACAATTCACATTTTATTTTATTCTATTCTGTACAGTTGTATACTGTATTTATTCTTATTTTATTTTATTCTAATTTTTGCTTCATAACTTTTGCACTGTCCACTTCCTGCTGTGACAAAACAAATTTCCCACATGTGGGACTAATAAAGGTTATCTTATCTTATCTTTCTTTTTTTTTTTCTTTCAGCAAAAAGCTGCATGTGTACTCAACTCTTACCATCGTTGTGTAAGCTCCTATTCAGCAGGGTGTCTGGCAACTCAACACTGTGCCTGTCAATCAGGACACCCACCCACTACACTGGGAGGGGAGATTGCCTGAGGGGAGATTGCCCTCTGTTGCCCGCTTTCAGGACTGCAAAAGGATGGATGGATGGATGGATGGATGGATGGATGGATAAAAAGGTGAAGGAGATCTTCTGGGACTGAGGTGAGGCTCTCAAGTTAAACAGAGTGAATGGGACTGACAAACCAACATCCAACATTGCCATGCAATATTAAATCACACTATAAAAAGCAGACTTTTTAAAAAAATGCAGTGTACTGCTACAAAAACTCTCATTAGGTCCAAGGCCAGTATCTGCAGCACTATCTTCTATGGCATCACTAACAGTCCTCAAGCTTCAGTGCCTTCATAAACTTCCAGTCCACCTCTCCATGCTGTAGAAGATCCTACTACCATCTTCATCTATAGATCTTCGAAAACTTTTCCTTGACTTGCTTTTCTTTACCTCTTCCCACCAGACGCCTGTAGTAACTTCTGGAGATATACTTAAAAAGACTGAAGGATGAGCATGTTCATGTTAGAACCAACCAATAAATACACCCATCCTTCCTATCTCACTTTTTTTTTCATTTCTTTTCCACAACTATCCAGTAAGGGAATACTTCTGAAATGGATTGCACTTACAAAAGTCTACCTTCACCTTAAGTCTCTCTGTGGTAGAAGTCGCCAGGTACTGCTTTAATTTAAAGGAGTGTAGCATTTATCAGTTCCTTCAGGGGTTTCAGTGTAAAAAGCAGTTTAAAGACTGGTTTGATAACACAAGTGTTCAGCATAAGTTCAATGACTCAGGCTGTTAGTCACTCCAATTTACAGTTTTGATTACTCCTCATGATGCAGACCAGGACGCCTCATATTTTAAAATGTCTTTCTTATCCACGGACCATTTTGGTCTCATACTTGTGAAGCTCATTGCCTGAAATTATAGGGGCTTTTTTCACTTAGAATTGTGCAAAGATTTGGGTTTAATGGGTTATCTGACAAAGCTTGTTACAATTTTTACTTCATATTCATCCATTCTCACAATAACACATTTGCACAGCTCTGCAGAGACATTTTATTTTCCTTTTTTTCCCTTTTTTGACCAGGTTATGTTTAATGGTTTCACCAGCGTGCAGAGTTTCTTACTGTTGAGTCTTTACCTTACCTACAGTGGGTGTGGTGAACTTGTTCTAAAAATCACATCTGCAGTTGAAAAGAAAAAGAAACTTAAATTTGTCCCACTAAAGGTTTAAAGTGAAATCTGTCCATTAAATAAGTGACCATGATCAGTTAATTAAACCTTGAGTCTGTCCTCACTAACAGTTTTTTATCTTGTAAAGAGTATTAGAGACTTTCCGTTGAAAAGTGCTGAAATAAACTGAGTTATTATTATTTATCTAAAGAAAGAAGTCCTTAGGGTTAATGTGCTGACCATCAAGCCTGCTTCATATCTAATGATTTGTTGTATGGCACCTACCAGTGCCCATAAAACCATCGATAATCATTATAATAGGAACAATAATAATAATAATAAAGTTAGACTATTAATTGCCAATAAGGAAGGCCTGTGTTTTTTCATATCTAGCAACCAGCAACTCATCGGTTGCTAATTCCCGTACAGCTGCTGAAGCAGCTGTGATGTGTATTTCTTTATATTTCTGTGTCAGACCCCTCTGGGAGAAGGATCTAACATCATGTACTGTATGTGCTCATCTCACCACAACCACAGTGCTCCGACAGCTTTTTTTAACATCTCAACATTAAAAACAAACAGAGTGACAACAACTTCTTCATGTCGCTTTTTTTCCCTCTTTTTTTTCCTTCTCCTTCCTTGTTTCATTGATGTCGGCTTTTCAAGAGAACAGGAGTAGCACTCAAGAGAGTGTTGTTGCTATTTTCTCTCCCCTCCCTTTCCTCTGTATCAACACAAAGAATGCTTTCAATTTTTAATGCATCAAGCTCAGAGAGAAGTCGCCCCAAACAAGAGGGAGACGAGAAGTAATGATGAGCAGCTTTAAACAGATGAGAGGTTTTACATTGCTCAAAATATCCTCTCTGCTTTCAGCTACAAAGAAAAAGTGTGATGCAGTGAGTTATAGGCAAACATGCATTTTATATTATTTTATTATTATTTTATATGTTATTTGCATTTCTTTAATGATCAGCAGTTATAGGATTCAATCCTACAAATATATGTCATTCTGTGGGTTCATGTTGGTAAATTAGTGACAATGGTCTAAAATGAGTTTCCTTATTTCAGAGGAGTTGATCTTAATCTATAATGACTTTGTTCTCTCAGTAACTCTGTGCAGCCTTTCTTCAGTTGTTAAGAAAACAAAAAAACATCCTGTTTCTGACATTTATCATATATATTCTAAAACAAATTTGCATGCAATGCAGAGGTATTTATTAGAAATGAAAACCAGAAATGAAAACAAATTCTGCAGTGATGTCATTTTATTCCCATGAGCACTTGCCAGCTTAGAGGAATGACATCATCATAATAATGAGCATCATCTGTTAAAGTAAGCTATTTAAAAAGATTCACAGTATTCATCTGTCTGCTCTTTCCTCTTCAGGGTTACCTGAGAGAAGAAACCAGCACAGGTTTCATGTTATTTCTATCTTAACACACACACACACGCGCGCGCGCACACATGCACGCACGCACACACACGCACGCACGCACACACACAAAAACATTATCACCAAAGATTAATTATTTATATAGCGCCAAATCACAACAACAGTTGCCTCAAGTCAATTTATATATTTGTAAGGTAAAGAGAAACCAGAGAACAACCGTATGGTGACAGAGGGAAGGAAAACCTCCCTTTTAACATGAAAAAACCTCCAGCAGAACCAGGCTCATGAAGCGGCAGCCATTGGCCGCAAGTGTTTGGGGTGAAGGGAGGAAGACAGGACAAAGACACGACCCTGATATGTCCTGTGATAGTTACACCCAATATACAGGCAGCCTACAGGGTGGACCTATTGGAGCAGCTGGAAAAGTTCCACCCCCCCACCGCTAATCTGCTTAAGCTGAGTTTTGGTTATCCTGCCTCTCCTGTGTTCTCCGTATTCTGCTAAGTCCCCGCCACCCTGTCAGACGTTCCCTTGTTTAGTTACTTCCTGTTTTATTTTGATAGTCACTTGTCTCGTGTGCATTGCATTTAGTTATGTTTCCTTTGAATAGCTTTTCGTGATTAGATCCAGCTGTGTTTCCTGGTGTTTCCCATCTCCCTAATGACCTCGTGTGTGTTTATAACCTTTGTCTCCCCTCAGTGCTCTGTCACATTGTGCTGTTTGTTAACCTTATACTTGCCTGTGTATTTTCCCCCTGTTTGGATTTTTTGAATGTTGGTCTTTGTAGAAAACCTATGTGTACACTTTTGTTTTCTTGAAATTCTTCGGCAGGTGGAAAAACACCAGAGGCCATTGGAGCTTTGTGGAAAAAAAAAATTAAGTTTTCCTAACCTGTTCAATCCATTAAATACTACTGTCAAAAATGGTTTCAAATGCATAGAATGTTTTAAAAAAACTGTGTATTTCAGGTGGCAAAACATGCATGCATCCTCAGGACCACGAACGACTGTGAGGAGTTAAGAAAGCTTTAGGATGGTCCTGCACTCTGCCACATATGAGACACTACAACTATGATGTTGCCACTTAAAACTACAGTTAAGTAAAATATTTTGTGATCCAGTACTATGTCCTGCCTTGGAAATTTGTCCAACTCTAAACGGCTGCAGCTTCAATGAGCTCAGGCACCCATCCATCAGATAAAAAGGAGGAAACCTGCTGGCTTTTGTCCCACAACAAAGACTTGCTGATACCCGTCTTTCAGTGTAAAAGCCTCCTTTTCCCCCACATGTTCTTTCTTTCTGTGAATCTTCTGAAATCTGCTTGTCCCTGCTCGCTTTGTGAGCATGTCACAGTTTGTGGCAGGTACCAGCCCCCAACTGCCACAAACTGTCAGCGGACAAGACGAGGACAAAAGGCTGCAGTGCAGCCAGACGAGGAGATGTAGTGGAGTAGAAGTGTTGACCCTGCAGTAAAAGAGCTTCGGTTCACCTCGTCTCCTATGGTGGCGAGTAACAGGTCTCAGACTTGACCTCTGCTGAAGAAAATTACAAAATATAGCTGACACAAGCTGCCGAACAGCGCGGAATGAAGACACAGTAAAAACACTGACTGTCACAGTGGATTTAGACCCTCAATTATGTGTTAACAGAAGGAACCACCTGCTTTAAAAAATCCACTCTCAAGAAAGTTAGTTTAAACAAAACAATGATGTCAATAATATATGCAGAAACAAACAAAACAACAAGCTGTCATATGAAATATCATCTTTAAACTTGTTTCCAATATGGAAACACTCATTTTTCAAGCACTAATATAATACGCCTTGTTTCTCTTCTCACTGACATGACCTTGTTTTTCTTTGTATTTTAATTAAAGTAATTATATGTGGAGACATGTTGTTTTACAGTGGATGAATACAGTGTTGTCAGGGTCACTGACGAGACAAACTTGCAGGTATGTGACAGCCTGTGCTGTATGTAACTGTTTATGTAAGGCTGCCACAGCATATGTGGCGTATTCATGAAAAATTTAAAGTTCACCGCATCCACAGAAATTAAGACTTGTCACTGGGAATGATTTTGATTAGCAAGTAAACTTTGTGAAAGGTAGAGGAATGTATTTCCTTCTTAATAAGACTATAAGTGGTGTAACTATTATAAAAGCATTATTATTGTGACAGGAAACAATCGGCTAAGTAAAGAGAAATAACTGTGTCATTACTTTAAGGCATGGAGAAAAAAAATAAAGAACTGACTATACTCACAGAAACATTCAGTGTGACGAAATTGACTCTCAGGAGAAAAGGAAGACAGTTATTTCCTCTGCTAACAGGAAGAAGCTTATTAAAGTTACAACCTCAGAAATCAACAATTAACAGCACCTCAGATTAATGTCCACATCGCTGCTTCCCAGAGTTCAAGCACCAGACGTATCTGAGCATCAACTGTCAGGAGGAGACTGTGTGAATCAGGCCAGAACTGATGCAAAAATACTGAGGGAAACAAAGATGAAGAAGAAGAGAACTGCTGGCACCAAGATACACAATGAAAGGATGTTACATCAACGGAAATCTCGACTTTTGACTGCCAAGTTCAATATCTGAGATTTGTATGTGTATGTGTGAAGCTGGTGAAACTGTTGGATATCTAACAGTTCAGGGTGGTTTGAGCAGGAAGCATAGTGCATCAGATCTGGCCTCCACTATCACTGACCTAATTCCACCTGACATGGTTTGAGATGAGTCAGTGAGAAAAGTGAATCTCAAACTACCAATAAGAGCAGTATATGTAATATATGCATGTGGGCACCTCTCAAATCTGGCTGAGAGAACAAAAAGCAAAGCTGTTATCAAAACAGAATAAAAGATCTTCATATGCTTTTATCTCACGTTATCCCAGCATCCTCCTCTGTCACACCAACGCTCTGCGTGTCGTCCTCCTCTACATCCATGAATCTTCTCTGAGGTCTTCCTCTTGTCCTCCTGCCTGGCAGCTCCATCTTCATCACCTTTTGTCCATTATATCCACTCTCTCTCCTCTGCACATATCCAAACCGTCTCAGGCTTGCCTCTCTAACTTTGAGCTGTCTCTCACATGTCTAAGGCTGTCCATCCTGCTCACTTCCAATGAAGAACTTAACATTCACATCTCTGCCACCTCCAGCCCAACATCCTGTGTTTTTGTTAGTGCCAACATCTCCAAAGCATACATCATAGCAGGTCTCACTACCATTCTTCATTATGTTCATATGTATATGTAGTACTATCTATACAGTCAGCAACTAGTGTCTTGTGCTTTGTTTTTACTCAGTAACTTCTCATTTTCTGTACATCTACAGAGATGTGACAAGTTATTGTAAATGATGTAAAACTAAAGATGACACAAGAATTCATCTGACTGACTTGAGAGCATGCAGCAGTTACTTTACATAACATTCCAGCTTTTATCAGTTTTGCTTGTTATGTGCTAAGATTTTGTTTGTTATGTACTTTGTACAGCAAAATTATGTGAATTCAGTACTGACAATCACATCGAGGCTCTGTGATTCCTTCAAAAGACATTATTTTCATTCAAATCTAACACTTATTAGAAAGAACAAACACTAACAGGAGTTACTTTTTAGCAGATCTTCTCTGCTGCATTAATTTAAATTTGGTCTTTGTGATTGCTTGCACATTCATCTTGCAGAAGCACTTTGATGTAGATTCAGCAGATTATTTTTTGTCTCTGCAAAAAAAAAAAGAAAAAAAAAAGATAACTGCTGTCAGTTCTGAGCTTAAAAAAAACATTGTTTCCTTACATGTAGGGGTGCAACAATACTCGTATCGGTATTGAACCGTTCGATACAGTGCTTTCGGTTCGGTACGCATATGTATCGAACAATACAAAATTTTTTATTTACTTTATCAACTTTTCTTCTGACGATGCTGTCTGTGTTGAGCGCTCAGTGGATCTGCGTTCGACTACTCCGCCTAGGCTGCACTGTCGAGTGCAGATCCACTGAGCGCAGCGCAAGCTAGCAAGACAGAAGCTAAGCTCGTTGCAACATGGCAACTGCCTCAACGCTACCCGAAATTGAACCTCCCCCACCCTCATTCAGATCTGGCGTTTGGAACTATCTTGGTTTTCATGTGAAGTATGACCCTGATGGTAAGCGCGTCATGGACAAAAGTAAAACAGTAAGTGGGATGTGCCACGCAATGCTCAATTGGTGGGAACTAGTGCGTTAGCGCAGTTAGCTTGTTAACGTGTTGACCGCGTTATGGCGTTAATGTCATTTTAACGAGATTAACGCTGACAGCACTAGTGGGAACACAACGAATATGACTGCACATTTACGCCGACATCATCCTAGTGCAAAGACAAGTGGAAGCAGACAAAAACAACAAGCACGCATGCTACAAACTTTACCCGAGTCATTTAGACAGCCGTTAGCACATGATTCTCCTTATGGGGACCTGATATGTTTAATATGCTGCTGAGAATATACCCCAGAAGAAGCGTATAGTATAGCTTTTATTTTGGAAAGAGCCATTTCTCTGTAATAAACTCTCTTTTCCAAAGATGAGTGATTTTTCGATCAGATAGATTTTTTTTTCTTGTTTCAGCAACATTAAATTTAAAAACTGTACTTTTGAGTTAAAATATATATTTATAATTTTAATAAATGACAAATTAAAAAGGCATGAACATTTTTTTGTATCGAAAAAATATCGAACCGTGACACCAAAGTATCGAACCGAACCGAACCGTGAATTTTGTGTATCGTTGCACCCCTACTTACATGTGCATTTTGTTACATAAGTTAGTGTATTTTGCAAAAGTTACTTCCAAGGAGCCAGACTTTTTTAAAGGTTTTCTTTGCACACTGGCTGCTTTCACATTCGTTTTCAGTCCAGTCTTTGTACCTGACCATTTTCAGATGAATTTAATGCTGACGTAGAGGTATGACAAAAATTGTCTCAGAGGAGGGGTGGCCGTCAAGAAATCATTCTTAAGGAAGGGAAACAGGGAGAAAAGGTGGAGGTATGGAAAAAATCAGTAGCAACAGGTCTGATGAAGCGGTGAATCCAAATGTGAAAGTTCTGATGAAGATGGTTGTCAATATGTATGCAGGAGGTCAGGAGAGGGGTACAACACTGAGTGTCTACAGCCATCTGTAAAACATATTTGAGGTTCTGTCCTGGCTTGGAGTTCTCAGTCAGTGGTGCTGGGGATCTTGTTAACATTGATGGCGGTATTGATGTGGAAAAGTACCATTAGATTTTGATCCACCATGTCTACCTACCATCTGGAAAGCATCTAATTGTCAGCGCCTTCATTTATTTTGCATGACAATGATACCTGTGTAATCAAATCATACCAAAAGTAAATATCTGTCTTATTACCAGAACCAGAACCAAACATGGACATAGTTTAAAATCAGATACTCACCTCACTGCCTCTCAGAGAAAGTTTGAACAGAGACACTCACCACTCTTTTTAAAACCTCACACCATCAGCCAGCAAACATGACAAACTTTATTAAAATGATACTTGCGAATTGCAGCTACAAAGAGTGGTAGCAAATATATGACTGAATAAAAACCACTCAGGTGAACAGTAAAAGAAGTAAATCTAGTTTACAGAGGGATAAAACTGCCAAATGCAACAAGAATGAAAGACATAAAAGGGAAGCGGATAAAGAGCTGTTTGTACTAAAGTCTTTTAGGTGGTAATTTAACAGGCAGGCTGATGTTTTATTTCTCAGGAGAAGAGTATCTTCTCTCCATCAAATTTACAGAGAGCCCAGGGAGGATGGGATTGCTCAGCTCAGCTGAAACCTATTGACTGAGTGTTTGCGTGTTGGAGTGGACTGATGACCACCCGCCTGCGGATTAGACTACAGTGAAACGACACAAGTCTGAAAGAATTTAAAACTATGGTGCATCTCATTTAAACTGGGATTTAGTTTAGCTTAGGCTCCATTCACACAGGCCTAAAAACAAGTTGTGACCACTTGGCAACCATCAGTGTGCATATTCTAAGACTGTGATTGGTTGTTGGCAAATGCGAGGTGAAACTGATCACAGAGATGCATATGGGGGTACACCAAAAACCTCTTTGTAATTGTTTTGTTGCTTCCAGATTGTTGCCGGTACTCTCCATGGAAGACGCTGACTTATCTGCAGACATTTGCAAAGTATTCACAAAAATGACAATGGATCTATGGAGGGAATGGCACAAACTGGTCTGTAGATCTTTAATAAAGTGAAATAGAGTCAAATATAAAATGTAAGTGTGATTAGTCAATATGGAGTGATTGAGGCTGCTCTGAGCTTGATTAATGATGATTATACAGTTGTTAAGAATTTAACAACTCATTATTATTGTAATAATTTTCCATTTGGGCTAACAGTTACATTTTCTCTTGGAGTTAATTAGTCCTACACTCAGTGCTCCAGACCACTCCAGTCACAAACATATTTTCTATGTGATAAGCACTGGGATCAACACACAACTGCTGGTTTTGGTGGGTAAAAGTTAAAAATACAGTAAACACTGTATAACACAATTAGTGGTTAAAGATGAGATGTTTGCTGCAGTAAAACTGCATGAAATTTACAGTTTTTTTAATGTTACTATATTAGCACTTAAGATATAACAATGTAAATTATGTATGGACAGTTACCATGAAGAAGAAACACAGAGTTTATGTCCACACTCCATCAGATAAGGTCCAATAGTTAAGTTTTAGGTCAGGCAATGGTTTTAATCAAATGTAAATGCAAGATTTGCCTTTCAAGTTAGCATTTTGTTCATTAAACTAAACCCTGACACTTTCCACTCCGTAACAATTTGCTGCCAGTGCACAAATATAATACTAAAATAGCCGAGTCACTTCGAGCAGTTATTGTGCTGCAGGAGCTGATATCAGCCTCTCAGTAGACTGCATATAAAAGTTGGGCATGGGAAAGTGCAGTCAGGGTGAAAGCGCCTGAAATCTGTTCCATCTGGCACCATTCAAAAGAAGTTCCATTTCACAGAAGCCTGTGAGAAAACCAGCCTGTATGACCAGTAAACACTCTCCTGATGATTTTATGGTCTCAATCGTCACTGAAAGTCTTACTGAATTCATCATTGTTTTCATTTTGCATGTTATGGTGTCTCGTTGGAGTCAAAAACGATAATAAATGTGGACTTATTTTACAGTATACCTATGCTGTCTGAGTGTGCAGCACTTTCTCACTGGTGGTGCCTTCAAAACATCAGCATGGTGATAGCTAAATGGCTCACCTTGAGATTTCAGAGTAGGATCTTACTTCTTGCAGCATCCATCATAAGCATGCAGTCTAAAATTAACAAATTAACATTTTCTTATTCTGCTGATAGACGGTCACCTGAAGGACTGAGAACTTACACAGGCATGATGATAGAAGTTGTAATCTTGTCTCAGCAAAGTCTTCTGCTTCACAGCAGAGAGTAATCTCTGAGCACCAAACAGCGTCAAAATAATGTCACTGTATGTTGACATCAGCACATCACTGATTATCAGTTAAAATCTCACAGTGCCACAAATCAAATGGTCTAATTTTTAGGATACCAGCAACTGTTCCTGTGGAGAAACCAACAATGAAAAAGTGAGTTACCTTTTCTATAGGTTCACATGCTTGTTAGATCAGTATGTGCAAACTATTCCCACTTTGGGTTTAATGGACAAAAGGCTTTCGAGAGCACACAGATGCGAAATGTGTGACATTTATAACTCTGAGCAGAAAAGTTGGAGCAGTTTCATGATATTATAACTGCTGGCCTAGCGCTGTCCTTAAGGAAGAACAAACAAAAGTCCTTCAAACAACTCCTGAAAAACACATACAGTCTCACAATGACACACACAACAGCTGGCTATACAGTGCAGAAACTGAGTGCTGCTGTGGTGTATAGTTTGCATTGGCTTGCATGATCAAATCCAAGTGTGTCACATTGTGGTTTCACTCCTCCAGCTTTTCTCTGCACACTTTTCCCTCCGGACCCAAATGGGTCACTGAAGAGAGGCTCAAAGCGAAAGCCCAACCGAAATATTTGAAAGTATTTCCTCTAAAAGGAAAGAGTCTGGATGCATTGGGGGATAGTGGGGGGAAAAATAGAAAGATTTACTCTAGCTTTTTGTCATGGTTTCAGTCCTTCATATTTTTGTGAGCCTGGCCCTTTGGGAGTGTTGCCGACGGCGCTGGACAGAGCTGCCCGGACAACAAAAGAGGAGTCTTTACTTTTCATCCGTGCTGGCCTTGCTCTCCCGGGGGTTAAGATGACCATCGATCGGCCAACCTGATAAACACAAAGAGCTGCTGGTGGAAGCGCTCACAAAGCAGTCCAGCTCTGTCTGTCAATTATCCAGAGTCTACTAAAACCCTCTCTGTCTGTGTCTCTGCTCTCCACTACATCTCATGTGCTCTGAATGCACCACGCGCCCATACATTACACCGCTCGTTCTGCAGAAATATGGTCACATGGGGCTTCTGAAGACTATTCAGAGACTGTGTTGTTTATTCTGTCCTTAAAAGATATCTTTAAATTTTGTGCATTAGTGCTGAAAGAGCTTTTTCACAGCTCAGTGGCTGGTTTAGAAGATTTTCCCTCTTGCATTTCTGCCACCCACTCCTCTCTAGGGAATCACTGCTCCCATGTCCTCTAGACCCACTGCAATCCCCCGACCTCCTCCTCCTCCTCCAGCTCTGGATACCTCCTCCGATTTTAAGCAGAGATCACATGTTTGCAAATGGGCCCCATGGCTGGAGAGCTTGGCGGTTGGAGGACTCCCCGGTGGATCCGCCAATTAGCCCCAGCCCCCGGCCTCAGAGAAGTGGAGCGAGGCCGGCAGTGGAGAGAGCTCCACAACGTCCCCAGAGTTTCCTTTTAACGGGTGACCGCCAAAGATGGGTCGAGGAGAGGCGAGGAGACGAGAGGGGGAGCGGGGCGGGGGTGGTGTGGTGTGGGTGGAGTGAGGGCTGCAGAGGGTGTGACGGTGAGGATAATGGATGACCTTTTTGTCTGTTTTGCCGCTAAGGATTTTGAATCAATTGCAGCTTCTGTCGCCCCGTCAGGCACTATAGCTTCAACTTGTGGGAAAGAGACAAGCGGCCGAATGTGGAAATAGTTGAAGAAGGCTCATTAGGGCACCAGTTTCTGAAAATGGCTCCTTTCCTTCATTTTTTCCAGCATGGGTTAATTGAAACGTGTGTGAAGCTCAGTTTTTCTACTGCTCACAGAGAGCCGACTCCACCAAACACTGAAGTTTTTCTATGCATTGATTATTATGTCGATGGCCACAGGAAACCAGACAGTTTGAAATACACACATATATATTTGTGTCAGATACAGAATGGACCCAAAAGACAGATTCAACACCAGAGATGGGCAGTAATGCGTTACTGTAATCCAATTACTTTTTTCAAGTAACGAGTAATGTAAGGGATTACTATTGCAAAAAAGTAATTAGATTACTGTTACTTTCCCGTCAGCACACTGCGTTACTAAACTATTATGATTTTGTTTGTGAGTGTCTCATGACAATGACGTAAGCGTATGCAACGTTCATGGCAGCAACAGACGTGTGTAGATTAACAATGGATAATATAGAGTGCGGGAGAGAGTACAACCATGCAGCGTTTAAAGCATGGAAGTACTGGCATTACTTTGAATTTGATTCCGTAAAAAGTGACAAAAACACTAGCGTCCACTGTACACTCTGCGTGGGAAGAAAACTTCTTCCTACAGCGAAAAATTAAACTTAATTTGAGCAAGCACCTAGCACGCTGCCACGGGAATGTGAAATTCACAGAGAAACCCCCGGATCCACATGACCGCTGCGGCACCGGGCAAACCTCCACCCGCCCCACTTGCTGTGTTTTACTTGCATCTATTTGAAAGAGTGAGTGTAAACAAAAAAATATTTTATTTTATATGCTGGAATATATAGAAAATAGTTTTAAATGTTAAACTTTTTCTTCAAGTCAAAGACAGTTGCATATAATTTAATTTTAGCTTAATGCAATGTGCAGAAAATTAAAAGATTAAAACTAATAAAACAATTTTTCAGAAGAGGCTTTCCATTTGATTCAATTGGGCTGAAAGGTCTATTGCTTTATTACGTATTCAGGTTTTGTATCATGTTTTTAAAAAGTAACTAAGAAACTAAGTAAGCAATTACTTTCGAAAATAAGTAAGCAGTAATGGGATTACTTTTTTGGAGAAATAATCAGTAATTAGTAACTATTTCCTTTTTCAAGTAACTTGACCAACACTGTTCAACACAGACACTTGAGATACGCAAAACAACTTTATTTACAGTGACTATATGCAATGGTGTGTGAAACACTATGATAGTGAGCAGGGGCAGGAACTATATACAGGGGTGAGAGCAAAAATACTAAAGCTATGCGCAGTAACAAAACCTAGTGAGCGTGAGCTATGACATGAGCAAAATACTATGACTATGAATACAGAAATGATGCTATATACATGAGCATGAGCTAAATACTGTGACCATGGTAACACTGACAACTAATAGATAGAGATAAACACTGTGAGGTAACTGTTTTGGGACAGAATATAGAATTTGGCGAAGAAATGAAGGGGAGAGAGCCGGTGATCAGAGACATTGTCTGTGGGTGGAGGTACACATTGTCTGCGTACCTCCACCCTCCACGAGAGGAGGAGGTGAGGTCGTGAAGGTCCAGGTGAGTATGAGAATGATCCAATCCAAAAGTTTTCTGTGGTGAGGCACGCAGGTGAGAGAGAGAGAATGTAGTCTGTACCCGAGGTGCGGCTGTGATGGCGGCAGATGAGACAGATGAGATAGCTGTAGGCAGTTGGAGAGAATGTTCTGTGGATTCAACCAGAGACAGTGAAATCAAGGCAAGTACAAACACAGAGGAAGCAAGAAACATGAGTTGGCCAAAACTAATGCTGGTTAGTTGTCAAAGCTGGTCTTAAATCCCGCAGTGTTAATCAGTTCCTCCTGTGGCTCCCAAGAGATATGAGGACGACTTGCCCAGAGGAGGAGACATGAAGCACAGTCAAAAAATACTGCCACTCACCCAAACCATGACACTTTGATACTGTTTCCATGTGCGCTTGCATGTTTCAAACACTTGCTGGAGTTGTTTCCCATTTTCCGAACAAAACAAAGAAATGAGAACTGGCTCAAGATTTTTGGCCATGCGCTTTTTAAATAGAACACAAAACGGCATTACTTCCATCGCTTTAGTTTGAGTTTTTTCATGTTTATTCAGATGTGATTCTCGATAAGATAACAGACATAAAAGATGGCTGCATAGTGGTACTTCACCCACTGAGCAGTGAAGTGTTGTGAAGCCTTGGGCAGCTTTTTAAAACTAGACATCAAAAACACAGCTTGGGTCGACCAAGGGAAAACACACACTCATTAGATAACTCGTCAACCACAATTGCCAATGAACATTTAAATCAAAGAGCATTTTGACTCCAATGCTCGCAAAATTACCTTCATGTTGTATTCAAAGATACTTTAAAAGAGAATCTTAGACCATAAGCGATTCAGGAAAAGGAGCTCAGGACTGCAGGTTGATTGGCTTCTCTCTTCCCTTTCTCCAGATCTCCGGAGTGGTCAAGCCTGATTTTACAGGAACACCTTTTTCATACTTTCACTGTTACACATGGAAGCTGTCCAAAACAAACAGGCCTATTACTGGGCCACTGAGGGACAGTTGGAGGTTAAGGATGGATGGTTAAGTGGTACTCTCTGAGTTTCCACATGCTTTAAGGCTTCAGACTGAACCAATGATCTTCTTGAGCTTTGAGCATCCTTGACCTTATAAAATGTCTGATTATGTACAATAAACATGTTTATGCTCTATCGCACCGAGTGGACTTTTCTCCAGTCAGAATGTATAAAATAAAACAGGAGAGAGATTTTCTGATAAAAAAGGAAATATTATCTTCAGCTCCATATTCAAAACCGTGCAGCCTGCCAGGACCGTGCTGAGCTTCCCGTGTGGATGCCACAGTTTACACTAGACACACACGGAAGTCAAGGAGGACACTATTTACCCACACCTTCCCGCTTGTTAGGTCAACAGTTTCCTTTGAGCTTTTTCAGGAAAAGCAGAGCGGGACCAAATTAACAAGAGCACACAGAGTCACGAATCCAGCGCACAGATAGCAGACTGAGTTCAGACAAATTTTAGACAGCAAAGCACAGAGGTAAAGTTTGCCTAAAACTCCTTATGAGGAGGACAATGCAGCAGCAGAATTAAAGAAAAAAAAAAGTTGGAAAGCTGAGATTAGCCGAGGCTGCAGAAAGACAGAGAGGCAAAGCGAACAGCTGGCTGGGACAGATACTGCTGTTTCAGACCTCTCCCCACCCCCGGTGCGTAAACAAACTGGCAGTCTGTTTGATTTATGGAGTGCGTCGCTGACCGGATGGCCATTATTGCGACTGAAAGAAGCAGGAGTGAGAGTGGTCGTCATCAGTGAAACGTGTCCACGCTGCAGCCTTTCACAGGTCTAGCAGACTTTGTCTTGCGCTCTTTGTCAGCTTGGCATCTCCAAACAGTTTTCTGATTCAGCGGCTGACAGTCGAGCTGCGCGCGGCCACTCGGACGCGCTGTAAATCATCAACGGTGAACACAGAGAAGCCGTTTGGCTCCGGGAGATGTGTCTTTGTGTCTCCTCGGTGTAGACTTTGGCGAGTGATTAATCATTACACTCTTCAGTGTTAGTAGGTAATTTATGGCTTCAATTCATAGCCTTTATCATTATACGGGAGTGTTTGGTTGAGGGGAAATGCAGCTTGAGAGCTCAGACTGGGGAAAACAACGCATGTTCATTGTAACGCCCGAGCTTAACTGTCACACTTTACTTTTACTAATCCAACATCAATGTGTTTCACATTCACATAAGTCCCCTGGGTGTTAATGAAGGTCATTCCGCTCCATATAAGCCCCAAGGGTCACTAATGGCTTCTAAGTGAGCTACAAGTGGGGCCTTGCAGCAAACACAGCTATATTTTACTGAAAATGGCAGACAAAGAGGAAAAGGGCAAAATCACCTTTTTAGGGGCATTTTTAGTATTCATATAACAAGATCACCGAGGAAACGGATACAGAAAGTAGCAGATAAAGAACCAAAGCACACCGACACCTATCACCCTAATCGTATTATAGTCATAATGGAAATGAATGAGAAAGTTTGCATGTAAGAAAACCAAATTAAAAAAGGAAGCAATATTTTCAGGACTGTTAGCGTCCACATATTGCTGCGTCCCATTTCGAGTTTCACATTGTTTCTAATCTCATTAACTGGTAGACATCCACCGTGCTGACAGCCATCGCAGTGATAAAATACAATGGCGCCAGCAAAACCTCAGATCCACGCTGGGTCCAGAGTGACTCACACAGGTCCATAAAGAAGCTCACTGAATTCACATTGCTGATTAAACAGGTCAGCAGTGGGAATAAATCCTTTGGCATATTAAAGGACAATTTGGTTTCTGTTGTGGAAGCTGTAAAATGCCCCAAAGTCCAATCTGGCCAAAGCATATGTGAGCTGTAAAAAGTGGCTACGGCTGACATGTTTATTTGTTCATACGCCGACTGAAGTGCTCCAAAAGCCAGCAGAGTCAGGAGTCTCTGCTAACAGGCCACAGGAGGGGGGAGAAGAACCCGGTGTTCAGATGATTGATGCATCGGCATATCTCATCATGTCTGGGTACAAGAGATGATAGAGCTGCCGGTGAGATGAGAGGCTTTTAGCCACTGGATGGGTCAAACAGCCCTATCGTCATGGTAAAAGGCCAGCATAAATCTCTGAGCCGCCGCTGCTGCCCTGCCAGCTGATCAATACTGATCTAAAAGTGATGAATGTGAGCTCGATGGACTTCTGCTTCTCAGATGGGTGTTTTTGGTAACAACGGGGAGGACTGGGCGATAAAAAAGAAGCTCTGAAATGGTAGGTGTCACTGACCAGTGATGTCCATGTATTCATATCATTATAAATTAGAATAAACTTAAACTCTGGAGATGTTGTGTTTAATAATGTTCTGTGTTTGATTATTTTGTTCTGATGCTGTTGTCACTCGGTGTGTGAGGCACAGACAGTTTTCTGGAGAAAACATGACAGTAAAAAGGCAGAAACACCAGAAAGTTCAGTCTCACATTAATTAGACTGTTTTAGAAGTGCATACGCTCTGTGGCCCCGTTTTCACTAAATGTTCACTAAAGGAAAACTTATGCAATTAATGATTTTTTCAGCATTAGACTCACCGGCCTTGGTTTGTTTTCTGTGAAGAACATATAAAAGAATACATTTCCCCCCCACTAACCAACACACACACACACACACACACACACTGAAATTACCTTTATATGTTTTTATTAAAGCGTGGAAACTATGTGCTGTCCTCCTGTCACCTGCTCTTTGTCTGTGTGTGTGTGTACCCTTTAGTCTTGTGGGTATTGTCATATACTCCTTCTCAGCTTCAAATTATGGAGAATTACAGATGTGAAAAAATGGTGAAACTGAAGGGTCTTGGTGTAACAAGAGCAAACGTGAATTGTGATTCACATGCAGGAAATCAAGTCTTCCATTGAACTTTTCAGCCCTGAAGAAAACCCAGAAAATCATCCTGAATTTCTGTATCTAAATTCCATCTTGTCACATCTGCAAAGTATTTTTATGTATTAAATTACAATGACTGTGTTATTTGTAAGGACCTGATAACACGGTGCACCCATCAGACCTGTGGATACTGGCTGACTAATAAAACATTTTAAAAAAGCACAAGGAAGTAAAATGCAGATTCATTTAGTCTGGTAAATTTCACCAGCAGGATCATCATCCAGGAAACGAGGTTTCATCTCGTAAGTGGGACCATTATGCTTCATCTTATTTTTTGGATCCTGAGTTTTCATTTTCACCTCCTGTTTGGTGTTTCAATTTCAGTTTTTCAGGATTATCCAACCATAGTAATCCAAACTGGGAAAATCATATAGATTTAAAAACTAATTTAGGAGTCTAATACAGCCATGTGGCCTGAAGAATCTAAGACGAGACGTACCAAACCGGCCTCATGTGTTAAATCTTCACAAAAAAGGCATGGATGTGGTTCATGGACACGAATTGTGGCATTTTTCTCACGATAGTCTCACTATAGCACAAACTTTCAACAGAAAATCGTGTTCGTGTCTCCAGCATGGTGTTTTGTCCACACAAAGCTGAGATGAGTCACCATGGTAACCAAGAAAACAGTGCTTTAAAAGAATTAGCAAGTGTTGTATTTTAGCCCAAAGCTATCATGTTTAAGCTTAACCAAAAGTTTTTACTGCTTAACCTTAACCAAGCAATCGATTTTCAATTAATGAAATATTTAAAGAATACCATTAGGGGAATGTCATGGGCTGTGTGAGCAGGAAATGATTCGCTCCATCACCAAAACCCCAAAAACCACCAAACGTGTAATTTTATTTCTTTTAAAAGTGCAACATTTGTGAAAGTAGCCACAGATGAGTACATACGATAATAATGTTGGGAATTTAAAAACATGACTTAATAGATTAGAGTTTGTGACTGTTTCAGGAGCTGCTGTGAGACTGTACTGGACACACAGAACAGGAAGTGCATAACATGAAATTGACCAGGACTTGGGAAAGTGCACAGAAGAGAAGATGGAAAAGAGCTCAGTGAAATGAAAAAAGCATCCAAAGTTCAAAAACTTAATAAGACCCTAGGCCATGACATTTTATAAGGTTTAGCAGTATGCTCACAGTTTTGACAAAGATAGATCCTTTTTACAATTTTGGAAGCTACACTTCTACATTTCCTCACATGCCATCTGTTATATGATTGCTTACTTAATGAGGCGCGAAGGTAGGAAAGCAAGAACATGCAACATGTCGATGCTCATGTGACAGATATAATCTGGCAGAAAATATGTTCCTTTTGAAATGTAATTAAGAATGATGTTTAGTCAGACTACATAAGCCATGACCATAATAGAGGAATCTCATAACAGGTTCAAATGTGCAAATTGAAGTGCAGGTGTGATTCCTGGGTTCCCTGTTTCAACGTCTGTTGTCAAAATCTATTCTCTCACAGAATATTACGTTGTTCCAAAACCCATAAGTATTTTACAAGCTGAGAACCGCTGACTGTGAAGACTGCAGTTTATTATTTGGATAATTTTCATTGTTACTTTTAAAACCTCTCGGTGAAGTAGCACTGCAGCTTCCCTTCAAACGCCCAAATCAATCACATCGCTCTGAAAAAAGAACATTTTCTATCCACAGTGCGGTCGTACTTCAGCTGGGTCCTTTTGCCAAACCAAGAGTGTTACAGTGGTTTCCTCTAACTGCAGACTTTAACAGGAGTGACTCTTAAAGCCTGACTGTTTGAAGTTTTCCTTTGAGCCAGAGTGAAGGTCTTGCCAGCCACATCACAGTAATGACAATTTTGAATGTCAAGCAAGTATTTGTTTGCTTTTTGGCACGAGAATGGGGCGAGGTACGTGTAGGGAGGGAAATATTTGTTTTTCCTCTTTTTTCATTCGAGGGGCCAATCTGATTCAAAAAGTAACTAAAATTGTTCAAATTTGACAATTTGTCTGCTCTCCTCTCGTCTTTTGGTAAAATAGACGTTTTACTAATTAAACTAATTTTACCATCACATTAAATTTTTATTATTTTAGTTTATCTTTGCACACAATGGTCATTTTACTGTAATGTAATTGTAATATAATTGTAAATGTACGTGTATGACCTTTTTTGCACACTGTAAAAACTATTGTTCCACCTGTGCATTGATTTGGGACATTTGAACAAGTTTTGTATTCAGTTAACGTGTTATGAGGGAGGAAGATGATGGTGGAATAAATGTGAAAATAGACACGATATCAAAATACAGCATACCAGGATATAATCGAGAGGCAGAGGAAGCAAGCACAGCTCTGTGTAACAGAGACCCTCAGAGTCACACTGATGAATGCAGGTGTCGTGCTAAATGTCAGTATGAGTTTGAGGGTGTAGTATCTGCTCCCGCCACTTAAGGTCCTCAGTAGTAGGAGTGCCAAGGATCGTACCTTTGTGTAGCTGTCACGGGGTGGAAATGGACAAGTTACTTTGGATTTTATTGTGCATGTTTTGCTGTGTTTTACTTCCTTTTAATATTTTAATATTGTACAGTGTTTTATTTTTATGAGTTTTATTGCATGTTTTTATTTTATTTATTGGTGACTTGTCCGGAAAGACTCCGCCCCTCCCCAATTATGAACCTACTACACCTGCGAGGTCCCGGAGGCCAATAAGAGGGCCTACCAGACTACTGACAGGAGGCAGAGACAGACAGCAGAGATGGCGCAATGACTGGTGTCAGGCGGCGGCGCCTGCAAGCCCACAAGACACAGGGGAGAGCTTGGCGTGAGGGGCCGGAAGATACAGTGCCAGGAACGTGGGGCGAGCGGTCCGACTGCTGCAGCGACAGAAGAAGATACAGCGTCAACGACCAGGGACGCGGAGCGAGCGGTCCGACTGCTGCAGCAACGGAAGCCCAGATTACGCGTCTGCGAAGAATTAGAGGCGGCGGGGCGGGCCGGTGCCATTTGCCGGTTACAAGGAAGCGGCGGGCAGAGTTGAGAGCTCTGCCCACCAGGGGTAAGTCTTTTTGACTTGTCCCCTTTAATGAATGATAGCTCCCTAAAAGAGTAGTGACTGCCGCTGCCTTTCCTTCTTTAGCGCACCGGGACGCAGAACGCGGAGAGGAAGGCGAGGACGCCGCCGGGTTCCCTTCCTGTATCGCTTCAATGGACTTTTAATTAGTGACTTTTATACCGTGGCGGACGCCACTGGACTTTTAATTTTGTGTTTTATTGATTTTTATGGTGTGTTCTTCCCTGGCCAGGGTTGTTTTAATTCATTCTACGTTTTTAATTGTTTAAATATAATAAATTATATTTTAGCCTTAGTTTTTAAATTTGTGTGCATTCCCTTGGCTGCTCCACTGCTCTGTCCGTTTTGAGGAAGGTTTCCCTCCTTTAATAACACTGTGCAAAAAATCACCTTCCCCCCGTCACATAGCCAGTCGACTGAACAGGCCATCGATGTTGTTTTCCTTTGGTGCTTCCCCACCTGCTGGTTTCTTGATGGTTTTGGTTGCCGGGGAAAGTCTTCTGCTGCAGCCTTGCTCTGCTGTCACTTCAGACATGAATGAAGACAGAAAACTAAACAGCAGTGATGTTAGTAGGGTTACTGAAGTTGGGCTAGCTGGTATATAATGATGTGCTACATGGTGGCTAGCTACACAGCTATGTCAGCATAACATAAACACAGTGAAGCTGGAGAATGAATGCTAACTTTTTTCCACTCGATAAAAGTTATCGTGAGGGTTCCCGATGGTTGGGAACAAATGCAGTCACATGGCAGGATGCTGTAAACAGACCAAACTTCAGTCAGGAGAACTGAGATAATCCATCCACAATATAAGGTTAGTCATTAATATACTGCTCGTCATAAGGTTTTAAAAACTGAGCTTTAAAATGAATAATGGTAATAAAACCGAGAGAGGCTGACAGTGATCACTGACTGTTTTTAGGGGCCTGTTCAGATTAAACAGAACAAGATACAAAGCATTAAAACATGTTAAAAATACAACAGCCTTAATAAGCGCAGAGTAGTTTGGACCCGGAAGCAGGGTTCACATGTCATCACTTAAAGAGCAGATAGTTCTTGGAAGGAGTGAATGCTCTAAGATCAAAATGCTCTTCTCACTTCACAGCTGGACTATCATACCTAGCATGAAGCTTAACGATGGCAAACACGGGGGCAGTAACCAGAACATTAATCTTTGAGTCTTGTATGAGAATGCACCTGGTCGCACCTGGTCAGAGTTTGGAGAAGATCATGGCTTTGGTTGTCATCCTAAGCAACAGACAACCTATGGGATTCTTCTCTGGGCAGGGCAGTGGGATATTCAAATTCCCAGATATCATGAGCCTTTATTAATTTAGGAAACCTTGGACCTTTCCTGTCGTATCACTTTGACAAATGCATAAAAGAGAGTTTGCAAAAAAATGAAACATTTTCTCTAACATTTTCTATTCTTATGTTTATTTTCTCAATGGAGTCTGGGTTAGACAGGTCAAACGCCTGAAAATTTTTATTTCAAAGTTCTGTGGCGTAGAAGTTTAAAATGGTTGTCTCTCCCTCCTCAGGCCTTTTCCTGCCGTTTGACGCCTGTTGTTTGTTTGTGCTCTGAGGTGATGCTGGAGCTCGCTCTGTTATCTGCAGTGACTCACCTCCAGCTCTGACAGCGAAGCTCCTCTCCACAGTTCGCTGTGTTAGGGCAAACGCAGACTCCTCTGCCACTCAAGTGTTTGTGTGGAGAGTTGGCCGGCTGCTTGTCGGAACTCTCAGCATCCTTGGTGAAGCGGAGGTGGGCGGACTGTGTCGCTGCGTGCAGTTTCAGCTAAGCGTTTCATCTTTTCATCCAGCTTGTGTGTGTGTTGTTTTTTTTTTTTTTTTTTTTTTTTTTTTTTTTTTTTTTTTTCTCCTTCTCAGTTCCTTGGATAGTTCTGGCATCGAGAGTGAAACAGCACTGGCAGATAAAGAAAGAGTGAGAGTGTGACACAGAGTGAAAGGGTTTGTGTGAGCGAGCCCCTAATGAGTACAACTTCTGTTTCACAGAAAACAGCCTTGTTTTCTGCAGAGATCCAAGATTTGCATGTAAATATGTTGGCGAGTGGAGAGAGCATTAAATATGACACATACTGTAGAAAGATCACACACACACGCATTTTTTCCTTTCACATAACCACTGTCCTTCCTGATATTAGATATTAAGCTCATGACACGTTGTCTAAAATACATTGTTGTATTGATGCGTTGTGCCCTAAAAACAGAAACCTGTATTCACTGGGTCATGAAGTACTACTAACTTCTACAAATATGGACATTTTTACATTTTCATTTTTCATCTGTTACGCCACCACAGAGCAGCCTGTTAGCTTTAATTCAGTGGGTTTGACAAGAGCATTAACTGTTGAGGAATTACTGCCGTACAGTCCTCCATTTTCAGTGGCTCAAAATTAATTGGATAAAGTAACATAATTTTAAATGCTTGAGCTCTAGAACCCATGGACGTCACTAAATGTTGCGTTGTTTCAGCTTTTCTTAGAAAAAAAAAAGCACTCACTTTCAGACTACCTCAATTTAGTGCTTTATTCTCTCCTTTAAAAAACTTACCTTAAGAGTTAAAGTCCTAACTTTCCATCAAAAGCAGAATGAAATCATGGTTTATATGCAAAATGACCACAGTTAAGCCCACGTTTTAATGAGTTATATCGACAGATTTAGAGCTGCATGGACAGAAGTTTCAGTGCAACTCTTCAATCTTTTCTCTCATTTTAATCTTGTTCTTGTAAACAATTCTCATGAAACACAAAACAATCTGAGGATGTAACAACTTCACAGCCATCAGATTTAGCAATAATTCATCTTTGCTTTTAAAAATCCAGATGTGTCTTTCATACCCAGGAACCTCAGGATCACAGTGTAACAGCTAATAATAATAATAATGATGATGATAATGATAATAATGCTAAGTATTAAAATAATGCTAAGTAAGACTGAAGACTGTGCTTTTTAGTTTTAGTTCTTACTTAGCATAAATTAAAATTTGTAATTAGACGTTTCAGGGAAAAATCTAGTCCAGCCACCAGCATAATCAACGACGCACCAGAGGAGGAAAGATGGAGAACCGGGGTTAAAAATCAATTCAAACACACACCCAACTAGAGACTTCCACTGCCGCTTGAGGAAGCTACAACAACCCAGCGAATAGTGGATTAATGAACAGGTTTGATGAGGAAATGATGAGCAGGTGGCGACCTTTTTATCAGCCACTGGTTGCTCTTCCTTCTTATACCTGAGAGAAGGTAGACGAGAAGAAGAGAGAGGAGAGGAGGGCACTGGTAAGTCACGACACTGAATACTTTACAAAAATACAAAATTATGTAACAGTCAGTGAAAATATTGTATATATACAGTGGCTTGCAAAAGTATTCGGCCCCCTTGAACTTTTCCACATTTTGTCACATTACAGCCACAAACATGAATCAATTTTATTGGAATTCCACGTGAAAGACCAATACAAAGTGGTGTACACGTGAGAAGTGGAACGAAAATCACACATGATTCCAAACATTTTTTACAAATAACTGAAAAGTGGGGTGTGTGTAATTATTCAGCCCCCTGAGTCAATACTTTATAGAACCATCTTTTGCTGCAATTACAGCTGCCAGTCTTTTAGGGTATGTCTCTACCAGCTGTGCACATGTAGAGACTGAAATTCTTGCCCATTCTTCTTTGCAAAACAGCTTCACAACTGCCCTGTGACGGCCTCAGAGGTTGTCTAAGAGAATATTGGGAGCAACAACACCATGAAGTCCAAAGAACACACCAGACAGGTCAGGGATAAAGTTATTGAGAAATTTAAAGCAGGCTCAGGCTACAAAAAGATTTCCCAAGCCTTGAACATCCCACGGAGCACTGTTCAAGCGATCATTCAGAAATGGAAGGAGTATGGCATAACTGTAAACCTACCAAGACAAGGCCGTCCACCTAAACTCACAGGCCGAACAAGGAGAGCGCTGATCAGAAATGCAGCCATGGTGACTCTGGACGAGCTGCAGAGATCTACAGCTCAGGTGGGGGAATCTGTCCATAGGACAACTATTAGTCGTGCACTGCACAAAGTTGGCCTTTATGGAAGAGTGGCAAGAAGAAAGCCATTGTTAACAGAAAACCATAAGAAGTCCCGTTTGCAGTTTGCCACAAGCCATGTGGGGGACACAGCAAACATGTGGAAGAAGGTGCTCTGGTCAGATGAGACCAAAATGGAACTTTTTGGCCAAAATGCAAAACGCTATGTGTGGCGGAAAACTAACACTGCACATCACTCTGAACACACCATCCCCACTGTCAAATATGGTGGTGGCAGCATCATGCTCTGGGGGTGCTTCTCTTCAGCAGGGACAGGGAAGCTCGTCAGAGTTGATGGGAAGATGGATGGAGCCAAATACAGGGCAATCTTGGAAGAAAACCTCTTGGAGTCTGCAAAAGACTTGAGACTGGGGCGGAGGTTCACCTTCCAGCAGGACAACGACCCTAAACATAAAGCCAGGGCAACAATGGAATGGTTTAAAACAAAACATATCCATGTGTTAGAATGGCCCAGTCAAAGTCCAGATCTAAATCCAATCAAGAATCTGTGGCAAGATCTGAAAACTGCTGTTCACAAAGGCTGTCCATCTAATCTGACTGAGCTGGAGCTGTTTTGTAAAGAAGAATGGGCAAGGATTTCAGTCTCAGTCTATATATATATATATATATATATATATATATAGATATATAGATATAGATATATATAGATATAGATATATATAGATATATATAGATATCTATATCTATATCTATAGATATAGATATAGATATAGATATATATATATATATATATATAGATATAGATATAGATATAGATATATATATATATATATATATATATATGTCTGTGCAACAGTCTTGAGTTGCCCCTCATGTCTTTATATTTTACTTCCAAGGATTCAGACTGTCTTGCAATATTTTAGTGGTCTTAAGCAATAGTATTCCAGGCTTTCTCAAGGTCTTTCAGAGTTCACACACACACACACACACACAGAGCACTGAGGATGAGTCTTCTTCATCTTGATTACTCTCTACTATTTTTCTGGGTCTTCAAAAGCAGAGAGGCCGTTTGGGTTTGAGCGGAGGAACACTTGAGGTGAAAATAGCGTTGCTTCTTACTCTGCATTCATCATCCAGCAAAGAGCCATACACAGTGTTGGGAAGGTTACTTTTAAAATGTATTCCATTACAGAATACTGAATACATGCCCCAAAATGTATTCTGTAACGTATTCCGTTACGTTACTTAATGAGGGTAACGTATTCTGAATACTTTGGATTACTTAATATATTATCATGCTGTTTACAACTACGTGAATGTACTATTGCTGTGATTTATTACTGTTACTGAAGGTCCGCGGCTCCGAACCGTAGTAAAGGGACCTCTGGCTAATACGGTGGGTTCCGTGTCGGGCTGGTAGCCGGAAAATAGCTTTACTTTGTTGTCTGGGTCAACTTTGCTTGCCAGAGACAGAGAGAGGCATTGAAAGGCT